>NC_081405.1:281006807-281606807 GCF_030272615.1 Cryptomeria japonica
GACTCTACTGGGGAACAAGTCATAATGTGTATATGTGTTGTAGATTGGTGCTTGAAGTAGCTCAGAATGTTGTTTGGATATCTATGTTGAAAAAATATGCTTGACCTTTGATTTGTGTTGTTCCTCTCTCTCTCTAAAAAAATCTTCGTGATTTTGGTTTTAAAATCGACAAATATTTTATTCAAAGCTTGTTTTCATATTTCCCATAGTCTTTGTGGGTGGCGACTCTGACAATCATAACTAGTCCTTTTGGAATAAGTGAAATTCTTTAAGAAAATAAGCATAATGCAGGGAGGAAAAAACACCAGGTCTTTCATGAAGAAGCATCCTCGTGAGACATTGCAGGAGGGACTACCTGAACAATCACGTAGAGGTCAGAAAAGATCAGTTGTACATGAGCCATCTAATGTTGCTTGGGTGCAGAAAAACACCAATACGGGTAAGAAATCTGAGAGACCTACTTATGCAAATTCAAATTCTTCTTCCTACGAATCTGAGCATGATGTTTTAGGTTTCCATTCTAGTTTATTTAGGAATGTAGAAGATGTCCATTTTTCAAATCAAGGGATATCCCATGCTAGTTTTTCTAGGAAAGACACAAGTAGTTAGAACACAGATTCTGTACCTAGGACAATTGATGGAAACATCAATTTGATTGATATTGACCAAGTAAATATATCAGACTGTGAAGAAATCTTCCCGGATGAAGATAAAGTATCCCAAGAAATAGAGGACCTGAATAGAAGAGTCTGTCATTTAATTTCCTTAAGAGCACAAAAGGAAACAGATAAAGAAAGAGAAGTAAAGGCAAAATTGATGGAGAGAGACAGACTCCTAAGACAAATTGTTGACCTTGAGCTACTTGCCCAAGAAAAGGCCAAGAGTGAGGATGGAGGTCCTGTGATTAGAGAAATCCTAGTTCCCAATACCAAACCTACATACAAGTGAGTAGTGCAACAAAATAGGGAAGTCCTTAGTGGCACACAACCTGTTAGAGATAATGTTGACAAAGGAAAGCAGAAATGCATGGAAGGTGGGTCTGGATCTAAGACTGCAGTGGAGATCTCTCACATGCTATCAACACATGAAAGAGAGATGGAAAGGATGAGGAAAGAAAAGGAAGATTTGCAAATGGAGTTAGAAAAGGTTGAATTAGAAGAAACTAATCAAGAAGTTAAGAGAAAGATTAGTTATCTGAAGGCTCCTCCTATCATGTTTCCTTCAGTAGATCAAAATAAACCTGCTCCTCAACAAGCTTCACTCCATCCTATTAAAATTCAGCCAACTCTGCCTGCTAGCACTACAACAACCAATCAAGCCCCTATTATTAACCAAAGTAATAAGATCTCTATGATTCAAAGCCCCAATGTAAGAATGAACATGGGAAATAACCATGTTGCTAACCAATTCCAAAGAAGACCTATTAACCTAGAACTCTATAGGCAGCTCTTTTTTGATGGAATCCCAGGATACCCCAACCATGTTCCTACTGAATTGAGAGATAGACTTCACAAATTTGTTGGGAATAATGCAATCAGTGCAGAAGAGAACTTGAAGTCTTTTGGTAACTTGATAAATGATTATGAAATTGTGAATGAAGATGTCATCATGAAATTATTTGTATAGTCCTTAGTAGATGATGCAAGGGACTGGTATAGAGGTCTTCCTGTGAATAGCATTGGGTCTTGGGAAGATTTTAAAAATTGTTTTCAAGAACAGTATGGTGACAAGACAAATGTGAGATTCATGCTCAATGAGTTCAACAATATCGGAAAGTCTGACAATGAAATTGTCATAGATTTTAATGCTAGATTCCAGAAAGAAATATATAGGCTATATCAGGTAATGAGGTTAGATGACAATATATGCCTGAATACTTATTATAATGACTTTGATTCTAAAATGGCCTATATTCTGGGGGATAGAAATCCACATAGTCTGAGAGATGCATTTAGAATTGCCATTAATGTGGAGAGTAATAGGAAATCATCTTGGAAACTAGGGAGAAGAACTGATGGTAGGCTCTGGCAGGAATCAAAACAACAACCTAATAAAGTTGCTAAAGAAAAAGACAAAATAGAAAAATTAGTGACTGCCATGAAGGATCTAACTACCAAGGTAAGTAAAAATGATAAACCTCATTACAACTAGCAAGACAAGCCTCCTAGGTTGCATGACAAGACTTACAACACTACTTGGAAGAATGGTAAGCCTCAAAATGAGAAGCCAAAAAATACTCAGAGCCAAGACACCCCTGATCCTTTAAAAGGAGGAAATGTTCATAATATGGAGAATACTCCTTGGTGTATGGTTTGTGATGGACCACATTCTCCTCATCAATGTGCTATAGCTCAAGCCCTTGAAGAATCCATGAGACAAGAAGCTGAGCCTGATATAAATATGTTTGAAACTATCATAGAGAGTGATGATGAGTCTTTACAAAGTGAATTCAGTGAATGTGATGTGCTAAATAGTAAGAGGTCTTACCAAGGATAGCTAACACTTGATTGGCATCCCACTTTGAATGTGGTAACAATTGAAGATGAAGAAGTTCATCTTAGAAGGCCTAGTGATGAAGAGGTGAAAAATCTCACTAAAGCTGCCATAGCCAAAGACAAGCACAATTACAATTTGAGGAGTACTAAGAGAGATAGCGATCAAGATGAACCTGGGTTCATGTTTATAAAAGAAGTATCCCAGAAGAAAGCAACAAGTAGTGCTACCCTACCTCAAGTTGGTCAAGAAAAGAAAAATCAAGTAAAAGAAGTACCCAAGGGTACAGATGATAAAGCTACTAGTGATATACAAGAAACTGCCACAATGAAGAAGGTAAGTCAGCCTAAAATAAAGAAAGATAAAGCTCCTACTGAGTTGACTAATAATTCCACATTTTATATGACTCGGGCTCTCATCCAGGTGAAGGTTACTATCCCATTGATAGAGCTATTGAAAATAAAGGAACATAGAGAGGCTGCTATATCTTTGTTTTCTAAGATACCTGACAGTAACACATCTTCACTTTCCAGTTCAACTAACAATGAAAAGGATCAGGAGCTACAAACCCCAGAGGTATATGTTGGAATGACTATTACCTAAGAACCTTCATAGGTAGATCCTTTCTATGTTACTTTATTAGTAAATAACTGGTTAATCAAAAATTGTATGATAGATGTTGGTGCAGCTGCAAATGTAATGCCCTATGGTGTCATGAAAGAACTAGGATTGTCAATGAGTACAATGTATGGGAAATGTTATGCTATGGATAATAGAGAAGTGCCAGTGATAGGTACAATGAAAGATGTTGAAGTAAAAATAGTAGCCTTCCTTGAAGCAACATACAAGATGGATGTCATTGTAACAGACACTAAACCTTACTATGGCATGTTGTTGTCTAGGCAGTGGGCTGCAACAGTGGGTGGAAATGTTCGGTTAGATCTGTCATATGATACTATCCCTATTAATGGAAGCCACATTAAAGTGTATAGAGAACCATGTTCCCCTAGGGAGATTGAGAAAATAAACCCTAGTATGCTGAATTGTATGATTGATGTGGATCTAAACAATTTTAGAATACAACCAATCTTGCCTCAATTGAAGAATATTGATTCTATTGTGACTAAATTGGAATCCCAACAACATGATTTGTGGCACATGTATTTTGATGGTTCTTGTTCAAAAGAAGGATCTGGAGCAGGAGTTCTCTTTGTATCCCCATCAGGTATAACTTTCAAGTATTCTTTCTTGTTAGCCTTTCAGTGTACAAATAATACTACTGAATATGAAGCCTTGCTATTGGGGCTTGAAGTTGCAAAAAGGCATGGGATTCAATTGTTAAAAGTGTTAGGAGACTCAAAATTGGTTGTTTCTCAAGTTAGAGATAAGTATGCATCTAAGAATGATGGATTGAAAAGATACAAGCATGCAGTATGGGATGTCATTGAGCATTTTAATGCATTCTCCATAAATTGGATAGAAAGATCTAAAAATATCATGGCAGATTTCTTAGCAAATGATGCCTTAAAGAATGATGATGCAACACTAATCAGTATATCCACAGTTGAGGTAAAAGCTAGGCCTGGCATTCTTGACAATGTATATAATTGGCAAGTGTTTGCTGATGACGAAGATATTCTCAAGTTTATACAATGCATTGATGACTATGATGGACAAAAAATTGATTGCAATGCTTTGGTGGAAGTGGTTGACAATAGAGAAACTGTGTTTGGAAATGACCTGGTTCAGTTAGAGACTAATGAAATACCTAAAGGGTTAGTAGAGCTTGAAGGTATGTTTAGTTACAGTGATAGTCATCTGTACCAGCAATCAACCACTAAGTTGGATGAACTAGAGGAAGTAAACTTGGGGACAAAATCATCCCCTACGTTGGTATATATTGGAAAAAAATTGCCTCCTCATGTCAAAGTAAATCTTATTAATTTATTAAAGAAATATAAGCATGTCTTTGCTTGGTCTTATGAGGATCTAAAGGCGTATACGTATGATATTTTTCAGCATGAAGTCCCTTTGTTTCCAGATGCTAAGCCTTTCAGACAAAAACAAAGACCTATCAACCCCTTGTTAGAATCTAAAGTGCAGCAAGAACAGACCAAGTTAAGGGAAGGGGGAATTATTAAGCCTATAAGGCATTCATCACAGGTCTTAAATTTGGTCCCAGTCAGAAAGAATAATGGGGACATTAGACTCTGTGTGGACTTTATCAACCTAAATGTTGCCTCCTTGAAAGATAATTACTCTTTTCCTAATATGGAAGCTATGTTGCAAAGGGTAACTTGTCGTGACCTATGGTCTATGATGGATGGATTCTTAGGGTATAACCAGGTGTTAGTAAAGGAATCTGAACAATTCAAAGCTGCTTTCACCACCCCTTGGGGAGCATATGTGTATGTCAGAATGCCTTTTGGTTTGAAAAATGTTGGAGCTACTTTTTGGAGGGCCATGGATGTAGCTTTCAAGGAATTCATCAATATTATCATGGTAGTATATCAAGATGATTTGACATGCTTCTCCAAAAGGGTGGATGACCACTGTGGACACTTAGAGAATGTTTTCAATGAAGCTTTGGAATTTGGAGTATCCTTAAATCCTATAAAGTGTCATTTTGTTGTTACTGAAGGCAAGCTGCTAGGGCATATTGTCTCCAAAGAAGGAGTAAGAATAGATCCTGTAAGAATTGAGGCTATAAACAATGTGCCTCAGCCGAAAAATGTTAAAGGTATCCAATCTTTCTTGGGCAAAGTAAATTTTGTTAGAAGATTTATTGCAAATTTTGCAGAGATAGTCAAGCCCATTGTTAAATTGCTTAAGAAGGATACAAAGTTCTATTGGGATCAAGAAGCTTCCAAGGCTTTTGATGAGATCAAAAAGGTTGTTCAAGAGGCTCCAGTCTTGAAGTCCCCTCACTACAGTAAGCCTTTCTCTTTGTTTTCTTTTACTTCATATCACACAGTGGCTGCACTCCTTTTACAAAAGGATAATGAAGGATATGAACATGCCATAGCTTTTTATAGCAAATCCTTGCAAGATACAAAATTAAAATATGAAATCATGGAAAAGCAAGAATATGCTTTGGTTAAAGCTATTAAAGCTTTTAGGCCATATCTTGTAAATTCACAAGTAATTTCCTATGTCCCACATGCTACTGTCTAGGATATTCTATCCCAATCTGAGGTCATAGGTAAGAGATGTAGATGGATAACCAGGATCTAGGAGTTTGATTTGGAAATTAAGATCACTAAATTGGTGAGAGTTTTAGGCCTAGCAAAGCTTATGGCTGAGTCAAACCTTCTTGATGTTGAAGTGAATAATGTTGAAATTGAGAACATCCTGGTCACCAGTATTGAGACACAACCCTAGTACTTAGAGATAGTACATTTTTTAAGAGATGCAACATTTTCAGAAGGAATGACCCATAACCAAAGGAGAACTCTAAAGTTGAAGTCATAGAAATATGTCCTCATTCAGGGTGATATGTTTTGGCAGAATAGAGATGGGGCATTACTGATGTGCTTGGATAAATCCCAGGCTAAGAGAGTGATAACTGAAATGCATGATGGAGTGTGTGGAGGTCATTACTCTGCCAAGACAACTACTGCTAAGATAGTTCGAGCTAGGTACTATTGGCCTACTTTGTTTAAGGATGCCCATGAACATGTCTAGAGGTGTGACCCATGCCAGAAGTTTTCATCAAAGTTGAAGTATGAGGGAACTTTACCCCTGAACCTAGTCACAGTGGAAGCACCCTTTGTCCAATGGGGCATAGATTTTATTGGAGAAATTGTTGAGAAATCTGGAAGAGGCCACAGGCAGATCATAGTAGCCACTAATTATTTTACCAAGTGGATTGAAGCTATACCCACTAGAAGAGCTACAAGTAAGGTTGTTATTGACTTGTTGATGGATAATGTCATAACCAGGTTTGGTGTTCCTGTAAAACTAGTAATGGATAATGCCATGAGCTTTAGGTCAGAAGAGTTTGTTGAATTTTGCATGAGTCATGGGATAATTATGTCATATTCTTCGCCATACCATCCTCAGGGCAATGGGAAAGCTGAATTGAGTAACAAGAGCCTCTTGAACATTAGTAAGAAAATCCTTGAGGAGAATAAAAGGCCTTGGGACCAAAAGTTAAAATTAGCTTTATGGGCTGATAGAGTTACTGTTAAGAAAGCAATTGGGGTTTCACCTTTTGAATTAGTTTATGGCACATAATCCAGGGTGCCAGTCAATAATCTTCTTCCACTCTACAAGTTCCTACAAGCTGAAGACATGGAGTTATCTGAACCTATGGAAGACCGGATCATTCAGATGGTGGAGATAGAAGAAACTAGAACTTTGGCTCACAAGAGGAATTTGATGGTTCAATTGCAGTCCAAATATTTGTTTGATAAAAGGACCATGTTGAGGAAGTTTCAGATAGGTGATATTGTCCTTCAATGGAATGCAAAAGGTCAAGACAAAGGGAAACATAAAAAATTTGAGTCATTATGGATAGGCTCCTCTGTTGTTTAGGATCTTAATGAAAAGGATTCATATTTTTTGTAGAATATGAATGGTGAGGTACAAGAATTTCCAGTGCATGGACAATTCTTGATACATTACTTCTCTTAATGTCCATGCATAGTAGGTCCTTGTCTGTACATATTTTGGTTTACTTTTGTTGTTGTTTTTGGGCTTATATTTGGTCTATTTCTCCAGAGAGTTTCGGAATTCTTGTGTTGATCTTGCAATCAACCATCCCCAATTAGAGCCATTGTTATCACTATTTTAAAAATGGTTATTCTTGTTCCATAATTGGCTAAAAGTTTACAAAATTTTGAGTCTGGTATGGCCTTGTTACCTCTGATTGTTTTAGGTCTGATGAAGGTTTAAATTTTGAGTTCTAACCCTTCGGGTTTTTGAGAAAAACCCTTATGATTCTTTTCGCGTGTTACTTTTGTCACTTAAAGAAGGGTCAGTCTGTCATGAGAAGTGTCCCCCTCATTAGTTATTTCCCTAGGCGATCCCTTAATTTTTTAAATTTATGTGCCTTTACTTTACCTTGTTCTAATGTTTGTCAGGCCCCATAAAAATAGTAAAACTCATTGCTAATCTTGTGGTTGTCATTGTTTCATTAAGAGAAGTTGGTAGCAGGTTAATGTTCGTGAAGTAGCAAAAAGACTAAGTGGGCCTAGGAGGTGGGTAGACCGTCAGATTAAACACCTACATCTTGATCATGATCTAATGGCTCATGTTGTTTCATTTGGATAAGATGCACGTGGTGTAAGTTCTGTGAAATGGCGAAAACACGTGGCGGGTCCCAGAGGCAAGCAACTTCCTTGGTTAAAGGATGATTAGGTTGAAAAGGATCAATGACTCGCATTGATTCGCAGCCAAAAGATGCACATGTTCTACTATCATGAAGTAGTGAATAGGTGGTGGGCTTGAGTGAGGTGGTCATAGAAAGGATAAGAAACAGGCAAGTTCCTGAGATCTAACGACTCGCGTGGATTCGTGAAGACAAGATGATCGCAAGTTAGTCATCGTGAAATGGCAAAAGACAGGTGGCAATCACATGAAAGCATGATGTGACAAGATAGATGGTGTGTTTCCTAGAGTTTGATAGTGACATTTCATGTACATGTGGCTCTAAAGGGTAGTTGAGGGCCCACCTTGTTTCAACCAGTAGTTATGCGGAGAATAGTGAAGCAAAGCACGTGGCAGTTTCAGAATGGAACTTGATGGAACTTCTTGGGAAAATGGCCTACTACCACATGGCATTTGTTAAATGGTGATGAGGTGACATAAGTGATCTCCAAGTTAAAGGGCCCACTTGAAAGGTTTAAAGCCTGTTAAAAGATATTCATCTCATGGCCGATCCAACAGTCATCGTTGTTTCGTGGCCTGAAGATGCACGTGGTCTAAGTTCTGTGAAATGGTGAAAACTGTTAGCCATCAAGGTGAGGTGCGGTTAGTTAGTGAGACTAATGTTTGTGGTTGGAGTTAAAGACCAGGCAGTTAGAGCTTGATCTAATGGCTGGTGTGGCTTCATGAAGAAAAAGTACACAAGTGTTAAAGCCCATGAAATAGTGAAAAGAAGGTAGGGCCCGACACTAACAGAGAGAGATTAGATGGAGATAAAGGAAGTGTAAGTTCTCATAATCCAATGGCCAGCGTTGCTTCATGAAAGAAAAGTGCAAAGGTTTTATGTTTAGCGAAATAGAGAAAGAGAAAAATACTCAGAGAAGTTATGACCCGTTGGAGCCTATTTTTGAATTCAATTTATGAATTCAATTTTGAGGTGATGGCTGAAGCATGTGGAGTTAACTCCTAAAATTCAATGCCAACTTGCTATATTTGAGTCCACATCAACTTGATTGTTAGCATTATTTCATCGAACTCTGTTGCAGAGCAATTGGTGCGGAGCAGTTTTTCTTCAGATGAATAACAGGTTTTTGTGTCGTTTCTTGATAATTTTGGTCTATTTTCAGTTCTTGTTGTGTGAATTGTTTCATTAGAGGTTTGTGCTAGTTTCAATTGGTATAATTGAATATTCAAAATGGAATTGAGAAGGGAGTTGATAGGAAAAGTAAATTACCAGGACAAGAATATTTGTGACGATCTTTTAGAACATTTAACCATGTCTACCAATGCTCGGGCTAAGGCCAAAGAATTAGTACCAAACAAACCTCATCTGAGAATTGGGGATGTAGGTCTGCTGACCCTAATTGCACAGAATTACACTCTAATAGCAAGATGTATCAAGAGTGTGAAGGGATCAGGCGTGATTGAAATAAAAGATGATGAATTTAGAAATGTGTTTAATCTCAGTGAGGCTTCCAATTTGTTATAGCCTATTGACTTTGAGTCATTAGCTCAGGTCTACAATGCACAAAGGGATCATCTTAGGAGTGGCCCATTGAAGGAATTATTTGTTAAGATAGGAGGGTTGACACTTGTAGGCCCTAGTACAATGGAACCATTCTCCCTCAATTTGTTTACTTTGAGAGCTAAGGGTATGTATTGGGCACTATGTCAGATCTTTGGAGAAGATGCTGAGAGAAACTTGCCAACCCATTACATGCTGATGATTGCACATATTCTAAACCCCTCCCTGGCAATAACATTTGATTATGCCCCATACCTAACTGATGCAATTCATGTAGGACTAGTAGGGATAAAAAATGGTAAGGTAGATAGGCCGTTTGGATGGTACTCCTTGTTAATGCATATGTTTTTGTTCAAAGGTGGTGATTACTTTGCAAAGGAAATGGACTTGGTTAAGGTAAAGGATAAGGAAGAGATATCGGTCCAACTTTGGAGCACTGGTTTATCTTGGGATAGAGAAGATGCTAGTTTTCTGAATTTTGATAGATGCTTTGCATCTAAGATTAGAATTCTTTTATGCACAAAAAATCCTAGGATTCCTAAGGCTCTTTTGGAATTCCTTAGACCTAAAGAGTTTGCAGAGGGCATTAAGATTGTTCACAATTGGGGAGACATATATTTGTACCCTGTTTCTACTATTTTTAGAGTGTATGGTTTTAGAGGTACTCCCTATCTATTGCCCTATAAGGTTCCATTGAAGATAGGAATTGCAGAAGTATTGAGACAAATTGGAGAAGTACAAGAGGCATAGTTGACTGATAGGGGTAAGGGGACCATTTTCCCAACTATCCACATGGTGCACCATTTTTTAATCACCAAAGGTGGCTGGAAATATTTTGAAGAATTCTTTAAGCCATATAGGTTGTTAATTACAGTTTCAAGATGTGCAGACCCTGAGGACTTTTTCACTGGCATGTTTAGAAAGAGGGCGGTGTGTAAAGGTAGCCCTCATCAATTTCAGTTCCCTAAAGATTTGATTAGGAATGAATTTAGCTTAGATGAGCAAGAACTGAGGAAGGAGAAGTGGGTTGCATATAAGAGGGCACTTGATTTTATCCATCAATTTGATAGTAGCTATGACCCTCTTTCCACCTTCAACCCTTTTGAGGAGAAAATCAAATTCTTGATTCTCTATTTTGAAGACCTCATGTAGACCTTAAGAGAAAAAAGAGAGGCTATAATGCAAAATGATCCTGATAGGGTTAAGTTGGTCCTGGCTAAGCCTGCCTTTGCTAAGGCTATCCCACCTGGTGACTATGTAATGCATAAGAAGTCAAAGTACACTGTGATGATGCCAGTGACAGGTGAGCCTTCCACTTCAAGAGTGAAAAGAGCAATTGAAGATGTCATTGACATCCAAGATTCCCCTAAAAGGCAAAGAGTGGGGAAGGAAGTTAAAACTAATGAACATCAATATTCTCCATCTCAGACCCCTATCCACATAGGAGATAAGAAAGTGGTGGCTAAACAATTATTATAGTTGGGGAGTCTTGGTGAGATTGCCTATACCTATGAGGATTCCCAAGAGCGGATGTCAGAAGAGCTACCTAGTGCTGAAATGAACTTGACTGATGGTTTGCTAAGGGGAAAAGAATTAGACCTTATGGTTAAGCAAGCCAGTGAGGAATTCCTTGCTGACAATAATTTTTTTACAATAGGGGCTTTCATGCATTTTGTGTGGAAGCAAAACATGCAACAATTCAAGGTCAGATGTGAGAAGAGGAAGAATAAATAAAACAAGAAATGATGGAAGAGCTTAAAACCATCACACTTGAGAAAGGAAGGGAGATGGTGTCTAAAGCTGGTGTGTTAATCCTCCCTGAAAGGGATATAGCTGATTCTCTAGTTCTTGAAGCAATGAGGAAGGAAACAAAGCCAATGGATGGAGTGACCTTTAGCAAGGATAATGCTACTCTGGTCATGTGATCATTGAAGAAAGGATGAGAACAAAAGGAGGAAAAGTGGATTAGATTCTAGTCTCTTAGGGGGCATGGTTGTTAAGAGAGTCCAAGATACAGGGGTGGTGGAAGCTGCAAGCACAGTTTTGGAAACTACAAAGTTCAGTGTGGTAGTAGTAGAGAAAGAGGCAAAAGAAAGAGCTAATCTCCAATTGAAATTGGAGACCAACTTAAAGGCTTATAATGAGGCAAAAGAAGGAATAGCCAATAGCGACAACATTATTACTAGACTTCAGAGTCAGTTGGTAGGTCAGCACCATCCAGGTGAATCCTCTACACTCATGATAGCCTCCTCTCCAGCAAGACCCCCTCCTACTAGTCCTATTATAGAATATCTCCCTTCTCCTATGCCTTCTAGTTTCCAGTCAACTAAAATTGTCCAACATGAGTTGGAAAAGTTGAAACAAGATCAAGCCTTGTTCGCAAACAAGTATGAAGAAAAGGTGAAAGCCACAATCTTGAAGTTTGGTGATTCAGTCAAGCCCTTCATTGTATACATTAATATGAAGAGCATTCTGGATGTTTTGATCAAATTCAGAGAGGATGAAGCCACTTTGGAACCAATCCTTAATAAATGGATGCCTAGAGGCAAGGAGTTGGAGCTCACGTGTTCATCCCATGTAGATGCAGAGGAGAATGATGATCTAAGGTCCACCAGTGAGTTCATAAAAGAGATGAATATACTCTCAAAGGAAGGGGCAAGTGTAAAAAAAAAATCCCAATTGTATAGAAAAGAATATTCAGATCACAAGTTTGAATTGTTTCCAGGGGGATTTGTAGGTCCAATTCAGTTGAAAGAGGAGAAGACCTGGCTAGAAGAGTTGGACCACAAGTTGTCCTTAAGGGTTAATGAAATTATTAACACTGATGACACATCCCTATTTGTCCAAACAGTTGAAGAAATTGAAAAAGTAAAATCACACTATGGTTTCATAGAAAAGGAAATTGGGCAGTTAAGGGCCATTTGGAAAAGGCTAGAAGGAATGAAACAGAAGATTGTTAGCTTTGCTTGGCCAAGTGATGACGTGTTCTAGGAGTGGAAAGGAAAATATGTCAAACAAAAGGAAGATGCTCCAGAGCAAGTAGAAGAGGTTGCAAGAAAATAGCAAGCAGAAGAGGCCATTAATATTGAGAAGGACTTGTAACTATTTTTTGGAGAGTATCACAGTTTGTAACAAACTTTTCTTAGGAATGTCCGAAGCTTGTAAGCATCCATAATATTATAAATGGATACCAGGACTAGTGTAAAAGGGGATCACAAGAATTTTGTAAAGAAAATTTGTAGAAATTTATTTGGGTTTTTCTAGTTATTACAGAGAATACTTTGAGTTATGTAAGATTTTTTCAAAATGAATATCAATATACAGATCAGAAACTTTCGAGCCTAAAATTGTATTATCTTCTAGTGTACTTTCAATAATTTGCTGGTTTCATTTGAGTAATCTAGGGTTATTCAATTGAACATGGATTGTAATGCAATCTTTATGGATATGTTTCTTAGATTTTCTCTTTAGGAGAGGAATTAAATACGCATGAAATATCTATGTCTATAGGTTATTTTGTTGGAAACCTCTAATTTGATAAACACTGTTTAGTTTACAAGGAAGGACTCTTATATATGTCAGGCATGTATGGGGTTAATAGAAGCCGAAGTGATGAGATGCATGGGGGTTTTTAATTGTGAAATCCTTACTTAATTTAGATGACTTTGCAGCCTGGATAAGGCACTGGTATCAGTTGTAGTTCTCTTTCTACATCTCTTGAGGATCATTACTAAAAATGAGCATAAGTTTTCCTTTATTATTTTAGTTTATGTTAAGGCGATAAGATCCACTGGTTTTTTGGACACTGGTTTACTGTGGATCTCGTTTAAAAGTGTGAAACTATTCATAGAAGGTATACCCATCTGAACTTTGGATAAGTTCAAAGTGTAGAAGGTTCTTGAAACCTTGTCATATGTTGCTCTAAGGTTCTTTTTCCTTGATCTCTTCATCAGAAGGCAGAGTTATTTTTTTTCTTACAGTGGATAAGAGGGGAATCAGAATTTGAGACTAACACCATTAATACACCAAGGACCACAAGCTTCCCCACATCCAGTTCCCATATGCTATTCAAAGGGGTTGGGGAATGTCTCTACCCAAAACCTACTTTGAATAGTCCTAAACCTCACATCCCTATTTTAGGGTCCCTTAACCAATTTCCTTTATCATATAGGCCAGCCCCAATTCTCAAATGAGGGTTCTTTGGTACTAATTCTTTGGCCTTAGCCTTGACATTGGTAGACATGGTTAACTAATTGTCACAAATGTTCCTGTCCTGGTAATTCACTTTTCCTATCAACTCCCTTCTTGGTGCCATTTTGAATATGCAACTATACTAATTAAAACTAGCACACACCTCTAATGAAACAATTCACACAAAAAGAACTAAAATCAGACCAGAATTATCAAGAAACAACACAAAAACCTGTTATTCACCTGAAGAAAAACTGCTCCGCACCAATTGCTCTGCAATAGACTTCGATGAAATAATGCTAACAATCAAGTTGATGCGGACTCAAATACAGAATGTTGGAATTGACTTTCAAGAATTAACTCTGCATGCTTCAGCCATCACCTCACAATTGAATTCACAAACCGAATTCAAAAATAGGCTCCAATGGGTCATAACTTCTTTGAGTATTCTTCTCTATTTTGCTCTTTCTCTATTTCATAGAACATAAAACCTTTGCACTTTTCTTTTGCAAAGCAACGCTGGTCATTGGATTACGAGAACTTACACTGCCTTTATCTCCATCTGATCTCTCTCTGTTAGTGTCGGGCCCTACCATCCTTTTGCTATTTTGCGGGCTTTAACACTCGTGCACTTTTTCTTCATGAAGCCATGCTAGCAATCAGATCAATCTTTAACTGCCCAGTCTTCAACTCCAACAATGACTGTCAGTCGCACTAACTAGTCGTGCCTCACCTTGATGGTTAACAATTTTTGCCATTTTGCAGAACTTACACCACGTTCATCTTCGGGCCACGAAACAACGATGACCATTGGATCGACCACAAGATGAATATATTTTAACAGGCTTTAAACCTTTTAAGTGGGCCCTTTAACTCAAAGATCACTTATGACACCTCGTCATTGGCTAACGAATGCCATGTGGCAGTAGGCCATTTGCCCAAGAAGTTCGGTCAGGTTCCATTCTGAATCTGCCACATGCTTTGCTTCACTATTCTCGACATAACTATCGGTTGAAACAAGGCAGGCCCTCAACTACCCTATAGTACCACATATACTGGACATGTCACTATTACACTCTATGAAACACACCATCTTTCCTACCACATCATACTTTTGTGCGATTGCCACCTGTCTTTCACCATTTCATGATGACTAACTTGTGATCATCTTGTCTTCATGAATCCACACGGCCATTAGATCTCAGGAACTTGCCTGTTGTTTATCCTTTCTATGACCACCTCACCTGGGCCCACCACCTTTTTGCTACTTTGTGATAGGTAGAACATGCACATCTCTTTGCTATGAATCAATGCGAGTCGTTGATCCTTTTCAACCCAATCACCCTTTAACCAAGGAATTTGCTCACCTCTGGGACCCACCACATGTTTTTGCCATTTCGTAGAACTTACACCATGTGCATCTTATCCAAATGAAATAACACGAATTGTTAGATCATGATTAAGATGCAGGTGTTTAATCTGATAGTCAACCCACATCCCGAGCCCGCTTAGGCTTTTTGCTACTTTGAGAACATTAACCTGCTAGAAACTTTTCTCAATGAAACAATGATAGCCGCAAGATTAGCAATGAGTTGCACCATATTTACGGGGCCCAGCAAACATTAGAATGGTAAAGTAAAGGCGCATAAATTTTTAAAAATTAAGGGACTGCCTAGGGAAAAAACTAATGGGGGGGATACTTTTGATGATAGACCAACCCTTCTTTAAGTGACAAAAGTAACGCGTGAATAGAATCATAAGGGTTTTTCTCAAAAAATGGAAGGGTTAGAACTCAAAACTTAAACTTTCTTCTAACCTAAAACAATCAGAGGCAACAAGGCCACCAGAATCAATTTTTTGTAGACTTTTAGCCAATTATGAAACAAGAATATCCATTTTTAAAACAATGATAATAGTGGCTCTGACTGGGGATGGTTGATCGCAAGATCAACACAAGAATTCAGAAACTCTCTGGAGAAACATACCAAACACAAGCCCAAAAACAACAACAAAAGCAAACCTAAATATGTACAGACAAGGACCTACTGTGCATGGACATTAAGAGAAGTAGTGTTATAGGAATTGTCCATGCACTGGAAATTCCTATACTTCATCATTCATATTCTACAAAAAATATGAATCCTTTCCATTAAGATCATAGACCATAGAGGGGCCTATCCATAGTGACTCAAATTTTTTTGTGTTTTCCCTTATCTTGTCCTTTCACATTCCACTGAAGAACCATATCACCAATTTGAAATTTTCTCAACGAGGTCCTTTTGTCAAATAAATATTTTGACTACAATTGGATCTTCAAATTCCTCTTGTGAGCCAAAGTTCTAATTTCTTCTATCTCCACCATCTGAATCATCTAGTCTTCCATAGGTTCAGATGACTCCATGTCTTTAGCTTACAGAAACTTGTACACTGGAAGAAGATTATTGACTGGCACCTTGGATTGTGTTCTATAAACTAATTCAAAAAGTGAAACCCCAATTTCTTTCTTGATAGTAACTCTGTCTATTAGGATTCCCACAGATACTGAGAGGGGGGGGGGTGAATCAATATCTGACCGGTTTGTTGATTTTCTTAACTTAAAACATGTAGAACATATTAATACTGTATACCAGTAAACAAGAAATAATGCAATAAATAGAGATAACAACAACCACATGAAAAACACACCATAACATAGTAGTTTAACGAGGAAACCCGGTGTGGGAAAAACCTTGGTGGGATTTGTGACCCACAATATTGACTTACTGGCCAATAAGAGAATATTACTACTACAATAGGGGCCTCCACATGTAGGAAGGTCAAGTGCCTAGAGCTCACTGCTCAATTACAAAATGGGAAGTCTCACTGACTTACAAAATGGATTACATAAATCCAATGTCTTGTACTGCTTCCAAATAGCATCTACTATGCCAGATCCAGTACCGGTTTATAGCTCTGCTTCATACATAAACCCTTAACCTATAATTCGCATAATAGGTTTGCCTTATTTTGCCTGTATATTTTCTTCCATCTATATCTAAATGTTTTAAAATGATCTCTTATATATATGAGTCATTTTACAACTTGCCAAGTCGGCTTACAATGATTTTACAATAATTAACAAAATATATTACAAACAAAATTCTTGTTGGCTTCTGTGCCGGTATGCTTCCTTTCACTGTCAGTGATCTCTGTGCCGGTGTAGAGTCTGACTTTGCTAGTGCTGGTAAATTGTCTTGCCAATGTCATAGGATTGTAAGGTTGCCATCAATGACAAAACCTTCAATCACCTACAATGTCTCATTGGAATGTGCAATTGCCAACAATCTCCCCCTTTGGCATTGATGGCAACACTCATGAGAAAAATCCAAAAACTGTCATCCAAAAAGAATTTGCCGGTATTGTCTTACCAAAAATGTGTACCAAAATAATGTGTACTCCCCCTGAGTTGATGAGTCATTTTACTGATTATTTTTCTCATTCCACTACTCCCCCTTTAGCATCAATGACAAAGGTTGTCAAAGTGTCAATGAGTGAGATTCTTGCTTCATCTTTGTAACCAATTGGTTACAATCTGAAAAAGATTTGCCAAAACCATATTTAAGCTCTCAATGGTTGTCTTTTATTGCGGCCTCTATCCTCTGAACTATACCGGTGAGGTGTTGCATTTTCTCTACCAGTGTTTTTTGTCCTTGAATCAAGGCATCAGATATTTATTTTCTTAAGGAGGCTAGGTAGTCCAATTTTGGACTAAGTCTCCATTTTAGATCTTTACCCTTTCCTTTTATTCTTTCTTTGTCTCTTTCCAACTTTAGTAGTTCTTCCTCAAAACCTATTATCTTATGCTCAAAAACTGATAATGAATCAGATGAATTAATGAAATTGTATGCTAGTTGATTTATTTCTTCCTGTAACTTGCTAATTTTCTTGTCTATATCAACTGTCAAAAAGTTAGTTTTACATGTATCCCTGTACAAAGTTTTTAATTCCTTCAATGTGCTACATAGTTCCGGTAGAAGTGTGTCAAATTGCCTTGTACACTTCTTTATTTCTTCCTCAAAGAATTTGTGTTTTTCCTTCTCTAATCTCTCCTTGAATGCTTCCTCTTTTATTTGTTCAACTGTCACAGTGTTTTCAATAATATACTTGTAGACACCCAAAAATGGTCAACGCTTGCGAAGTTATACTTTAACATTTGCGCATTGCCTCATTTTAGGTTTTTGCGTCGCATTAACATTTCTCCTATGTCACGCATTTGGTCTTTATCATTTGTGAACATCGAGTCATTCTTCTACATTCTTCAATCATCTCGTCCTCAAATTTGGTCTTGTCGATAACATTATCCAGTCATGATTTTGATCGATTTTACTCTGTCGCATCAATGTGCGTATTCATTTGTCATCATTTTGGACATCGTCAATCCTAATTAGGGTTTTGTCCTCCTGTCAATCTTATCAATCTTATCATCAATCTCATCATTTTGGACATCGTCAATCCTAATTAGGGTTTTGTCCTCTTATCAATCTTGTCGATTTATCATCAATCCTTCAATCTTGTCGTTTTATGATCGATTTGTCATGTTCGATCTTTTCATCTTGCGATCAATTTGTCATTGATCGTGGTCATTATCAATCTTGTCATTTTGCGATCATTTCGCTATCGATCATTTCGATATCGATCATTGTCTATCTCAATTATGTCAATTTGGATCAATTTGTCATTGTTCCTCATCAATTGGCGCATTTCTCAATCAAATTTTTTATCGCATTGGTCATTTATCAATTCACAATCATGACATTAATTATCTTCAATCAAGACCTAATTGTCATTTTCGCATTTCTAATTCATCTTCTAGGGTTTTATGATTTAGTCATTTAACCTAATTTGCCATTTCTTCCTCTAGGATTACTAAATTATTTATTAATCCTAAGTCTTCTTATTACAATTAAATCTTTATTTAATTGGCTAATTATTCCTCTTTGTGAATTGATTAATAAATGAAAAATTATTAATTAATTCACTAAATCCTAATCTCTAATTTCTTTCAATTTCTAATTCCTAATTTTCATCAATTTCAATTTTCTAATTTCTCAAATTTCTAATTTCTTTTCCCTCCTATTTCATCTCCTAATTCCATGGGAATGGCATGTCAATTTGTCATAAATTGTCATAATTGACAATCAATCAATTTTGACATAGAATGTGTCATAATTTGTCATCAATTATCAATCAATCAAATTATGCATGGAAAGTGCATAATTTGTCATAATTTGTCATATTGATTTGCAATTTCCATTTGAGTTGCATCATGCCAATCTTGTCATTTATCCAATTTCTCTATAAATTGGATGATTTTCAATCAAACCTGGTCCGATTTTCTATCAAACTACCGAACTTTCGTTTCTAGTACTCTTGAGCTTTTTGCTTTCAATTGTGTGAGCACTTGTAGGTGAGATCCACAAACCCATTGAAGAGGAAAGAACAACAATGGAGCCGCATGGAAGGAGTGTTCAATTCTATGTCTGGTTTGCATAATTTTCATTTTGAATACTTTGTTTTCATACCTCCATTGAATGTGCTTTAGAATTAGATTCATTTCAATGAGTGTTCTTTTGATTATGTTATCATGTCTAATGTTTTGATTGATTTACCTATCTTGTGATGATTCCTAATTTCTACGCTACATTAACTGGTGAACCCGACGTGAATACTAACCTTCTAACCATCTTACTGTGTTTGGAGTGCTTCTAAGCTGATTTGCAGGTCAAAAACTCAAAAACAGAGCCGTGCAGGGTATTCTGAAGACTTATGCGCTTGTGTGAAGCATCTTGTGCCTGTGTTGAAACATCTTGCGCTTGTGTTGAAGACTTCTGTGCTTGTGTTAGACATCTTGCGCCTGTGTCATGACTTCTACGCCTGTGTAAAGTCCAGATCAGAGGTGAAAAATGCAGTTTTTACTTGAAATTTTTTATGTTTTTGCATTTTGTTTTCTGTGTTTTGGATTTTGGTACTAATTATTGGTGCAGGATCTTGGCATACGCATGACAAAGACTACAAATCAAACTACTAACATGTGTTATGCAGATTCGATGGTCAAAGACAACAAATCAAACTTCTGACATGTGTTTTGCAGGTTGCCTTGGATAAACAACCAAATCGTGTGTTTGAGTTTTTTAATTAGGCACTTAGTGATTTATAAATAGGTGGAAATGAACCCTTGTTTGCTTTGTTTGTTAAGTATGACATTGGAGTAGGAGAGTATGCTCTCATCCTTCATAGGGTGATCAGAAATCCAGATCTTCGATACCATGCTTGTCTTGTTGATTGTTTGTCTCCATTAGAGGGCCTGCCTTCCCGACCACTTTGCTTTAGCAAGCAAGTGATAATCATGAGAAGGGAACGACCCAAAGTGAGTACGGCTAGAATTCCTTGGCATTCTAACTCACTATAAAAAAATACCCGATGAGCAAAAGCTTTGAAGGAAGTGTTACGTGGGAATTCCAGTTACTTGGGAAGTGATGACCCTTGAACTCTTTCTCATATCAACATCTAAGTAGGGCCTCTTGGTCTAAATCGTGCTTGCGCAACTACATTTGTTTGGTATCTTGATGGGCTTAATGTCTCAATCATGCTTGCATGACATCAAGGAGTAATGCTTAACAGAAATCCTTATTAAACACCTTGTTTTTAGAGGCCAAAAACCCTTCTAGTTGCTTGAGAAGGACAAATTCGGATACTTGGAAGAGATACTAAGTTCGCCATGGGGAGATTCCATGGGGACTGATGCTTGGCTGCCCTGAGAAGTGAGTGCCATGGAGGGGAGCCCGTGGGGTCAAGCATCTATGTATTCTCCTTAAATCTCATAATGAGTCTACCTCTCAAGTACCTAATGTCTTTGCCTACCCTAAGGAATGTGGAAATGAGCATGATTGTCTTGAGTCTAAGTTATAACATCTTGTATTCTTTGATTGTCAAAAGTTGAATGTTATCCCATTTCAAAAAGCAAAACACATTGATCAAACATAATATTTAAACACAAGAGACATTCATCCAACAAAAATTCAACAAGATTCAAAGATCATATTCCTAAAGCATGGTTATCCAACATTGTTCAAAAACTTGTCTCAACTCTTATGTCACTTATGTTTAGGTTCATCCTAGTTTGCATTTAGCAAAGTCATTGTCAAGTATCAAGGTTAGGTTTCATCTAAGTTATACTCTTTTGCATATCAATAAAAGTCATCCATTTGCATATGTCCTCTTGCATTAAAGTCATACCATTGTCATACATTCATATTTCCATACCCTAAGTCTCTTCATTAAGCCTAAGTCATTGTCATATCATATTAAGATCATTTGCATATTAATTATCCTTTTGCATATAGTGTCAAACCTAGATCTTGTCATACTTGAGTAATCCAAATCTTTGATAAACCCTAAGTCATTGTTGGGAAGTCTAGACATTACCAAACTTTTGTCCTTTTGTCATCAATATCATTTCGTCAAACCTAGCTTAGTATCCAAGCATATAGGGGAGACATTGTCATCTTGTCCTTTGCCATTTAAGTCCTTTTGTCCTTTGAGGTCTAGACATCATTCCAATATCCTAAGGGTCTCTCTTAGATTTGCATTCCAAAAGTTTGTCAAAATCTTCAAAAACACCAAAAATATAGATTGCATTTTCATTTATTTAGGTTGCATTTAATTGCATATCATACATTATACTTGAAAAATTCCAAAAATATTGCATTTGCATAGTGACATGTCTATTGAAACAAGGTTCCAAGCACCAATGATGCAACAAAGTTTGACATATCAACCGACAATGCAATCAAATTTTAATCCAAGGCAATCACAATTATATCCAACCCAACAACAAGGCAATATCGGTCAAACTTATCATGATGATTTAAATGTCCAAATACAAAAACTAGAGGAGAAACTAGCTCAAGAAAAGGAGATATTGGAGCAAAAAGTGATAAACAGTGAGAAGATAAGATCTCAAATGTCCAAAATGTTTCAAAAATTTCCAAGTCAAAATCCAAATTTTGAGCCAATTAATGTAAGATCTCTTCTTGAACGATCAGACATACCAGCTCTCCTCTCCCAAATAGAGATGATGAAACAATTACAAGAAAGGAGACAACATCAATTTCAACATTATGTGCCTCCACAACAAGAGCAAGAAGGTGTTTACTATCAATCATATTTTCAACCATCACAACCAATGACACAACCAATTGTTCAACATATGCAACCAACACAACCAATGGTTCAATTTCAACAATATGTCCAACCAACTATACAATGTCAACAAATGGTTCAACCAATGGTGGAATATCAATGTCAACAACCACAATCATCAATTCAAAAACAAAACTTGCAACATGCACCAAGCCGAATTTTGAACATGTCAAACCAAAATGATCAACATCTAGTTCAATATCAGAAAATGACATCAAATCAAAAACAAGTTCAAGTTCAATCAACATATCAATGTCAACAACTGCCACAAAACATTCAAAAACAAAGGTTGCAACACACACCAACCCAAGTTTCAAACATGTCAAACCAATCTGATCAACATCAAGTCCAATATCAAAACATGACATCAAATCAAAAACAAGTTCAAATTCCAAGTCCAACTATGTCAAAACCTCGAAAGAAAGGTGGCCTTATTGCAATGCTCTTAAGGAAAAAACTAAGTGAGTCTTTTGAGGAAGATAAAGATAATACACTTATGTCTAGCAATGCCTCATCCCCTCACAAGAAAATTGACTCTCCAGTGTCATCTATCCCTACACCTTTAGAAGTTTCACAGGAACCTTCTATATTGTCCTCATCAAACAATACACCCAAGGCTGCAATTATCCAAGAGCTATCCATAATTGATTGCGAAGATAATCCAATTCATGATGCACATCCTTGTCATGTTTCAGAAATACAAGACCCAATGCCACCATGCACTTTATTGCCATTACCTATTTTAGAGGACCCCATTCCAAGTCCCTCTTCCTCAAGTTCAAGCATTTATTCCTTGCCAGAATCCATCGCAAATGTTCAAAGTGCATCCCCTTCATGCCAAAGCATTGATTCCTTGTCAGAATCCTCCATGCATATCCAAAGTCCAACCTCATGTCAAGAGGATAATTTAGAGCTTGGAGAAATGAGTCCTAAAGCAAATCAAGATCAAGATCCTGAAAACTTATCATCCCATCCAATTGTGGACCAGGACCCCATCTTCCCAGAAACTCATGATGATTCTCCTATTCTTGTCCATCATATCCAAAGTCCTATTGACACTCCATTCCTCGAGCAAGATCAAGATATCCCAGTTCATCCAATCCCAAATGATCCCCTTCCATTTCATGAACACAATGTCCTTTCAAATCCCATTGATATTCCACTTCCTTAGAAAGATCAAGATATCCCTTCCATTCTTTCTGATGATCCCATTGAAAGTCAAGAGAAAAGCACCTTTAAAGAAGATTCCAATGATCTTCCTCCTTGTCAAGATCAAATCATTCCTTTAGATCCTCCACAAGATCCACTTGTCCCTCCATCTCCACGTCCTAATCCCGTATATCCACTCCAAGGTCTCAGTTCTTTTGATGATCCCGTTATTCCCCCCATTCTATCTCTTGAAGAGCTTGTCATTGAGCCATGTCCACTACACACTCCTAGTCCCCCTCATGATCCTGATACCCCTCATGATTCTAACATGTCAGTGCAAGATGTTCATGAACCCCCTACATGCATAATGGGTTCTTCCACTTTGGTGCAATCCAATCCACTTCAAGATCTCCTTATTTCTCTCATATCACATCCACCTCATAATGGACTCTCATCTTCTTCCCAAAGAAAAGAGTATCCTATTAGTCAAAATATTGATAAAGGCAAAGGGGTAGATCTCCATAAGCAAGAATCCCTTCATGTTAAAGAAGATCTTAATGGTCATGGCTACAAAGCTCACACTCAAGGCGTTGGTATCCCTTCAAAGTCAAAATCCAAATGTCCACCTTCCCCATCATCGCTTCCATCCATTCTAGGTCCCTATATCCCTCCATCTCCTATGCAACATCAACAAAGGCACACATCTTGGAGAACCTTCCATCCATCCCACATGCCTCCATATCATTCCCATCCACACCAACATTCATTCCCTCCTCCAAGCAATTTGGATGCCAAGCATAAAAGTCGTAAGTCTAGAAATCCACATGTATTCAAGGATCAACATGTCCAATCTAATCGGCATGTCAAAACAAAGAACAATATGATTTATAAAGAAAAAGAAAAATACAAAAGGCCACAAAGGCCCACTGAGCAAAATAAAGCAAAGTCAAAATATATATGGGTTCCTAAATCCCTTGTGCAAGCAATGCACTCCAAGGAACCACAAACGCATGAAAAATCAAAAACCATGTGGGTTCCTAAGCGGCTCCTTGAAGCGCAAAAGCCTAAAGAAATATCCAACTTGGCATCCAAAATTGCTATTCCTCCATCCAAGCCTCTCAAATTTGTTCCTCCATCACCTCCTTCATCCATTTTGGGCCCTTATGTCCCAAAATCCATAGCATTTCCTTCGTCAAAATCTCAATATCCAAAATACATCTTTCCTCCATCAGTCCATCACCCCTCAAGGTGTGTGCCAATGTCGATCTTGCCAACATTTCCATCCACTCAAGGCCAATTCTTCCAGTACCCTATCCATTATCCAATGCATATTTTCCATCCTTCCATCCCTTTGGTCCAATCCCTTGCATAAATCCGTGCCTTAGTTTCATCTCATTTTCCATGTCCTTATCCTACCAATGTCTTTGAGCATACTTTTAAAGGTCATGGTCCATTCTTTTCAAGGCTACTATCCAAACAAAAAGATGCTTGAGTCCTTCTTCCATCCCCTATCATGTGTCCGTCTTCTATTGAAAAAGTCAAAATGAAATACAAAAAAAGAAAAAAAAAGTGAAAAAAAAAAAAGACAAAAGAAAAAAAAAATAAAGAAAAATAATTCGTCCACTGGTGAAAACCTGGCAAACAGGTGCCTTGGGCAAGTACCATGATGAAAACCTGGCAAACAGGCGTCATGTGTAATCTATGAACTTCTTGCACACCACACTTGGGGGCAGATCTCTTCCTTCATATCCTATTGCCCTTCATTATCCTATCATACCATGTCATTACCCTTCATATCCTATTGTCCCTCATGTCCAGTTTCCCTTTCCACCTTTTGATCTTGACAAGGCTGACAATCTTCATGAGCATCATGCATCTTGTTTGCAGCTTTTAGTCTATCATAGCTTTTGGTCATTTATCCATTTTCTTATTACAAACTTTCATCCATATTCCCTGTCTTATTGCAACTTTCTGCCACTATCCCTTAGCCTATCCTGACCTTCAGTCCATGTCCCTTATCCATTCTTGGTCTTGCTTATCCTATCCATATCTTATCACTATCCATACACTCTTTTTCGTTCCTTGATCTTGATCTGACATAAGGACGCAAAATTTAAACATGGTTTCAGAAACCTCTTGACATGTCCCTCATGCCATTTCACTGCTTTACATTGTCATTTCCAATCTCTTGTCCCATCACGCAATAGCCCTTGCAAATTGCATCCGCGTTGTCTCCATAATAAAAGGCCTTTATCTTCCTTCTATCCACCAACATTTCAGCAAGCCTATTTATTCACCTATCATATTCCTTTCCTTGCTAGACACTGGGGGCAAAATCTCTAAAAAAAGTCTTTAAAAAAAAAATTTAAAAAGTCCTGAAAAAATTCATAAAAAAATTGAAAAATGTCCTGAAAAAAATCCTAAAAAAATTGAAAAATGTCCTGAACAAAATCCTAAAAAATTGAAAAAAGTCCTGAAAAAATTCATAAAAAAATCGAATAATGTCCTGAAAAAATTCATAAAAAAATTGAAAAATGTCCTGAACAAAATCCTAAAAAAATTGAAAAATGTCCTGAACAAAATCCTAAAAAATTGAAAAAAGTCCTGAAAAAATTCATAAAAATTGAATAAAGTCTTGAAAAAATCCTTAAAAATCGAATAATGTCCTGAAAAAAATTCATAAAAATTGAAAAATGACCTGAAATAAGATGCTAAAAATTGAAAAATGTCCTAAAAAAAAAAAAATCATATAAAGTCCTGAAAAAAAGAACAAAAAAAAATTGTAAAACATCAAAAAGTATAAAACTCCCAAAAACAAACATTTTTGCAATAAAGTATTCCCTTTATGCATCGACAGCTCACTGCGTATACATCCAACAATTTGCAACCAATCACTGTGCTTTAATGAAATCATGCTTTAACTAGATGAACCTTTTCAATCAACTCAAACATTCAAACTGATCAAAAATTGTCATATCAATCGAACGTTACCATCAATATCATTTGTCCTTGCTCCTATTATCATGGGTCTTATACAGGGTGTGGTATACTCGAAACCAGACTGTGTCCTATCTTAGACGGGGTACCGCATTTTCCTGAAACCAGACAGCATGATCGTCCTATCAGCACGTTCAACTTTTGACAATAAAGATCAAGATGTTTGTTTGATTTGCTTGAATTTGTGAGTCTTATCTTCTTATTGATTTATCTTTGGCTTCGATCATGTTCCTATGTTGCTCGATGAGGTCACTGAGTGATTTAGAGTGACCGGGATGGCTCATGGTCTCTTTCTTTGATTGTGATTGTCAATTGTCTATGCTGTGTCTGTCTTTCGCAAATCGGGTTGCATTTTAGCTCTGGCCTTCAATGCCATGATGCTACGCATCCATTTTGCTACATTAAAAATAAAGGTTCTCACCTACAAAGTGCATTACTGTAAGCAATTTTTTCATCATCTCTATCTGTTCTCTGTCTAATTTCTGCTTACTAACATTTCTTCCGTTAGTCTTGGCAGTCCGTTCGAACCTATCGTCTTCTATAATTATTATCGATCAATTGGCCTCTTTCCTGCATGTTTCCGGCCGATTCCTCGAGGGGGCATGCATATGTCATTGTTATTGTCTGGGGCATTTTTGTTATTGTCACTGTCTTCTATCTCATTTCTTACTAACATTTCTTCCGTCAGTCCGGATAGTCAGTTCGGTCTAGTGCTCCGATATCCAAGCACATATGCTGCATCCTGCATTCATTGGTTAGTACATTTGCATTTCATATTCCATCAAGCATTTTATCCATTTCATTTGATAAATCCATAAAAAATACATAAAAATACATCCATACATGTTCATACAAAGTGCATAAGTCATCCATACATGAAAAATAACATCAGTCATAACACATTGCATCCATAATATTGATGCATATCGTATCACATATCATAATAATGTCGGAGTACAAAATCGGACTGTCTGTCCTAAGTATGGCCCGCAGGCTGACTACAAAATGACAAACTACATAATGTCCACTGTCTGTTATACGGAGCACGTGCCTCTATCACTGGGTGCTCCCTCTGTCCTCCTCATCCCTGCCATGTCTCGTAGATGATGTCCCTCCTGGTCCTGGCTATGGTGGTCTCATCGGTCCACTCCCTCCTATGCTGCTCAACGACCTCCGAGAACGTGACCTGCTCTCTATCCTCGATCGTGCCCGATATGAAGGTGCTCTCCGCTCCGGTGGAACTGCACCCTCATATAGTGTCCTCTAGTACAGTCTCTCCTCATCGGTCTCTACCAGCATCTGTGCCATCTCCCATGCACTGGCATCCCTGATCGACCCAATGAACTCAGTGACTCTCTGTCCCTCTCGCTGTGCCTGAGCTAGTGCTGTATCTCGTTCTGTCCTCAAAATGGCATTCTGTCTCTCCAATGTCGCAATATAATCCTGCTGGCTCACTATGGTAGCCCTATACATGTCCATCTCCTTTGTCCTAGCTGTCTCTGGTTCTATGGGAATATCCTACAAAGTCTCCTGATCCGCTGCGTCTGGCTCCTCATCATCCTCCCCACCATCATCTCCCTCATCCTCCTCATCACCTCCATCAGCTCCGTCCTCATCTCCATCACCCTCATCCTCATCATCCTCATCATCCTCCTCGTCCTCATCATCTCCCTCCTCTCCTGTGAGTGGGAAGTCCTCCTATCTCCTCGGTACTGGAATGTCAGGATCGGTCAAAGGCACTGGCCATCGCTGTGCAAACCATGTCTCATACTCCTCTGTAGTCCCAGCATCCACCACATCTGACCACCACTCCCACTGTCTCTGCTGTAACTGTGCAAAGTTGGCATATGCTATGTGTGGCTGAATCATACTACCCCACTGACTCGTCTCTCGGTGAGATCGGGCAAAGCATGCAGTCCTCCAAGGTACATCCTGTGCCTCTCCAAACTATCGTCTGACCCTCTCTGGCAGGTACAACTCAATCACTCTCTGGTGGTTCACTGGTTGCCCAATCAAGTACCTCTCCTGTCTGCAGTATGGTAGCTCATCCTGATCATCTGACCATCCGGGGCAATCTCGATATGGTCTCCATATGAACTCTCTCAATCTATCTAACTCATGTCACCAGTATAATATATATCCAAAAGGACCCTGTCTCAATGCTCCACCATAGCTGTACACATATGGTCGGTGTGGTACAACCTGTCTATCTGTAATCGGCCGACATATGGCAATATGCTCGAATGCCCATACCTGAAGCAATGTGACTCCACAGCTCAGAGTCTACACTCCCTGATACGCTATCTGATGCAGCTGGAAATATAACATAGCGAGTACACATGGTCCCCACGCGTACACTGTCCCCTCTGTCACCATCTGCTCTAATACTCTTCCCCAGCCAATAGGGAATCCATGTCCTCGTCTGTCACCTGCTAGAAGACATGCTATCACCACTGCTATTACCACACATCGCTGCTCATACTCGGCTGCCATAGTCTCCCAGCGAATCTCCCTCTCGACAATGTCTAGATCATCTGCGTCACACTCAAACAACCTGCATAACACATCTCTACCTATCACTGGGTCGTACTCTATCATCTCCCCATGTATCAGAATGCGGAGAATGCGCCATACATCCTCTAGAGTCACTGTCGCCTCGCCAGTCGCCAAATGGAATGAGGAGGTCTCCGAGTGCCATCGCTCTGCCAATGCGGTAAGCAATCCTATGTTTGCCCTAATCTCGGGCATATATGTGATGTAATACAATCCCAGTCCAGCTAATGTATCTCTCTCTGTGCTCCTGAGTCTATGTCGTAGCATGAAACAGTCAGGTCGATTCTCCCGCATGCTCAATGGATATTGTCGACTCTGCATCACAATCGGGGCATCATTTTGTCAGTTTTAGGGTTTGTTCTTATGGGTTGCATATCCTCATTTTCATGCCAAATCGGGGTGTTTTTCATCTACATTGACCTATCCCACCCTTGTCCCCCCTTTTCAGGTCATTTGCATGCAGTTTCAAGTCAAAACTAAAGTTTTTCTGAACACTTGCGCCTGTGTAAGAGAAACTGCGCTTGTGTCAGCTGACTTGCGCCTGTGTCTTCCTACACAAGCGCAGAACTCTTTACACAAGCACAGGTTTAGATGACACAAGCGCAGATGTCAATTTTGGTATCCCCTGTGGGCCCTGCAATGTCCCGTAAGCCATCAAAATTAATGAAATTCAAAACATGGGTTTTTTTAGATACATACCGCTGCTCCTGCGTCCTCCGTTCGTCTGAATGTGCGTACACGTTCTCCAAGGTGATCTGCCATTGGAATGTTCGCCATCTGTCTACACGTGTCCTTGTCCAGAGCACCAAATCCTCCTCTTTAGCTAGTACAAATGAGTCATTTTCACCCTCTTGGTCTCATTTATAGCTCTTTGTCATTGCATAGATGGACGTGCGTCCTCTCCATCTTATGTTGGTCGCGGTCTTATGCACATTAAATTGATTGTTTGTCATGCATCCGATCTCCGATTGTCAATCTGTTCGATCCTGTCATTTTTATCGATCAATTGGCCTCTTTTCCGCATGTTTCTAGCCAATTCCTCGAGGGGGCATGCATATGTCATTATCGTTGTCTGGGGCATTTTCGTTATTGTTCTTTGAAACAACGCTTAAAATCGCATTGTCTCAAAGAGGGGCAAAATGTAGACACCCAAAAATGGTCAACGCTTGCGAAGTTATACTTTAACATTTGCGCATTGCCTCATTTTAGGTTTTTGTGTTGCATTAACATTTCTCCTATGTCACGCATTTGGTCTTTATCATTTGTGAACATCGAGTCATTCTTCTACATTCTTCAATCATCTCGTCCTCAAATTTGGTCTTGTCGATAACATTATCCAGTCATGATTTTGATCGATTTTACTCTGTCGCATCAATGTGCGTATTCATTTGTCATCATTTTGGACATCGTCAATCCTAATTAGGGTTTTGTCCTCCTGTCAATCTTATCAATCTTATCATCAATCTCATCATTTTGGACATCGTCAATCCTAATTAGGGTTTTGTCCTCTTATCAATCTTGTCGATTTATCATCAATCCTTCAATCTTGTCGTTTTATGATCGATTTGTCATCGATCGTTGTCATGTTCGATCTTGTCATCTTGCGATCAATTTGTCATTGATCGTGGTCATTATCAATCTTGTCATTTTGCGATCATTTCGCTATCGATCATTTCGATATCGATCATTGTCTATCTCAATTATGTCAATTTGGATCAATTTGTCATTGTTCCTCGTCAATTGGCGCATTTCTCAATCAAATTGTTTATCGCATTGGTCATTTATCAATTCACAATCATGACATTAATTATCTTCAATCAAGACCTAATTGTCATTTTCGCATTTCTAATTCATCTTCTAGGGTTTTATGATTTAGTCATTTAACCTAATTTGCCATTTCTTCCTCTAGGATTACTAAATTATTTATTAATCCTAAGTCTTCTTATTACAATTAAATCTTTATTTAATTGGCTAATTATTCCTCTTTGTGAATTGATTAATAAATGAAAAATTATTAATTAATTCACTAAATCCTAATCTCTAATTTCTTTCAATTTCTAATTCCTAATTTTCATCAATTTCAATTTTCTAATTTCTCAAATTTCTAATTTCTTTTCCCTCCTATTTCATCTCCTAATTCCATGGGAATGGCATGTCAATTTGTCATAAATTGTCATAATTGACAATCAATCAATTTTGACATAGAATGTGTCATAATTTGTCATCAATTATCAATCAATCAAATTGTGCATGGAAAGTGCATAATTTGTCATAATTTGTCATATTGATTTGCAATTTCCATTTGAGTTGCATCATGCCAATCTTGTCATTTATCCAATTTCTCTATAAATTGGATGATTTTCAATCAAACCTGGTCTGATTTTCTATCAAACTACCGAACTTTCGTTTCTAGTACTCTTGAGCTTTTTGCTTTCAATTGTGTGAGCACTTGTAGGTGAGATCCACAAACCCATTGAAGAGGAAAGAACAACAATGGAGCCGCATGGAAGGAGTGTTCAATTCTACGTCTGGTTTGCATAATTTTCATTTTGAATACTTTGTTTTCATACCTCCATTGAATGTGCTTTAGAATTAGGTTCATTTCAATGAGTGTTCTTTTGATTATGTTATCATGTCTAATGTTTTGATTGATTTACCTATCTTGTGATGATTCCTAATTTCTACGCTACAATACTTAGACAAAGTGTCAAGTTGACTCAAAGAATCTTTATTATCTACATTACGTTTTGGTGCTATCATTTTCAAAATTGGAATGGTATCATCTATTGCCTTGTATGCTTGTGAGCTACAATCAGTTATCTTCTTAATGAAATCCAAAAGAACTTCTGTTACATTATTTGATGAGCCAATAATCTGTATTCTGCCAGTGGGAGCAGTTTCCTTTCTTGTGATGACCTCTGGTAGGTCAGTTTGTGTTTCCATTTCTTTAAGAAAAGGTTTGGACTGCTCAGCTTATGCTAGTGGCACTGTCTCTGTATGAACTTGTTGCTATGATGGAGCCTTTTTCTCTATGTGAGCCTTGTTATCACTATTTTAAAAATGGATGTTCTCAGTCCATAATTGGCTAGGTTTTTGAAAATTTTGAGCCTGGTATGCCCTAGTTTCTTCAAGACTATTTTAAGTCCAAAGGGGTATAGGGTTTAGGTTTTAATCACTTTAATGTCTAATAAAACCCTTTGGCTTCTAATTTTGCATTACTTTATTCACTTAAGTGATGGGTCCCTTATTTGTACAAGTGTGCCCCCATTGTTATTTGCCTAGGCGGTTGTTAAATACTTGTAAAATTTTACACCTATCTCATATGCCTTTTCCTAATGCTTGTCGGGCCATGTAAGCATTGCGCAACTCTCAGATAAATCTACAACTTTCATTGTTTCATTGGGCAGAGTTTCTAGTGTGTTAGCCTCTATGAAATAGCAAAAGGCATAAGCAGGCTTGACAGGGTGGATTGGCAGCCAACTTAATGAGACTCCATCTTGTTTTGAATCCAATGACTCGCGTTGATTCGCAGCCAAAATAAGCACGCAAGTTACCTATTGCGAAGTAGAGAAAAGGTTTGGCAGGACCCAGTGGTGATGACTTCTCCTTAGGCTAAATGGTGATCAGGTTTGAAAGAGATCAATGGCCCGCATTGATTCGTGAAGGTAAGATGCAAGTGAATTAAAGCCTGCGAAATGGCGAAAAGGTTGGTGGGCCCAAAGGACAAGCAAGGCATGAAGCTAAAAGCCAATCAACTCTATTTTGATCCAACGGTTCTTGTGGTCTCATGGCCATAAGCTGAATGAAGATTAATTTTTGCGAAATGGTGAAAGACGGGTGGAAATCACATGAAGGTATGACGTGGCATGACAACTAGTGCATTTTGTAGGGTTTGATAGTGATGTGTCAAATGCCACATGGTTCTGGAGGGTAGTCGAGGGACCGCCTAGGCGTAACCAATAGTTATGTGGGAATACTAAAGTAAGACACATGGTTGACTCAGAGCTGAACCCGAAGGAGCTTCTAGAGCTAATGTCTGACTGCCATGTGGCATTTGTTAACTAGAGAACAAGTAGGGCAAGTGATTTCTGAACAAAGGGCCCACTTAAAAGGTTTGGAGCTTGTTAAAAGGTATCCATCTTGAGGTTGATCCAATGGTTTTTGTTGTTTTGTGGCCCAAAGATGCCCATGACTTAACCTTTGTGAAATGGTGAAAATCGCTAGCTGTCAAGATGAAGCGTGGTTAATTAGTGAGGTTGACAGTTCTAGTTAGAGTTAAAGACCGGGTACTTTGAGCTCGATCTAATGGTTCACGCGGCTTCTTGAAAGAAAAGTGTTTAAGGGTTAAAGCCTATGAAGTGGTGAAAAGGAGGTAGGGCCTGGCACTAACACAGTAAGATCAAGTGGAGATAAAGACCGATCAAGTTCCATCCGATCGAATGGCTAGCGCGGCTTCACTAGGTTAAAGTGCACGTTGGCTACCGTCCATGAAATAGTGAAAGGATTTTTAGCCCATTTCCAGATGAGGAAAGGTAAAAGGGTAAAGGCAATGCAAGTTTTATTTGATCTAGTGGTTGGCGTGACTTTGCTAGATTAACATGCAAGGGTGTTATGCTCTGCAAAATGGTGAAAGAGCGAAAAGAAAATACATAGACATGTTATGACTCGTTGGTGCTAAATTTTTGAATTCTTCCATGAATTTAATTCTGAAGGGATGATCGAAGGATGTGGTATCAATGTCATAGTTAAGAGCCTGATTACCATATATGGTCTCACATCAATTGAATGTAGGAATCATTTCAAAGAACTATTGTGAAAAGGCGGGTGTAGAGCAAATTTCTTCAAGCCAAGAACAGGTTTTCTTGTATTTTGCTTAGCAATTACTTAACAGTTTGTTTGAATTGGGGTTCTGTTCTATTATAAGATTGTTGTGGTGAGTAATTAAGTTACTTGCATAAGTATTATTGAGATGGCACCTAAAAGGGAGTTCTTAGGGAAAGTTAATTACCATGAGAGGGCAATCTGTGATGATTTCCTAGAATAGTTAACCATGTCAACTAATGTGGCAACTAAGGTTAAAGAGTTGGTGCCAAAAGCTCCTCGCCTGAGAATAGGAGAAGGATTGTACGACAAAGGCAATTGGCTGAGAGACCCATAGACAGGGTTGTCTAGATTGGGTTTATTCAAGGTCAGATTCAATATGAGACACTCCCCAACCCCAATGAATAGTATTTGAGAGTTGGATGTAGGCAAATTGTTGGTCCCTAGAGTGTTCATGGATGTGGATCTCCTAACTTAGATTGCACACAACTATGACACCATTACAAAGAGTGTTAGGGACATAAATGGAAAAATAAATAAATGATGAGGTGTTCAGAGATGTATTTGGGCTTAGTGAAGTATCCAATTACTTGGAACCCATCAATTTTAAATCATTGGCTCAGGTTTACAATGCACAGAGGAATCATCTTAGGAATGGGCCTCTTAAAGAATTCTATGCTAAAGTAGGCAAATTAACTATTGTAGAACCTAATACCATGGAGCCTTTCTCCTTAAATCTGTTCACTCTTAGAGCCAAGGGATTATACTGGTCACTCTGCCAGATTTTTGGAGAGGATGTTGAAGCAAACATGCCAACTCATTACATGTTAATGATTGCTCAAATTTTAAATCCTTCTCTAACTGTGACATTTGATTACACCCCCTATATTACTGATGCCATCCATGAAGGCTTGATAGGGATAAAGAATGGAAAAGTGGATAGGCCTTTTGGATGGTACTCCCTCCTCATGCACCTATTTCTTTTCAAGGGTGGTGATTACTTTGCAAATGGAATGGATTTAGTGAAAGAAAAGGATGGAGAGAAGATGTGAGTTCAGTTATGGAGCATAGTGCTGTCATGGTACAGAGAAGATGCTAGCTACTTGAGGTTTGATAAGTGCTTCGCATCCAAGATCAGGACTCTTTTATGCTCAGAGAATCCAAGAGTCCCTAAAGCTCTTTTGGAGTTCCTTAGGCCAAAGGAGTTTGCTGAAGATATAAAAATTGTCCTCAATTGGGGTGATATGTACTTATACCCAGTTTCCAAAGTTTTATGAGTGTATGGCTTTAGAGGCACTCCATTTTTGTTACCATATAAGGTCCCAATAAAAATAGGAATTGTAGAAGTCCCCAGGTAGATTGGAAGTGTGAAAGAGATAGAGCTAACAAGTGAGGTAAAGGGACCATTTTCCCTACAATAACTATAGCACATCAGTTTGTAATAACTAAAGGGGGTTGGAAGTGCTTTGGAGATTTCCTTCAACCCTACCATTTATCAACTACAGTATCAAGGTGTGTCAACCCTATAGATTTCTTCAACGACATGTACAAAAAAAGGGTAGTATGCAGAGGCAGACCTCACCAATTCCAATTCCATGAAGACCTCATCAGAAATGAGTTTGATTTGGATGAGAAAGAGCTAAGGAAAGAAAAGTGGGTGGCCTACAAGAAGGCCCTAGTTTTTGTGCACCAATTTGACACCAGCTATGACCCTTTGTCTAGTTTCCACCCCTTTGAAGAAAAGGCAAAATTCTTAATTCTTTGTCTTGAAGATGTAATGCAGACATTGAAAGAGAAGAGGGAGACAATGATTAAAAATAACCCTGAGAAGGCAAGATTAGTTTTAACTAAGTCTACATCTACCAAAGCAATCCCTCCAAGTGATTATGTGCTACATAAAAAGTCCAAATATAGTGTGCTAGTGCCAACAACAGGGGAGCCTTCTACTTCAAGAGGGAAGAGGAAAATACAAGATGTCATTGAAATTCAGGACTCCCCAATGAAGCAAAGGGTGGGAAAGGAAGTGCAATCTAATGAGCCCTTGTATTCCCCATCTCAATCCCCTATTCATATAGGAGATGAATAGGCAATAGTTGAGAAACTGTTACAATTAGGCAGTCTTGGGGAGATAGCCTACACCTATTATGAAGTAGAGGAGGGAATGTCGGAAGAGCCCCTTAATGCTGAGATGAACATAACCACTAATGAGTTCAAAGGCCAAGAGCTCGATCCTAATATTAAACAAGTCAATGAGGATTTGTTGGCTAATAGAAACTTTGTCACATCAGGAGCTTTCATGCAATTCATGTGGAAGCAGAACATTGATCAGTTTAATGCTAGATGTGAGAAGAGGAAGAGTGAGCAGCCCCACAAGGATCCAGCTCTGGTGGAGGAAGAAATAAAGCAAGAAATGGTCACCAAGTTCAAAACCATCACTCCTGAGCAAGGGAGAGACATGGTAGCAAAGGCTGGTGTACTCATTCTCCCTGGATGGGATATAGTAGATGCCTTGGTCTTAGAGGTAGTAATGAAGGAGACCAAGCCTATGGAAGGTGACATCAAGGATAACGCTACCCTAGTCATGTGGTCTCTGAAAAGAGATGAAAATAGAAAGAAAAAGGACACCCCAAGGTCAAGCTACCTTAGAGGTATGATAGTGAAAAGAGTATAAAGCACTGGGGTGGTGGAGGCTTCTAGCATAGTCCTAGAGACTACAAAGTTCAGTGTTGCAGTGGCAGAGAAAGAAGCAAAGGAAAAGGAAGATTAAGGATAACGCTACCCTAGTCATGTGGTCTCTGAAAAGAGATGAAAATAGAAAGAAAAAGGACACCCCAAGGTCAAGCTACCTTAGAGGTATGATAGTGAAAAGAGTACAAAGCACTGGGGTGGTGGAGGCTTCTAGCACAGTCCTAGAGACTACAAAGTTCAGTGTTGCAGTGGTAGAGAAAGAAGCAAAGGAAAAGGAAGATCTCCAAGATAAGATGAAGGAGACCAAGCCTATGGAAGGTGACATCAAGGATAACGCTACCCTAGTCATGTGGTCTCTGAAAAGAGATGAAAATAGAAAGAAAAAGGACACCCCAAGGTCAAGCTACCTTAGAGGTATGATAGTGAAAAGAGTACAAAGCACTGGGGTGGTGGAGGCTTCTAGCATAGTCCTAGAGACTACAAAGTTCAGTGTTGCAGTGGCAGAGAAAGAAGCAAAGGAAAAGGAAGATCTCCAAGCTAAGTTGGAGATAGTTTTAAAAGCCTACAACAATGCCAAGGAGGAGGTAATGGGTAAAGATAACATCATTGCCAAGTTGAAAAACCAGTTGGCAGGACAATACCATCAAGGTGAGTCCTCAATATTAAGCATCACCTCTTCTCCTGCACGACTACCACCTACTAGCCCTATCATTGAATTCCCACCATCTCCAACACCTTCTAGTTCCCAATTCGTTGAGATCACTCCCCATGAGTTGGAGAAGCTAAAATGGGCCCAAGCCCTGTTTGCAAAGAATTATGAAGAGAGAGTGAGAGCTACAATTTTGAGTTTCGCTAACACCATAGGGTCCTCATTAATGTACAACAACATGAGCAAAATTTTGGACATGTGGAATGAGATAAATGGAGACAAGGGTGTTCTAATGCCTATTTTTGACAAGTGGAAACCTAGAGAGCAGGATCTAGAACTTATTTGTGTATCTTATGATGAGGCAGGGGCTGACCCCATTATCAAATCCACTTGTGACATAACAAAGGATCTAACAAAGTTAGTAGAAGGAGTAGATAATGCAAACAGAAAGATCAAGTTGTACAAGAAAGAGTACACTGATCAAGTATTTGAATTACTCCTAAGGGGTTTTGCCAGTCCAACTCAATTGAAGGACAAAAAAATATGGCTTAATGAATTAGAAGTCAACCTATTATTAAGAATAAAAGGAATCATTAATACAAATGATACTTCCCTATTTGTCAAAACAATTGAGGAGATACAGAAAATCAAATCACACTATGGTTTTCTAAATTCAGAGGTCAACAAAATGAGGAACTCTTGGAAAAGATTAGCCAACACAAAGGGAAAAGTGATTAACTTATCATGGTCTGCTGATGATTTATACCAGGAGTGGACAAGAAAGTACACAGTGCTAGATGTAGAGTAGTTAGAAGAGGTTGCAACATAACAAAAAGCACAAGAAGCCACAGATGCTGAATAGGACTTGTAACCGCTTCTTGGAAAAAACTTTTCTTTGTAACAAACATTCTTTTGAAAGGTCTGAAGCTTGTTATGCATCCATGCTATTATAAATGGATACTAGGACTTCTAAAAAATGATCACAAGTAATTGTAAGAAAACATTGTAGAAATTTATCTGAGCTTTCTTTAAGTCTTATGGAGAACATTTAAGTGTCTTGTAATATTTTCTAAATTAAATATCAATACACAGACCATCAACTTTGAGCCTAGAATCCATGTTGTCTTCAAGTGTGCTTGCAAATATTTGTTGTTTTCAATCTGAGTAATCTAGGGTTATTCATTTGAATATGGATTGTAAGGCAATATTAAATAGATGTGTTTCTTAGCTTTTCTCTTTAGGAGGGAAATTAAATATGCAGGAATCATTTCTATTAGTAAATTCCTTGTGAGAGACTTTGAATTTGATCAATGCTATCTAGCTATGATGAGGATAAATTCTTATGTATGTCAGGCATATGTGGGGTTTTGTAGAAGCCAAAGTGATGGGATGAATGGAGATGTTTAATTGTGAGATTACTATTTGAACTTAGATGACTCTGTGGCCTGGATAAGGCACTGGTATCTATTGTGGTTATCTTTTACATATCTTGTAGGTCAATACTGAACATGAGTATAATCTTTCTTTCTTTGTTTCAGTTAGTTTTGAGGCGACAGGATTCATTGGTTTTCGGACTGGTTTACTATGGATCTATCTTTTTAAAAGTGTGATCAATTCACATAAGGTATACCCACCTGAACTTTGGATAAGTTTGAAGTGTAGAAGGTTTTAAAACTTGTCATACGTTGCTCTGAAGTTTCCTTCTCTTTGATTTCTCTTCTACAGACAGAGTTTATTATTTTATTATAAGGTTTTTTAGGGGAATCAGAATTGGAGAACAACAAAAGTGGCGACTCTATTGGGGAGAGTCATACTATGAATCTAGATGCAGATTGGTGTTTCAATAAAATATCGGTGTTGTCTTGACATATTCATTTAAACAAATTTGCACGATATTTGATACGTGATGTTGGTCTGAAGATTTGCAGTATTTTGTTCAAAGCTTGTTTTCATATTTCTCATAGATCTGTGGGTGGTGACTCTGTTAGTTCAACCATTCTTTTTAAAATAAGAAAATTCTGAAAGGGAAACAAGCATAATGCAAGGAGGAATGAACACTAGGTCCTTCATGAAGAAACATCCTCATGAGACGTTGCAGGAGAGATTACCTAAATAGTCACAAAGAGGTCAAAAAAGATCAGTACTACATGAGCCATCAAATGTTGCATTGGTGCAGAAAAGTAATAATACTGGTAAGGTATCTGCTAGACCTGTATATGTAAAATCTAATTCTTCTTCCCAAGAATCTGTACATGATGTTTTAGGTTTTCATTTTGGGTTATTTGGAAATATAGATGATGTTCAAGTTTTAAATCAAGATATATCTCATGCTAGTTTTTCTGGGAAAGATAGAAGTAGTTCTAATGTAGTCAGACATTCTTTGCCTAGAACAGTTGATGGAAACATCAGCTTGATTGATATAGACCAAGTTAACGTATCTAACTTTGAGGAGATTTTCCCTGATGAAGATGAAGTGTCCCAAGAAATAGAAGACCTAAATAGAAAGGTTCATCACTTAATCTCCTTAAGAGCCCTAAAAGAAGCAAATAGGGAGAAGGAAGTCAAAGCAAAACTGATGGAAATAGATAGGCTTCTTAGGCAGATTGCTGATCTTGAATTGTTGGCCCAAGAAAAGGAAAAGAGTGATGATGGAGGTCCTGTGATCAAGGAAATTCTAGTTCCCAAATCCAAACCAGCATATAAGTCAATACTCCAACCAAATAAGGAGGTTTTTAGTGACCCACAACCTATTAGAAATGAGGTTGATAAAGGAAAGCAAAAATGCATGGAAGACGGGTCAGGATCAAAGACTATAGTGGACATCTCTCATAGATTATTAGCACATGAGAGGGAGATGGAAAGAATGAGGAAGGAGAAAGAAGATCTACAAATGGAGTTAGAGAAAGCTAAGTTAGAGGCAGCTAACCAAGAAGTCAAAAGAAAAATTGGTTATCTAAAAGCTCCCCCTATCATTTTCCCATCAGAAGATCTCAATAAGCCTATTCCTCAGTAAGTTTTCTGCCCCCCTATTAAAATTCATCCCACTTTGCCTATCAATATAGTAATAGCCAGTCAAGCCCCTATAATTAACCAAAATAATCAAATCTCTTAGACTCAAATCCCTATTGTGAGAATGAACATGGGTAATAACAATGTTGTTAACCATTTCCAAAGGAGACCCATCAACTTAGAGCAATACAAATAGTTATTTTTTGATGGAATCCCAGGATATCCCAACCATGTTCCTACTGAGTTAAGAGATAGACTCCCTAAGTTTGCTGGAAATAATGCAATTAGTGCAGAGGAGAATTTAAAATATTTTAGTGACTTGATAAATGATTATGAGATAGCAGATGAAGATGTCATAATGAAATTATTTGTCCAGTCCCTAATAGATGATACAAGAGATTGGTATAGAGGTCTCCCTGTTACTAGCATTGGGTCTTGGGAGGATTTCAATAATTTCTTTCAAGAACAATATGGTGACAAAACAAATGTGATTTTCATGTTAAATGAATTCAATAATATTAGAAAATATGATAATGAAATGGTCACCGATTTCAATGCTAGATTTCAGAAAGCCATGCATAGGTTGTATCAGGTGATGAGACTAGATGATAACATGTGCCTGAACACTTATTATAATGCATTTGATTCCAAAATGGCTTATATTTTAAGGGATAATAATCCACATAGTCTGAGAGATGCATTCAAAATTGCTATCAATGTGGAGAGCAATAGGAAAGCATCTAGAAAATTAGGAAGAAGAACTGATGGTAGGTTATGGCAGGAAACAAAACAACAACCAAACAAAGTTGCTAAGGAGGAAGATAAGATAGAAAAGTTAGTCACTTCTATGAAGGATCTAACTGCTAAGGTAAATAAAAATGATAAGCCTCACTATAATTGGCAAGATAGACCTCCCAGATTGCATGGTATGCCTTATAATACCAACTGGAAGGATGGTAAACCTCAGAATGAGAAGCCTAAGAATGTTCAGAGCTAAGACACTCCTGATCCCTTAAAAGGAAAAAATGTTCACAACATAGAGAACACTCTCAGGTGTATTGCTTATGATGGGCCACATTCTCCTCACTAGTGTGCAGTTGCTCAAGCCCTTGAAGAGTCCCTAAGGAAAGAGGTTGAGCCTGATATTATTTTGTTTGAAACCATTGTAGAAAGTGATGAAGAATCTATACAAAGTGAATTTAGTGATGTATTGGACTGTAAAAGGTCTTTTCAAGGACAACTAACACTTGATTGGCACCCTACTCTAAATGTGGTAACCATTGAAGATGAAGAAGTTCATCTTAGAAGGCCTAGTAAGGAAGAAGTGAAAAATCTCACCAAAGCTGCTATAGCTAAGGCAAAGCACAATTATAACCTGAGGAGCACCAAAAAGGATAGTGATCAGGGTGAACCCGGTTCTATGTTTATAAAAGAGGTTTTTTAGAAAAAGGCAACAAGTAGTGCTACTACCCCTCAAATGGGTCAAGAAAAGAAAGATCAAATTAAAGATGTACCCAATAGTATAGATGATAACAATACAAATGATACACAAGGAGATGCCACAACAAAGAAGGCGAGTCAACCTAAGGCAGAAAGAGTTAAAGCTAATGTTGAGTTGAGAAGCAATTCCACATTTGACATGGCTCAAACTCTTACACAAATGAGAGTTACTGTCCCATTAATAGAGTTACTAAAAATAAAAGAACATAGAGAAGCTACCTTGTCTTTGTTTTCTAATATATCTGATAGTAACATAGCCCTACCAACTAGTTCAATTAAAAATGGAAAGGATCACGAGTTCCAAACCCCAGAGGTTAATGTTGGAACAACTATTACTCAAGAGCCTTCATAGGTAGATCCTTTTTATGTCACTTTGTTAGTGAATAACTGGTTGATAAAAAATTGTATGATAGATTCAGGTGCAACTGCTAATGTAATGCCTTATGGTGTCATGACAGAATTAGGACTATCAGTGACTACAGTATATGGGAAATGCTATGCTACGGATAATAGGGAAGTACCTGTGATAGGTACAATGAGAGATGTTGAAGTCAAGATAGCAGCATTTCTTGAAGCGACATATAATATTGATGTTATTGTCACTGACACTAAGCCTCATTATGGCATGTTATTATCTGGGCAGTGGGCAGCAGTAGTAGGCAAAAATGTCCAATTGGATTTATCTTATGCTACTATCCCAATCAATGGTAATCAAGTCAAGTTATACAAAGAACCATGTGCTCCTAGAGTAATTGAGAATGTAGATCCTAGCATGCTCAATTGCATGATTGATGTGGATCTTGACAACTTTAGGGTGCAACCAATTTTACCTTAGTTAAAGAATACTGATTCCATTGTGATTGAGTTAGAATCACAACAACATGGTTTATGGCATAAGTATTTTGATGGAGCTTGCTCCAAAGAAGGGTCTAGAGCAGGAGTTCTTTTTGTATCCCCATCAAGTATAACTTTTAAATATTCCTTTTTATTAGCCTTGCAGTGCACAAACAACACTGCAAAATATGAAGCTCTGTTATTGGGGATTGAAGTTACAAAGAGGCATGGGATACAAATATTGAAAGTTTTAGGAGATTCAGAATTGGTTGTCTCTCAGGTAAGATCCAAACATGCATCAAAAAATGATAGATTGAAAAGATATAAGCATGCAGTTTGGGATATCATTGAGCATTTTAGTGTTTTTTCTATTAATTGGATAGAGAGATCGAAGAATATCATGGCAGATTTTTTAGCCAATGTTGCATTCAAAAATGATGATGCAACACTAACTGGCATATCCACTATGGAAATAAAATCTAGGCCTCCCATCCCTGATAATGTGTATATTGGCAAGTTTTTGCCGATGATGAAGATATTCTTAGGTTCATACAATGCATTGATGATTATGATGGCCACAAAATTGACTGCAATGCATTAATAGAGGTGATTGACAATAGAGAGAGTATTTAGCAATGACTTGGTTCAGTTGGAAACAAATGAGATACCAAAAGGGTTAGTAGAGCTTGAGGGCACGTTCAGCTATAATGATAGTCACCTGCACCAGCAATTTACTACCAAATTAGAATAATTGGAGGAAGTAAACTTGGGGACAAAATTATCCCCTAAGTTGGTATACATTGGAAAAAACTTGCCTCCTCATGTCAGAACTAAACTTATTAATTTATTGAAGAGATATAAGTGTGTGTTTGCTTGGTCTTATGAAGACCTAAAGGCGTATAGACAAGACCTTTTTCAGAATGAAGTTTCCTTACTTCCAGATGCTAAGCCTTTCAGACAAAAGCAGAGACCTATTAATCCCCTACTAGAAACCAAGATGTAGCAAGAATTGACTAAGTTAAGAGAAGGGGGGATTATTAAACCTATAAGACATTCTTCATGGGTCTCCAATTTGGTCCCAATTAGGAGGAAAAATGGGGACATAAGATTGTGTGTTGATTTTAGAAATTTAAATGTTGCTTCCTTGAAGGATAATTATTCTTCTCCCAATATGGAAGCCATGCTACAGAGAGTAACTGGCTATGATCTTTTTTTAATGATGGATGGTTTCTTAGGGTATAATCAAGTGCTAGTGAAGGGATTTGAGCAATTCAAAACTGCTTTCACCACCCCTTGGGGAACATATGCTTATGTAAGAATGCCATTTGGATTAAAAAATGTTGGAGCTACATTTGAGAGAGCTATGGATGTCACCTTAAAAGAATTCATCAACATCATCATGGTAGTGTACCAAGATGATTTAACATGTTTCTCTAAAAGGGTTGATGACCACTGTGGACATTTGGAAAAAGTGTTCAATAAGGCTTTGGAATTTAGTGTGTCATTAAACCCCAAGAAATGTCATTTTTCTATTACTGAAGGGAAGTTGCTAGGGCATATTTTCTTCAAGGAAGGGGTAAGGATAGACCTTGAAAGAATTGAAGCAATAAACAATGTACCTGAACCAAAAAGTCTAAAAGGCATTCAGTCTTTTTTCGGCAAAGTTAATTTTGTTAGAAGATTCATTGCAAACTTTGCAGAGGTGGTAAAGCCCATTGTTATACTACTCAAGAAGGATACAGAATTTTGTTGGGATCAAGAAGCTTCAAAGGATTTTGCTGAGATTAAAAGAGCTATTCAGAAAGCACCTGTACTAAAATCCCCAGATTATAGTAAGCCCTTTTCTTTGTTCTCTTTTGCTTCATATCATAGAGTAGCAACAGTATTGTTGCAAAAGGAAAATGAGGGACATGAACATCCCATAGCTTTCTATAGCAAGTCTTTACAAGCAACAAAATTAAGGTATGAGATCATGGAAAAACATGCATATGCTCTGGTTAAAGTTGTCAAGGCTTTCAGGCCATATCTTGTAAATGCACAAGTAGTTGCTTATGTTCCACATGCTGCAGTCAAGGACATTTTATCCCAATTTGAGGTCATAGGAAAAAGGTGCAGATGGATTAACAGAATCCAAGAATTTGATTTGGAAATAAAGATCACTAAATTGGTGAGAGGCTTAGGCCTAGCAAAGCTTATGGCTAAATCCAATCTTCTTGATGTTGAAATAAACAATGTTGAAGTTGAAGACATTGTAGTCACCAGCATTCAAAAGCAACCCTGGTATTCAGAAGTAGTACATTTCTTAAGAGATGCTACATTTCCAGAAGGGATGACCCAAAATTAGGGGACACTAAAGCTTAAGTCTCAAAAATATGTTCTCATTCAGGGTGACCTTTTTTGGAGAAATAGAGATGGGGCATTACTAATGTGTTTAGATGAATTCTAGGCCAAGAAAGTGTTTATTCAAATGCATGATGGAGTATGTGGAGGTCATTACTCTGCTAAGACAATTGCTAGAAAGATAGTCAAGGCTGGGTATTATTGGCCTACTTTATTTAAAGATGCTCATGAACATGTTAGGAAATGTGACCCATGCCAAAGGTTTTCATCCAAGCTAAAATATGAAGGAGCTTTACCTTTAAATCTGGTCACAATGGAAGCCCCTTTTGTCCAGTGGGGCATTGATTTTATTGGAGAAATTGTTGAAAGATCAGGAAGAGGCCATAGGTGGATTATAGTAGCAACTGACTATTTTAATAAATGGATCGAAGCCATACCCACCAGGAGAGCTACAAGTAATGTTGTCATCGATTTCTTGATAGATAATGTTATAACTAGATTTGGAGTCCCTACAAAATTAGTAATGGATAATGCTATGAGTTTTAGGTCTGAAGAGTTTGTTACATTTTGCACTAGTCATGGGATACTTATGTCCTACTCTTCACCCTATCATCCTCAAGGGAATGGACAAGCTGAATCTAGTAATAAAAGCCTCTTGAACATTATTAAGAAAATCTTAGAAGAGAAAAAAAGGTCATGGGATCAAAAGTTGAAATTAGCTTTGTGGGCTGACAAAATTACTGTCAAGAAGGCCATTGGAATGTCACCTTTTGAACTGGTTTATGGTACACAAGCTAGAGTGCCAGTAAACAATCTTCTCCCAGTATATAAATTCCTGCAAGCTAAAGACATGGAGTTGTTTGAGCCTATGGAGGACTGAATGATTTAGATGGTGGAAGTGGAATAAATCAAAACTTTGGCCCATAAGAGAAATTTGAAGATCCAATTGCAGTCTAAGTATCTATTTGACAAAAGGACATCATTGAGAAAGTTTCAAATCGATGATGTTGTTCTTTAGTGGAATGCAAAAGGATAGGACAAGGGAAAGCATAAGAAGTTTGAGTCATTATGGATTGGCCCTTCTGTGGTCTGTGATGTGAATGGAAAAGATTCATACTTTCTAAAGAATATGAATGATGAAATATAGGAATTTCCAGTGCATGGACAATTCCTGAAGCATTATTTCTCTTAAAGTCCATGCACAGTAGGTCCTTGTTTGTATATATTTAGGTTTGTTTTAGTTGTTGTTTTTGGGCTTGTTTTTGGTCTGTTTCTCTAGAGTTTTTTGAGTTTCTTGTGTTGATCTTGCGATCAACCATCCCCAGTCAGAGTCGATGTTATCACTATTTTAAAAATGGATGTTCTCAGACCATAATTGGCTAGGTTTTTGAAAATTTTGAGTCTGGTATGCCCTAGTTGCTTCAAGACTATTTTAAGTCTAAAGGGGTTTAGGGTTTAGGTTTTAATCACTTTAATGTTTGATAAAACCCTTTGGCTTCTAATTTTGTGTTACTTTATTCACTTAAGTGATGGGTCTCTTAGTCATACGAGTGTCCCCCCATTGTTCTGATTAATTAAAAAATAAGTTTTTAGGACTTGAAACCTTTACAACATAGATAGAGAAAAAGCACTAAGAAGAACAATGCTTTTAAGTTTGCATACAAAAAGACTGGCTAAAAGACCAGCAGATAGAAAGAATAGCTTAACAACAAAAAACAACAAAGAAACAGAGAAGGCACTACACAGTAATTTTCTTCAGCAAATCCTTTGCCTTAATCACTAGCTCATTGTAGTTGGCCCCAACAAATTTTAGGTCTTCCAGATTCTTCTTCAGTTTCTTTTCCTTCCTCTTCCCTCTAGTGCGGGTTCTGGGACCTTAGGCTTCCCCTGTTCCTTCAGCTTCCAGGTCTATGTTGTAGACTTCCTTTTCTTCATCTAGTTTTCTGATGAGGGTGTGGGTGTTGTTAGCTAAGATCTTCAAGATACTTAGGCTTTGTTCAGCAATGTTCTTCAGACACTCCTCAATTTTACCAATTTTGGTAACGGTATCCGAGAGGGTTTTATCGCTAGTGTTAGCAAGGCTCTTCCTTTCAAGCAAATCCTTCTCAATCTTCTCAAACCTAGGGTTAAAGGCATCTCTAATGTCTTCAGATTTGGCAATGGTGTTTTTCAGGTCCTCAATATAGTTGGCCATAGTGTTCCCTTCCCCAATATTAATGGTTTCTAGGATCAAGACTCTATTGCAGAGTTTTTTGTTTTCATCCTCAGCTTTCTTGTAGCCATTAATGAGCCACTCCATAGTTTCCATGAAACCATGCAAACCCTCAAGAGGAGGACCAGAAGGGGGGTAGCTTTTCTAGGGGTAACCTGTTCCTGTTTAGGGATGTGGAGGGCAGAAATTGTATCAGCAGCCCTAAGAGTCTCTTCCATGGTCACCTTTTCCAGACTCCAATCAGCTTCTAGGGCCTTAGCTTGCTTGTTGGCTGCCAGGTCCTTACCAGTCTCCTTTTTCTTCTTGTTCTTTTTCATGGTCTAGGTATGGTCTTTTGTTTTCTTCTTCGAGAACCCTTTAGGGTTCTCCTTTTTAGAGTCATCTGAGTACTCCTCTTCCAAAGAGATGCTGATCAGGGGTCTGCCTTTTGGCTTTTTTCCCTTAGAGAAAGAGGGTCTTGTTTTACTATATTTCCTCTTCTTCCCACTTTCATACTCTAAGACATCAATGCTATCCTCTGTGTCAGTTGAAGAGTCACTGTCAAATTCCTCCTCCTCAGAAAAGGCAAAATCAAACATCTCTTCCTCAGAGTCCACAGAGGGCTACATCTGAGCTATTTGGTTGGCTTTTAAATGGTCATAAATTAGGACCATTAGGCCTTGGTGCATAGCATAATCACCTAGAGGATTCTCCTTATAGGCCTTGAGGGATGCATTCATCGAGCAAAGTAGGAAATAAGGGAAATTAACCTTATCATTGTGCCTAAAGTAGTTTAATAGAACAAAGTGATAACCATAAACTTTCATAAACCTACGATCTAGAGTGATATAATGCATTAAAACAAAGAGGATTTCCCTCCAGGGTTTGGGAAAAGCCCTGGGTGGATAGTAGGTTTTTCTCAACTTTACTAGTCATTTTTTCTCTTTCTCCATTTTCAGACACCTTTCATTAGCTTCCCTGCTAACCTTCCTATCTCTGTAGAAGTTGTAACCTTCCCTTGTGAGGCCTATAGCTTGAGCAATTAAGTCTTCATCGATTTCAACCATTTGATCGCCCATTTTTAACATGCCCTTCTTCTAGTTCTTGTAGAAAAGACTGGTAACCATACCATCTTGACCATGGAGTCTCTCTATGAAGTTTGAGAGACCACCCTGCTGCAGTATACCCCAAACCTCTTCCTTCTGTTTCCATTCTTTACAACTACTTGGTTCATATCTCCTCCTGTTTCCACCCATGTTGTCACTGCCCATGGTCAACTTTTGAAGCTTGCAAAGTAGATAAACTAGAGAGCTTTTTGGAACTATAATAGTTACCCAAAAAGCGTGAGAGTTAATGGCATTGATGTTAGAATGAGTGATATTCTCATTATTATAGTAACTCAAAGTACTCACATTAGTACTTTTCATAATTATCTTGTCCATCAAGAATCTTTGGAGTGCTTCTATATCTCTCATTACTAATGATTTGTCTGACATCTTCAAGGAGTCTGCTTTCACCCATCCACGTGGTAATTTTCTCACTTTTAACCACCGCATTGGCAGCCCAATCAGTAGAGCTGTTGGCCTCCTGGTAGATGTGGGATATATGGCAATTTTTAAAGGTACTAATAAGATCAATAGCAAAGGTGATTATGTTGTGAATCGACCATGAAGGTTTTGATGTCCCCTTAAGACACTTTATAATATTATTTGAATCCCCTTCAATCTATAGATAGGGGCAATTCCACTTTTAAGCTAGTAGGATGCCTTGAAGAGCTGCCATTGCTTCAGCTTTATGGTTGGTTTGGGTTCCAATAGGGATAGCAACCATTTCCTTGCAAATTCCTCTGTCATCTCTCAGTATAGCTCAACAACCTGAAGGACCAGGGTTACCTTTGGCAGCACTATCAAAATTAACTTTGAACCAACTTTGTGGAGGGGTTTTCCATTTAGCTTCAAGCCTTTTATTGTGGTTGTTAGGACCATTAGTAATCTTCATATTCCATACCCTCAAGATGTTTGATTCTAGTGAGTTGTTTGAGTAACAAGGACCCTCAATGATCCTTATATTTTCCTGAATCGATCATTGAATTTTCTAGAACACAATATCCTTATTAAGGCAGACATCCCTGAAGATTTGGTTATTTCTTTCTTTCCATAGTCCCCACAAGATGTGAGGAAGAGAGAGCTGCCACAAACATCTCAAAAAAGAGTTAGTCCATTTAATATTCTAGGAGGAGAATAGGTCACTGATTTTATTTGGAAACACCCATACCATACTAAAACTCTTGAGAAAACTTTCTCAAACAGAGGCTGAGAAGGAACACTGGAGAGCAAGGTGGTCCACAAACTCTTCCTCTTGAAGCCACAACACACATCTATTAGGGAGGGTAAAGTATCTACCTTTGAGGTTGTCAAGGGTCAGAATCTTATTTTGGAGGCTGGTCTAGAAGAAAAGATTGATTTTGGGGGTGAGACCCTTAATCTAGGCTTTAGACTAGTAAGGGTTGATTGAGAGGGGGGGAAAGGACATAATACATAGAGGAAATAGATAAAGTACCTTTAGGATCATGTTTCCAAATCAGGGAGTCTTCTTCCTTATTCAGCCAAACCACAGATAGATGGATCTTGAGCTTAGAAAGGCTAGGGTAGATGCTTTCAATGTTCTGCCATTCATTACCAACCCAGTACTCAGCAACTAAGGAGCCAAAAGTTCTAATACAAGAGGGAGCATAGGGGGCCCATTCATTGATATCATTCAAGGGTTTATCAAAAAGCCAAGGATCCTCCTAGAATTTAACTTTCCTCCCATTTCCTAGTTTCCAGATCACTCCTTTGGCTATATCTTCTTTACATTTAGACGCATGATTCCATATGTGGGATCCATTAATACTAAGGTACAAATGGATAAAAGAGGAGAGAGAGGAGGACAAAAGAGAGTACTTACTTTGCCAAATTTTACACCATTCAGAGTGTGATTGAAACATTCTCCAGACTTGTTTGGATAGGAGAGCTTCATTTAGGGTACGAATCCTTCTAAGGCCCAGCCTACCTTTTCTTTTTGGCCTACAAACCTAGTCCCAAGCCACCAAAGACATTCTTTGCTTATCCTCAACCCCAGACCATAGGAATATTCTTTGAATTTTATTGATTGCATCAGCATACTTAACTAGAATTCTACAAAGACTTAGAGCATAAATTGGAATACTTTGAAGAGTAGCCTTAAGAGTTGGAGCTTGCCAGCTTGACTTAAGAGGGCTCCTTTCCAACCTACAAGTGTTTTATGAAATTTGTCCACAAGAAAACTCTAGAAGGGATCAGGGGGTGCAATTCCCATGGGGAGACCAAGGTAGTTAGTAGGAAGATCAACAATCCTACACTCCAAGATTCTACTGATCCTCTCTTGTCTTCTCTCAGGAGTATTAATGAAAAAAACTTCACTTTTAGCCCAATTGATAAGCTGACTAGAAGCAGAGGAAAATTTACATAGGATGCTCTTTAAGAATTTAGCTTCTGAAATACTTGATTCCCCCATAATAATAGTATCATCAACAAATTACTAGTAGGAACAGATAAGGTCAGTAGAAGATGGTTGGAGGCCCTTAAAGGAGCCTTGCAACACCATTTTTTCTATAGTCCTTCCAAAGCATTCTGCCATAATGATGAAGAGGATGGGGGAGATAGGATCCCCTTGCCTTAAACCTCTAGAAGCTTGGAAAAAAGTTGAGGGAGAACCATTGACAAGAACAGTGAAAGTATCAGAGGTGGTAAGCTGAGAGAGGAGGTCGACAACTCTAGAGGAAAAACTAAAAGAAGTGAGGACTTTCTAAAGTAAAGACTAGTCAACCCTGTCATAGGCTTTGGAGAGATCAAGCTTTAGGATGAAACCCTGTTTCTTTGCTCTAACAAGAGAATGAATGTTCTCATGGACCATAATAATGGAGTCAAGAATTTGTCTTCCAGGAACAAAACCATTTTGCTGGTGTTTAATTAAGGAAAGAAGGACAGACAAGATTCTAGAGGTAAGAACCTTGGAAATTATCTTGTAAAAAGAATTGCAGAGGCTAATAGGTCTAAATTTGTCCAAAGAATCAACACCTTGAGTTTTGGATATGACAGCAATAAAAGTGCCATTGATTTCTTTCAAGAGTTTTCTAGCCTCAAAAAATTCCTTAACTCCATTGGATGCATCTTTTCCAACAATCTCCCAAAATTATTGGAAGAAGAACATTGGGAAGCCGTCTGGTCCAAGTGCTTTGTTACCATCAAAGGAGAAAACAACATTTTTGATTTCCAAGTTAGAGGGAACGGAAGAGAGAAAGGCATTCTTTTGATCATCAATGGGACAGGGAATTTTTTGAAGAAAGGAGGATTGGGCTTCAGTATCCAGGTTGTGATCCCTCTTGAGGAGGTCTAAGAAATACCTTTTAGCTTTATTCCTTATTTCATCCTCCTTGACCAACTCCTCATTATCCGTCACTAGCTTGTTAACCCTATTAATTGCTTTATGCTTAATCGTCGACATATGGAAGAATCTTGTGTTCCTGTCTCCTTCCTTAAGCCAAATGCATCTCGATCTCTACTTCCAGAATGTTTCCTCTTTGGCAATGATATCATGGTATTTTTTGAGTCTCATTTTCATCAGCAATAGACATAGTACTGATACCATCCTTTTGGAATTGATCCTGTATTTTTTTAAGGTCTTCCTAAACTTTGCTCTTAGCCTAAAAAATATTCCCAAAGCTGGTTTTTTTCCAGAGTCTTATGTTGTCCTTCACACTTTTGAGCTTTTTGACAACTTTTAACATAGTTGCTCCCTCAACTTGAATGCTCCACCATTTCTTAATATTTATTTTGATTTTGGGGTGGAGGGTCCACATTTTTTCAAATCTGAAGGGAAAGCTTCTCCTTCTATTGATTGAGTTAGCAATGAAGGTGATAGGGAAATGATCCGATCCAACCTGAATGTGGGTCATCAAAGAATAGAAGTAATGACTATACCAGTCATTAGAGATGAGGTTTCTATCAAGACGCATTTGGATAAGATCATTGCTAGTTGTTCTATTAGTCCAAGTGTAAGTGCATCCCTGTATTTCCAAGTCATTGAGAACCTGAGAATTAATAAAATCCATGAGGGCCATCCTACTTTCTAGTTGAGGAGGACTTCCTCCAAATTTTTCCTCCTCTCCCAAAGGAGGATTGAAGTCTCCCATAACCACCCAACTAATATTTTTGAAGCTATCCATAGCCTGTGTAATTTTTTTCCAAAAAGAGTTTCTAGCCTTCAAAGTATTTGGAGCATAAATATTAGTGAGAAACCATGAATTACCATATTTTAAATGCTCAAATTTGATACCAGTGTCCCCCCATTGTTATTTGCCTAGGCGGTTGTTAAATATTTGTAAAATTTTATGCCTATCTCATATGCCTTTTCCTAATGTTTGTCAAGCCTCGTAAGTATCACGCAACTCAGATAAATCTATGACTTTCATTGTTTTGTTGGGTGGAGTTGCTAGTGTGTTAGCCTCTACAAAATAGCAGAAGGCATAAACAGGCTTGACAGGGTGCACTGGCAGCCAGCTTAACAAGACTCCATCTCGTTTTGAATCCAACGGCTCACATTGATTTGCAGCCGAAATAAGAATGCAAGTACCTTTCATGAGGTAGTGAAAAGGTTTGGCGGGACCCAGCGGTGAGGACTTCTCCTTAGGCTAAATGGCGATTAGGTTTGAAAGAGATCAATAGCCCGCGTTGATTCATGGTCAAAAGATGCCCATGGTTTATTAATCGTGAAGTAGTGAAAAGGTGGCAGGTCACGATAAAGGTGGTAGTGAAGATGGTAGGTCCAGTTGGTGATAACAGAGCAGTGATGAGGTGCTTAGTTGGTGGTTCGCAGTAGGCCCGAGCAAGGTTGTCATAAAAGGAATAAACAATGAGCAGGTTCTTGAAATCTAACGGCTCATGTGGATTCATGAAGGTAAGATGCAAGTGAATTAAAGCCTGTGAAATGGCAAAAAGGCTGGTGGGCCCAACAGACAGGCAAGGCACAAAGTTAAAAGCCGATCAACTCTGTTTTGATCCAACAGATCTCATGGTTTCATGGCTACAAGCTAAATGAAGATTAATGTTCGCGAAATGGCAAAAGATAGGTGAAAATCACACGAAGCCATGAGATGGCATGACAGCTGGTGCATTTCACAGGGTTTGATAGTGATGTGTCGAATGCCACATGGTTCTGAAGGGTAGTCGAGGGCTCGCCTAGGCATAACTAGCAGTTATGTGGGAATAGTGAAGTAAGACACGTGGCTAACTCAGAATTGAACCCGAAGGAGCTTCCAGAGCTAATGGCCGACTGTCATGTGGCATTTGTTAACTGAAGAACAAGTAGGGTAAGTGATTTTTGAACAAAGGGCCCACTTAAAAGGTTCAGATCTTGTTAAAAGGTATTCATCTCAAGGTCGATCCAACAGTTTTCATTGTTTCATGATCCAAAGATGCTTGTGGCTTAACCTCTACGAAATGGCGAAAACCGCTAGATGTCAAGATGAAGCGCGGTTAATTAGTGAGGTTGACAGTTCTGGTTAAAGTTAAAGACTGGGTGATTTGAGCTTGATCTAATGGTTCATGTGGCTTCGTGAAAGAAAAGTGTCTGAGGGTTGAAGCCCGCGAAGTGGCAAAAAGGAGGTAGGGCCCGACACTAATGCAGTAAGATCAAGCAGAGATAAAGACCGATCAAGTTCCATCCGATTGGATGGCTAGCGCGGCTTCACTGGATTAAAGTGCACATTGGCTACCATCTGCGAAATAGAGAGAGGATTTTTAGTGCATTGCCAGAAGAGGAAAGGTAAAAGGGTAAAGGCAGTGCAAGTTTTATTTGATCTATCAGTTGGTGTGACTTTGCTAGATGAACATGCAAGGGTGTTATGCTCTGTGAAATGGTGAAAGAGTGAAAAGAAAATACACAGACATGTTATGACCCGTTGGTGCCAAATTTTTGAATTCTTCCATGAATTCAATTATGAAGGGAAGGCCGAAGCATGCGGTATCAATGTCGTAGTTAAGAGCTCGATTACCGTATATGGTCTCACATCAATTGAATGTAGGCATCATTTCAAAGAGCTGTTGTGAAAAGGCGGGTGCAGAGCAGATTTCTTCAAGCCAAGAATAGGTTTTCTTGTATTTTTGCTTAGCAATTACTTGATAGTTTGTTTGAATTAGGGTTTTGTTCTGTTATAGGATTGCTATGGTTAGTAATTAAGTTACTTGCATAAGTATTATTGAGATGGCACCTAAAAGGGACTTCTTAGGGGAACTTAATTACCATGAGAGGGCAATCTGTGACAATTTCATAGAATAGTTAACCATGTCAACTAACGTGGCAGCTAAGGTTAAAGAGTTGGTGCCAAAAGCTCCTCGCTTGAGAATAGGAGAAGGATTGTACGATAAAGGCAAATGGCTGAGAGACTATTGTGACCATTTCACACATCGCCCCATTAGAATGGGGACCCCCTCTTTTTGTTTTGTTTTTTTCTTTCTCTCTACTTGTTCTTCTCTCTATGTTTAGGGTTTTGAGTGAGTGAGTGGTCTGTCTGGGCCAGGGTTAAGCCTTAAGGGTTCCTTTGTGGTGTCATTCAAGCTAAGTCCAGTCAAATTTTGGAAAGTTGTTAAGTGTCCCCCTGAAGAATTGAGATTGTTGAAATAAGGTAAGCCTTTCAAGAGGAGTCAAATAGGTCTTAGGTTAGGTCTAATTAGGGTTTTAGGGTAAAGTCCAATTTTGACTTAGTGTTAGCATTTTTGAAGGAGAAATTGTGTGTTCTTGCCTTGGAAAGTTTTGATCAAATTTTTGAAAGCAAGATGATGCCTGAAATAGAGAATTCACTCCTGACCCTTACAGAGGGTCTAGGGCAAACTTTATCCTAAGTTCAATTTCTTGTTTTTGATGGACTTGCTAACCAGTTCTTGGCCTGAAAAGTGACCTAATTTTGCCTGGTGAAGAGGTTTGAGACTTAAATTTTGAGCAGTTTGGCCTAAAAGGGTAATTTCTTTCCTGACCCTTGCTGAGGGCCCAAGGCGAAAATATTGTTAAAGTCATATTTGTCACTAACTTTTCTAAATTGTTTTGTGCAGGGTCTCCCAGAAGGATGATTGGACGTCACTTAAGGTGATTGAAGTTTTGAAGACAAGAAAGGTGATTAATTTTGGAGACTAAAGGGAAAATCGCTCCTGACCCTCAGAGAAGGCCCAAGGCAAAATTTTGATTTCCTTCATTTTGTAGTGGAAAGAGACCAAGTTTTGAGTATGAAGGGGAAATGAATGACTTTCTCCACCCACCTGAAGGAGTTTTGACTTGAAATGATGGAGGACCTTGTTGAAAACAGGAAAATCGCTCTTGACCCTTGCTGAGGGTCTAGGGTGAAAAACCTTATGGAGGTCATTTCTAGCCTTATTTGATCGATTTGAGATGTTAAAGGCATGACGGAGGATGAAATGAACATGATAAAGTATCCAGACTTGATAGACTTGATGAGATGAAGGAGTATCACTCAGGAAAGGTAAAATCGCTCCTGACCCTTGCTGAGGGTCCAGAGCGAAATTCTTTGGATGCACATTTTTTGACTTTTCTTGGACATGGGAACTTATTCATAGAATGAAACAAGATGACATCTTCCTTAGCAAAGAAGTTTTGAGATGAAAAGTGAAGCATTTTGGTCCAGATAGCAAAAATCACTCCTGACCCTTGCTGAAGGCCCAGAGAGAAATTTTCAAATGTGCATTTTTCTTACAGGGTCTAAGTGATTTTTATGATTGGAATGGATGAAGGAAAGCATGTTTTACCCATTGAATATAATTTGGATGATCAACAAAAGAGGCAATCAAGCCAAAATAGGAAAATCGCTCCTGACCCTCAGAGAGGGCCTAGGGCAAAAAACCTAATAGAGGACCTTTTCATCCAAGTTTGAGAAAAGCCAAGTCTAGACATGAGCTTGAAATGATGTTTAAATTGCCTTGGAGTGAAAAAGGGATCATTGAGATTGGAGATTTTGAAGGCAATTACAAAAGTCGCTCCTGACCCTCAGAGAGGGTCCAGAGTGAATTTCTAGGATTCTCTCCTTTATTTGAAGAATTAAGACAAAATCTTGCTTGGAAAGGAAGAGGACATGATGTTTTATGCCTTAGAGGCAATTTGAGGTCCAAAGCATGGAGAAATATGCATGAAACCAAAAAAGTCACTCCTAACCCTTGCTGAGGGTCTAGGGCAAAAATCATAGAAACTGCATGTTTTCTTCAAAATTGTGCTAAGGAAAGGTTAGGCTAAGGCGAAGAGACCTCCAAAAGCATGATAAATGATGTTTTGCCTTTAAAACTTGATGATCTTGGGCTAAAAATGAAAAATCGCTCCTGACCCTCAGAGAGGGTCCAGGGTGAAAATGTTGAAAACTCTCATTTTACCTTGCAACAATGAAGCAAATTTGGATGGAATGGTTAAAGCAAGGACATTGCCTAGTAGTGAATAAAGTTTTAATGAAAAATGATGGAGAATTAAGCCCAATTTGCAAAAATCGCTCCTGACCTTTGCTGAGGGTCCAGGGTGAGAAATTTGGAAGGATGATTTTCTTTCTTATTTTGGAGGCCTGAATGTGATCTAGCTTCGTGAGAAAGTGTTTTGGTGAGGAAGTGGAGATTTGTAGTCAAAATTAAAAAATCGCTCCTAACCCTTGCCGAGGGTCCAGGGTGAAAAACATCAAACTTGCCCTTTTCTCTCAAATTGGATAGAGCAAAGTTTAGAAGCCAGTGAGAAGATCTATTTGAAATGTCTTGAAAAGATTTTGAACATTGAAAAATGCTAATTTTGAGCAAAATTAAGAAAATCACTCCTGACCGTCAGAGAGGGTCCAGGGCAAAATTTCCTCTAAGGACATTATTTCCTTCAAAATTGTTGATGAATTAGCTTGGTAATGTAAGGAAATGGATCTTAAATGTGACATTGAGAGTTCAACAAGCAAATTAAGGGGGATTCCAGCTAGAAAATGAAAAATTGCTCCTGACCCTTGGACACAGTCCAGGGCGAAATTGGCATTTCCACCTATTTTTCTCATGCAAAATGTCAAAATTTGAAGTGCAACACCTTAACTGGATATGAATCTACCCTCCAGGAGATTTTCAAGTCAAGATGCAGAGTATTCAAGGCTCAAATTGGAAAATCGCTCCTGACCCTCATAGAGGGTCTAGGGCAAAATCATCATGAAATTTCATTAAGCCTTGTTTAGAAATTGATATTCTCCAATTTGCATTAGATCGCCAAAATTGCTAAATTTTAGGCATGTTGAAAATTAAAATTAAATTCGCATTAATTTAAAGGCATTTTGGCATTTAATAAATTGATTTTCAGCCTTGAGAAAATCAAAATTTTACTTTGGAGGCATTTAAAATTAATTTTTTATTAAATTAAAATTCATTGGTGAGCGCTCAAGGCATTAATTTGCTTTTATTATACAAGTAGGCCCTCCTTTTTGAGATTTTATTTATTTTTTAACCTTTTTGAGACTTGTATAATTTGCTTTTATTATACAAGTCGGCCCTCCTTTTTGCCAAGTCGGCCTAGGGGAAGCAAGGGGTGAGTGCTCTATATATTTGAGGAGTTTTGTTTCACATTTCAAATCATTCAATCATTGCCTTAAGTGCGAAATTGGAGAGCTAATTGGAGGTGCGAAATAGAGATGGTTTGGAGTGAATTTCTTTCAAGTGTTGAAGGCTAGAAGGAAGTGGAGTTTATTCTTTTCAAGCTAGAGGAGGTGCAATTCATCCAAGAGAAGACCTTGATCTACACTTTGCCTAGCGAAACGTATTTTTACATCATTTCTTAGAGTTTAATACTCAAGAGGAGGTATGGTGAAATCATCTTAACACCATTATTAAAGGTTTGATGTTTGGACATTTGTTTTAGAAAAGTCTAAGTATTGCATGGTTAATTAGGAAATGATAACTCAAGATTTATCATGAAGTTTCCTAATTAAAATCTTAAATCTTCCTTTTGAGTCTAGATTCCTACACTTCAAGATATAATACTTGAGAACTAATTTTGAAATGTTGTGTAGCTGTCAAGATGGCGACTCCAAAGGTAGGAGCATCTACTAATTGCCTGGCTCTCATCAAGGAAGATCAGAAGAATGACGAATTGGAGACCAGGATCGTGTCCAAAAGGAGTAATATCAGAGACACCAACTTAGGAAACTTCAATGTGAAGAAGTTTTGAGAGGTCCCCTACATTGGCAAGCCATCACCTATTGCGAAGAAGATAATTGAAAGTGGCATCATCAAGGCGGCAGGTTTCCCTCTAGCAATCAAGTGTAATGAGCTGATGATCGAGTGTGCCCGCCACTATGACTCACAATGGAGATCGATCATATCCAAGGAAGGGAACACCTTAGCTTACCTTTCAGAGGAGGCTATAAGTGAAGCTCTTCATCTTCCAGAGCATAAAGATATGATTTACAAAAGTTTAGAAGGAGCCAAGTCAATGTATGAAGATGATCTCGACACTTGTCTAAACCTCATTAACAAGAATTGGTTGCTCAAAAGTCAGCCTCGCCTGAACAAGATTCCCAACACACCACGTAGGATCGACTTCTAGCTAGAGTATAGAGATTTGATAACTTTTCTCAATCGAGTTACAGGGGCTCCTCAAGCCTTCTACTTTGAAAAGTGGATGTTCTTCTTCATTCAAGTGATAGTCCAAGGAAAAGGAATGCTTCATTGGGCCAGAATTATTAGCAATAGTCTGGATGTGTAGTTGAGAAGACTAAGCCCTACCAAATCATTCCATATGAGCTTATATGTCATATATGCCTTGATCAGTAGTTTTGAGTATGCAGGGCTACCTCATAGGGGAGTGATCGGAAGAGGACCCAGAGAAGTGAGAGTTTGTGACTCTTATGTTCATCTACATCATCCGGCTAGAGGTGACTACAAGTTAGTCAATGATACCTTCATGATGAACATCACTAGGATATTGCAAGGTGGAATCCATAATCGACTATCTCTGGATGCACAAGAACTTGTGAAGAAGTATGGGGCATGGTTCATCCAGTTTCAAAAGTTTACATACATCAGAGTTCATGGATGTCCTTCACCTCCCTACATGTTGCCGAGATATTTGACAGACAGGATAGTGCTACTTGAGGTAACCAGACAGTTGGTAGCTTATGCAAAGGTATCTAGACGCAAGCATGGAAATGGAATTCCCATGCCTATCATATTGGGGAAGTCAGTTGAGGTATGTCCTAATTCTCAAGCTTCAAAGGATGCAAAGAAGGAATTAGCCTTGTATTCATTCACATTCTTTGCCCTGTAGGAGAATTTTGATCCTTATGGCTATATGGAGGAGATAGTTGGTAAGAAGTACGGACATGAGTTTCAGATGGAAGACTTTTGGATGAATCTCTCAAGTGATGTAGAAGTTAAAATAAAGATGCATTCCAGATTGCCTTTAGATTTCATCAGGAAATGCAAAGTTTATAGAGTAGCTGATCAGGCCCAGGACAATGGCAGATACCTCCAGCCATCCTATGATAAAGAAGATAAAAGTGTGAAGATAGATTGGAACGAGCCTCAGGTTTTGGACTTTAGAGCTTTGATGGCTCCTATCTTATCTTGTACTTGCAAATGGGTGGATGTGCAACATCAGAACTTGAGAGAGCATAATGTACCAATGACTTTTACTTTGGAGGCAAGGCCAGAGGAAGAAGAAGCAAGCATGAGTGAAGACACCTCTCATCCTAGAGGTGCAAAGAGGAAAGAAAGACCTGAGAAAAGAGAATCTTCCAAGAAGAAGCAAGAGGCCAATCAAGATCACCCATCAAGCACATCTTCTCGATGTGAAAAGAAGGCAAGTCAAGCTAAAGGTCAAGAGAAGATGGTACCTGAGGTTGATGAATCTATGGAATCCATGGTGCAAAATGATAAGCCAGAGAAGGGACAACCACCTCAACATTCATCAAGTCAATCTCCCCAAATTGATGAGCTACAGGAGGATCAGAGAAATGATGATGAAGCGACATCTCCTTTCTAAGAAGATGAACCATTGCCTCAAGAAATACAAGTTAGAGAAACAAGATCTTCCATCCCAGATTGGTTGAAAGAGAGACTGACAAGGGTGATTGTGCTTGAAGAGGTAGAGGATGTAATCAAATTGGAGAGCCTTCTAGGAAATTCTCAAGAGATAATAGAAAAGAAGAGGGCCACCAAGATGTCCAAGGTGATAAGAGATGAAGCAGGATCCAGGAAATTGTAAATAGCTACACCAATGGTGGACAAGTATGAAGGTGAAATCCTTGTAGATGAGTATGATGTAGAAACATTTGAGCTTGGTCCACTCACTACTGAACAGGCAATGGATGAGGAAACTGATTCGTTTGAAGTACTTAAGGACAAACTCAAGGAAGAAGTGAAAAAGAATAGGAAACTTGAGAGAGAGGTCAGTGCTTGGAGAGGCTATTTTGGTCATCTCAATCAGCCCTTGAGACGTCAGGATCTAGCAGTATCTCCTTTACAAGCACTTCCTCTTGAATCGGTTGGCGAAGCCAAAAGGGTCAAAAACTTGGTTCAGCTTATGAGTTCTTGGATTGATAAATCCCACATGGTAGCCATTGAGTTTGCAACAAGAATGATGAAGACAATTCATCATGCTATCCAGGACCTTGAGATTATTCATAATCTAATGATAACTGTAGCCGCTTTCGCTCATACTAGAGATGTTATCATTCCTATTATGCAAGTATAAGGCAAACACCAAGATGGATCCTGGCACAAGAAGAGATAATGGATGGAGGAACTCATAACCTACTACAGTGGTCAGCTCTACTCCTGATGAAAGAGGTCCTTTTTGAAGACATCAGCACCGAATGCAATCAAGTTGAAGGTGTCATCCATCCAATTCAAGATAAAGTGTTTGAAGTATTATGTACCATCCTTGGCCAATAGATCGAGATTGAGATAGATGTGGACATCTAGGAGTTGGAGGATAGAGTCAAGGTCATCTTTTGTAAAGAGGAGAATGTCATCACAGACTAGCAACGAGACCTAATGTTCACTACCATGCTCCTGATTGAGAAGATCAAAGAACTCAAACCTGGATGGGAAACAACTCTTCTCACTACTTTTGATTAGGTCATTCACTCGGAAGAATGAATGAAGAATCTTCCAGAGATTCCTATTGCTGAGATTGAAGGAATTGTGTCTAGATTCGTTGGATATGCTAAGAAAGAGCATAGGAAAGGGAACAAGGTTCTAGAAGAAAGATTGTTATAGGATGATGTGGCATCTTAATTATCATTGGTCTATGTTTCCTTGACTTTTGTGCCAATTAAATATTTGGCTATGCATTTAATAATGTTCATCTAAAAGGGGAACTTTTTGTAACAAACCCTAATTAGGGTTTAGGTGTCAAAATCTCATCCATTGATCTTCTTTCGATCTAGGCCATTCATTGTAATTGAGGATGCTATATATACCCTCACACATTTTCATTTTGCCATTAGAAGAAGATATTAGATATTAGAGAGAGAGATTAGAAGAGCTTAGAGAGAAAGTTATTGTGTAGCAAGATTGGGTGGTGAATAAAGAATTTTGAGTAATTGTTGTCCATTTGGCTTTGAGATCAATAAAATATTGAAGTTATGGTGTTTTATTGCAATACTTGTGGCTATCTTCATGGTTGTTTATCTTCTTGAATCATTCTCAGTCAAAGTAGTATTTAAGTTTGAAGGACTAAGTGTTGTGCTAGATCTTTGGTGAGATTCATATCCAACCACTAACTTCTTACTGATTGTAAGAATGCCTTGTGTGGTCAACTGGAGATATTGAAATTGCTTGAACATTCAATTATCACTAAAATATTGATATGTATCTTTATGATAGTATCTATAATCCTTGATGATTTGAAAATCACTAATCACCTTAGAAGATCGCATCAATTCCAGTAAAGTTGTAATTCCTTGGCAATACTGAAATTGGTAGAATCTTACCAAGTCTAGCGTACATTGAGTCATTATTAGGATTAGATTAGAATTCATCTCTTGAAACCCCTATCTTTTGATCTTTTTTGAGAATTTGTTAGTGTTAGGAAAATCCTGTTCTTGCAGTCGAGTGAGATCAACATGGACCAGCTTTCTCAGAAAGTGCGTAAGACCCTTTGAAGAAACAACATTTACAACAACCATTGGTGCTTATCCAGGTGTAGAGATCCTACAATGAAGAACCTTGAAGTCACCCTAATTGATCCTTTTTGCGATATCTTCAACATTCAGATGCTTTACTCAAGAGAGGATAATGTACCCTTGGGTATTTTATTATGTGTTTGATGGTGTACAAAATATACGTCAACAAAATTGGTGCTAGAAGGAGGGCGAGCATTTGAACATCCGATCCTGTCAAGTCACATCACATTTGAAGAAATTATCCAGAGCTTTTTACCCTCCTCCACGCTCGACATAATTGGTGCTAGAAGGAGGGCACACTTGAACCACATGAAAGTTAGATTATCAAAAGGAATAGTACTATCTAGAAACTTCAAAAAAGAATATTTTTCAACATGGTCATATATCACGATGGTGTTTCTGCATGAAGGATTGAATGAGGTAGTGCAACCTAATTTGGAAATAGGCAACACTCAAGAAGACATTGTTTCAGGATTGAATCACCTAGCGTGGAACATAAAGAGAAGTGAAGCTGAGTATAACAGAGTTAGAATCATCTTGGAACAAGAAGAAGATAGAGCTGAAGAATGCCAAAGAGCCGCCGCCAGAGAACTTCACAATCAAAGGAACCTATAGTAATCTCTGCAAAACAAATTTTCACACTGGATCGTATTGGTTCTTTCTCACTCGAAAAACATCAAAGAATATTGAGGTCTACTCCAGGCACCAAAAATTTGAATGAGCTTCAATTCACTTCAAGGTCAAAGCGAGTCAAAAGAGAAGATACTCCAAGGGAGTTTGAGCCAAGATTAGAAGACACTTCTGAGTCATCACAAGCTCCATCTCTTCAAGAACAAGTACAAGCGGCAATTCAAGCAAGTATCCAAGCAATTTCTCAACCAACAAGTCAGGCCGGTTCATCCAGTCTCTTGTCAAGCTTTCAGGCTTCGGGAAGCACGATGGCTCACAATGCCCCTCCTCCTCCTCCTCCTCCTGCTCATGCAATCAACAAAGCTACTTGGATGATCAACAATCCATCACCATTAGAGTTTGCAACCTATCATGACATGCCAAAGAATCCGGAGAATTTTTGTCCCAAATTCAATGTCAGTGATTTCAATCGTACAGCAGAGGATCATATTAAGATGTTCGAAGACCTTCTTCATAATAGGCAAGTCGAATATGGAGATGTAGCATGTAGGCTCTTTCCCTACTCATTGGGAGAAGAAGCATACTTATGGTTCATTCATTTACCAACAGGATCAATTAGGACTTGGGATGCAATGAAAGATGCATTTATTGCAAAGTTTGGTATACCAACCACACCAGCGGAGCTGTATAGGTAGTTTGTTGAGATTTGAATGAGAGAACATGAGCCGATCACTTCTTTCAACAACAAGTTCCATAGGGCATACACGATGTTACGACATCCATACCTCATTGCTGACCCAAGGGAGATCTATTATGGAGCCTTAGATCATCTTACCGCCATGTTTGTAAGGACACATCCTATCCTGAATGATTTAAATGTAGCATATGCAAAAGCTATTGAAGTCAGTTTGCACATGGGATAGAGTATCACTAGGTCACTACTTCATATGGGACCTGCTACAGCACCAAACCAAATACAAGCAGTTAGTATGGCATTGACCAACTAGACTCCAGTTATGAATCCTATTCCACAAGCAACATATCCTAGTGTACAACCGGCAAACGAGCTGGTGCTTCATCCCGGGGTTTCACTTTCACAAGCCCCACCAGCACAACCTGTGTACCTACAAAATGCAACAAACTCTTCAAGAACACAGGAAGAAAAAGATGAAATGAAAGAGTTGATTGAACAAGTCAAGAAAATGTCAATGGAAGTAACTCATTTGAGGAATCAAAATAATCAACTTCAAAGCATACAAAGGATCAACCAAGGCCAACATGCAAACTATCAAAATTTCCAAGGAAATAATAATCAAGGTTTTAGGAACAACTATCAGGGAAACAACAACTAGGGCTTTCAAAGGAGAACATGGAATACAACTCCTAATAATGGAAACATGGTGACGCTGCTAGACAACCCATCAAGTTCACAGAATCAAGAGAATCATCCTACCAATAAAGTGTTTCTAGTAGAGGTGGCCTTGTCCAGTTGGTGAAGACTCCACAATACAAACCAGCATTCTGAGTTGCAGTGTCCTGAATTCAAAATTGCAGCTGACATATTCCAGCAGGAGATGCGCAATAATGATCCACCTCAAAATCCACCCACAACAGGATATGAAATGGTCCCAACTACACGGTACAATCAAGCCATGATTGTGGAAAGCTATAAGCATTCATTGGAAGGAGAACACAACCAAACTCAAAATGGGAGATTTCCACCAAAATCGGCTAATGGACCAATTGTACCTCCTAGTTCCCAATTTCCACCTACATCAGTAAATGAACCTATTGAAGACTCAGAGTATTATTTCCCACCTTTGAATAATAGTGTCCTAGTTGAAGGAATAAAGGAGGTATTCCACCAGTCCTCCAGAGGTGTAGGTCTGAGAGTCTATCATAGAATCAGAGGAATCAAGAACCTCTGACAACATCAATTCCTCCAAACAATTTCTCTACTCCTCCAGATCCACGGGCTAGTAATAATCTGGAGTATCCACAAGATGCACGAGAATATAGGCAAAAGAATATTTCCCCTCCTGTAGGGGATGAAATGAAAAGACTAGCCATGTTGGTGTTGGAAGAACTCAAGAAGGTTAAGATTAGCCTGCCACTTTATGAGCTACTAAAGGTCTCAGAGATTAAAGATGCTGTGATTAATAGTTTGAATGATTCAAACATAGTAAGGCCAAATGTATAGCATGCATCCAAAGAAGCGGCCAACAATGTTCAAGCCACCATCAATGTAATTCAAGAGGAGGCTGATAGCGAGCAACAATCTGAACAAGACAAATATATGGTCCAGACCCTAGCCTTCCCAGCCAAAAAAGAAGATATGTTAGAAGGCAAGGTATTACTCAAAAGAGGCGAGGTTAAGAAAACTCAACCTGCTGTCAAAGAAAGTCTCACCACTAGTCAAATTCTTCTAGAGAAGGGGGTTGCCATTAAGAAGGATGTGATCAAGAAAGGAAAGCCTCTAAACAAGATGGATGATTCAAAAGAAGGAACATCAGAAAAGGATAACAATCTGAGGGTCAATGAAGTAAAGAATCAAGAACATAATGGGGATTCCTTGATCCTTTCCCAAGGAAAAGATGAACCGGCCCCGTTCCTACTATCAGTCATGATTTTTGGGAAATTATTGCATAATTGCCTTTATGATTTAGGAGCTTCTAGTAATGTGATGCCCCTCGCAGTCTGTCAAAGACTAGGTATAACTCCTGCTCCCACTAGAAGAAAAGTCACTCAATTAGACAAGACAAAAGTCCCAGTCATGGGAGAATTGAACAATATCCATATGAAATTAGCTATAGACCCAAGGGTTCAAATTTTTAGACATATCAGTCGTAGATATCCCTGACTCATATGGAATGCTACTAAGTAGAGATTGGTCATGAAAGCTGAATGGGTACGTATCAATAGACTTTGCACATATGTGGCTACCCTAGAGAGGAGTCCCAAACCAAATCAAAATCGATAGTACTCCAAGATTGAGACTTATGATAACCGAGTATGGAGAAGATAATGAAGTCCTATTCTTAGAATCAGATTGAGGGACATACAAACCTAAAGTGGAAGAGGTCTTGATGATACAAAACCTGCAAGACAAAGATGGTCAGTAAGAAGTGATGGAATCTACAGAAATTGTCATGGAAAGTGACCAAGGATCCCACCAAGAAGATGATGGAATGTTTGAAAATTTTAAAAAAATTGTCCACAGGAACGTGCGACAAAGTATGCAACTTGGCGACATGGTGTCCGTCTGAGATCTACTCCTCCCCAACTGGTGTAGGATACATAATGTTGTCCATTCAGAACTATCCTATGCTTTGTGCTAGACTACATTAGAACAAGTATACAAGAGGGTCCCACAAACATTGATTGTAGAAGAGATGGGAGACCCAGGAGTTGAAAGTTCCTCAGAAGATGAAACTCTATCTGACACATCAACCGAAAGCCAGGAGGACGAAGAGATGAAAGACCAAGGAAATACAATATGGACATTAAGGTTTGATGGATCTGGAGTAGGCTTCAAATTAATTAGTCTGGTAGGAGAAACTTACCTCACTGCTCGTAGGCTTCAGTTCCCATGCACCAATAATGTAGCTGAATATGAATCCTTGATTCATGGGTTATTGTTGGCTACCAAAAAGAAAGCTAAAATACTGCAAGTATATGGAGACTCAGAAATAGCTATAAGGAAAATCAAAAGGTAGTATGTCTGCCATGACAAAAGACTGTCTAGATACCGGAATTGAGTTTGGGACCTCATCGAGAGTTTTGAGGCCTTCAATATCAAGTCCATTTATAGGCATCAGAATCAAGTGGCTAATTCCCTTGCACAAGCCGTTAGCTCTTTGATTCCATTAGCGATGGAAGGATTGAAGAAGTTCATAGTAGAGATAACCTCAATACCTTCAGTCTCGAATAACATCACCGACTTTCAAGTGTTTGAAGATGACAAGCATATATTGGATTTCTTGACCAACACAGATGTCTTCTTAGCTCAAATCATTGATGAAGAAGAAGTGGAAGGAGCAAAATTGGATGCAGAAGGAGTTTTGAATTTAAGAACAAACACTATTCCAAAAGGAATGGTAGAGTTAGAAAGAAGTTTTGATCCTGACAAATTGAAAGAGATGAAAAACCATAGCATGGAAGGGAACATGTGTGACACAATCAATGTTGGTGATGATATACAAGTTAAAAATGTGTTCATTGGAAAAGCCTACACTGCACCAGAAAGGGATGGTATCTTGAGAAATGTAAGAGATTTCCCAGATGTCATCGCTTGGAGTTATGAAGACCTCAAGACTTATGATACTACAATTATCACTCACATGATCCCTTTGAAGCTAGGAAGCAAACCATTTAGACAAAGGCAAAGGCCGGTCAATCCTCTGCTGGAGCCCCTAATATATCAAGAGGTTAAGAAGCTGCTCTTAGCCAAAATCATCTTTCCAGTAAGACATTCGATGTGGGTCGCCAACCTGGTTTTGGTCAGCAAAAAGAATGGAGAGATCAGATTGTGTGTCGATTTCAGGAACCTCAACCGAGCTTCAGAAAAGGACAACTATCCACTGCCATCGTTGGATGAAGTATTGCAGATTGTCAATAGGTCACAGATGATGTCTTTTCTGGATGGATATTCAAGTTATAATCAAGTGTTGGTTGAGCCTGAAGATCGACTAAAGACCACTTTCATTACCAAGTGGGGAACATTTGCATACAAAAGAATGCCTTTTGGGCTTATCAACGTCGGGGCCACATTTCAGAGAGCCATGGATATCGCCTTCAAAGATTTAATTGGGAAATGCATTATCATATATATGGATGATATCACAGTCTTTTCAAGAAAAAGGGAAGATCATGTAGATGATTTAAGAAGAGTATTCCAAAGGTGCAAGAGATATGGTTTTTCTCTCAATTCGAAGAAATGCATATTTGGGGTAACGGAAGGAAAATTATTAGGACATGTTATTTCAGAAAGGGGAATCTCCATTTATCCTAAAAGGGTAAAGGCTATATCAACCATCAACTTGCCAGCCAGTAAAAAGGATCTCAAATCATTCTTTGGCAAGATCAACTTTGTCAGAAAATTCATCGCCGGATTTTTTGAGATAGTCAGGCCTTTGAATGAGATGTTGAAGAAGGAGGCAAAGATTGAGTGGATGACATAGGCCAAGAGAGAATTCAAGGAGATAAAGTCAGCAATCACAAAAGCACCAGTACTGATCAGTCCTGATTACATGAAGCCCTTCTACTTGTATTCCTTTGCCTCTGAATACACTTGTGCAGCTATTCTCACTCAGAGGAGTGAAGAGAAGGACGAGAACCCAATTGCCTTTATGAGCACCCCATTGAAAGATGCAAAACTCAGATATCCCAATATTGAGAAACAGGCATATGCATTGGTCAAAGCTATTAAAAAATTCAGACATTACCTCTTAAGGGCCTAAATTTGTGCAATTGTACTGGATGCAGCAGTCAAAACCCTCCTCATGCAAAATGAATTAGGAGAAAGAAGAGGCAAGTGGGTCGCCATTATTCAAGAGTTTGATATTGAAATCCAGCCTATGAAACTTGTTCGAGGGCAAGATTTTGTGCAGATACTGGCAATTGATGGACCCAGGTTAATCCAGCAATTTTATGAATTGGAGGATGTCACCCCAGATGAATGGTACAAGGAAATTGTGACATACCTACTCAACAACAAGTGCCCTACTCACATGACACCCATGCAGAAAAGAGCATTAAGGATAAAGTGTCAGCATTATATGCTTCAAGGATCTGTTCTGTATTGCACAAATCATGAGGGAATATATCTGAGGTGTGTTGGCAAAGAAGAGGCCAAACAAATAATTGAACATTTTCACTCCAAATTCGGGATGGGACATGGGGCCAATCTGGCCACAGCTCATCAAATCCTGAGGGCAAGATATTACTGGCCTACACTTTTCAAAGACACATTTAATCATATCAGAACTTGTCACACTTGCCAAGTCACCACCTTCAGAGAAAAGAATCCTGCCATGCCATTGAACCCAGTGATCGAAGCAAGGTTGTTTGCTAAATGGGGAATGGATTTTATTGGTGTCATCAACCTCGCATCTTGGGCACAACATAGGTATATCATCATTGCTACTGATTACTGTACCAGACGGTTGGAGGCTCAAGCTCTCAAGGTATGCACTACTGAGGCCATAATTAAGTTCTTAGAGGAAAACATTATCACAAGATTTGGGTGTCCTTATGCATTGGTTTGAAATAATGGCTCAACCTTCACATCATTGAAATTTTCAAATTGGGCTTTTGAGTACAGTATAACCCTTAAGTTTTCATCAAATTATTATCCTTAGGGTAATGGGTTAGCTAAGTCAACTAACAAAAACCTACTCAGTGTTATCAAGAAACTGCTGGACAGAAGTCCGAGAGAATGGCATACCCAATTGAGATTCGCCCTCTGGGCAGATAGGATCAGGACCAAAAATGCATTAGGGATTTCACCTTATTTTTTGGTTTATGGCCAAGACCCAGTATTCCCCATGCAACTTAGGATCTTGACCTTGAGATTTATCCAAGAATACATGGAAGACACAGATGTTATCCAATCATGATTACCACAGTTATTGAATCTTGAGGAAAAGAGGGATCAAGCACTGGAGAATTTTGCAAAGCATCAGGGAGTTGTGAAAAGATGGTTCGATCGATAGGCCAGAGTCAAGGCTTTCCGGATCTCAGATCTTGTTTTATACTGGGATAAGGCACACAAGAAAAAGGGGGAACATGATAAATTTGATAAGCTTTTGAAAGGCCGTTATCAAATCTTTGAGATATTAGGAGAAAATGCATTCAGACTAAAGACTTTAACTAGAGAAGACATCCCATTGCCTTTCAATGGGAGGTATCTCAAACATTACTTCTAGTCTTATAATTTTGGAGGTCTTCCTTTGTACATAGTTAGTCTAGTTTGCTTTCATTTTTGTTTGTTTGGTTTGTTTTGTTCTGGTTTGTCCTTCATTTTATTTTTGGGTCTTAGTTTAGGTGGTTTAGGTGTCTTAGTTTAGGTTAGTTGGTTTGTCCTAAGGGGTATCCATTTGAAATTGGGTGATTTTGTCATGAAGCACTCTGACTTCTTGCTAGATTGTTTGTTTCATTTGGACAATTATGAGGTCTTTTGGAAATTCGAAGAAGTCTTCTCTTGATAAAATTTTGAGTCAAGCCATATCTGCAATGAAGTAAGATTAGCTTATTGGACTCAGATATTATTGTCCTCCAGTTATTATATCTTTTCACACTTATAATCTCCAAGTCATTGTGGTTTTCAGGCAAAGTTGTGATTGGTGAAAAATCTAAAATCTAGCTTCAGTGCCACCGTAATCCTCAAACCCTAGTGAGCTTCACTGCTCACAAGCCAAAAGAATTGATGGAACAAAAAAGCAATATCAAAAGGAAAAAATGAAAATGAAAATAAAAAAATAAAAAAAAAAAAAGAAAAATGAGATGAAGAGGAAATATCCAAATTGGCTAACGAGAATATATGGATGACTCCATCGGGGCTATAGACGCCTGACTGGCAGTGGAGCAATATTCTTGAGCTTGTGGTGATAACCTCGTTAGAACTATGGACATTTGGTTGGTAGTGAGGCTCTATCCAGGATGCTTTTGGAGTTCAGATAAACTACGTAGCTTGTCACAGGGGAACCTGGAGATCATGATTGTCTTGTTGAGGGGAATTAACTCATTTGCACACACATGGGTAACTGTGGACTTAATACTTTGGCCCAATATGAGGGTCTTTTCTTGTAAGTGTTGTTTAATTACTTGTTTTATTAAGGGAGATTTTCTGAGTTTTTCTTCGAGATGGATTGATTCCCAAATGTTCGCAAACATTTTCAGTGGTGTCGCCAGATGTTGTGACCATTTCACACATTGGCCCATTAGAATGGGGACCCCCTCTTTTTGCTTTGTTTTTTGCTTTCTATCTGCTTGTTCTTCTCTCTATGTTTAGGGTTTTGAGTGAGTGAGTGGTCTGTTTGGGCTAGGGTTAAGCCTTAAGGGTTCCTTTGTGGCATCATTCAAGCTAAGTCCAGTCATATTTTGGAAAGTTGTTAAGTGTCACCCTGAAGAATTGAGATTGTTGAAATAAGGTAAGCCTTTCAAGAGGAGTCAAATAGGTCTTAGGTTAGGTCTAATTAGGGTTTTAGGGTAAAGTCCAATTTTGACTAAGTGTTAGCATTTTGAAGGAGAAATTGTGTGTTCTTGCCTTGGAAAGTTTTGATCAAATTTTTGAAAGCAAGATGATGCTTGAAATAGAGAATTTGCTCCTAACCCTTGCTAAGGGTCTAGGGCAAACTTTATCCTAAGTGCAATTTCTTGTTTTTGATGGACTTGCTAACCGGTTCCTGGCCTTAAAAGTGACCTAATTTTGCCTGGTGAAGAGGTTTGAGACTTAAACTTTGAGCAGTTTGGCCTAAAAGGGTAATTTTGCTCCTGACACTTGCTGAGGGCCCAGGGCGAAAATATTATTAAAGTCATATTTGTCATTGACTTTTCTAAATTGTATTGTGCAGGGTCTCCCAGAAGGATGATTGGATGTCACTTAAGGTGATTGAAGTTTTGAAGACAAGAAAGGTGATGAATTTTGGAGACTAAAGGGAAAATCGCTCCTGACCCTCAGAGAAGGCCCAGGGTGAAATTTTGATTTCCTTCATTTTACAGTGGAAAGAGACCAAGTTTTGAGTATGAAGTGGAAATGAATGACTTTCTCCACCCACCTGAAGGAGTTTTGACTTGAAATGACGGAGGACCTTGTTGAAAACAAGAAAATCGCTCCTAACCCTTGCTGAGGGTCCAGGGTGAAAAACCTTATGGAGGTCATTTCTAGACTTATTTGATTGGTTTGAGATGTTAAAGGCATGACAGAGGATGAAATGAGCATGATAAAGTATCCAGACTTGATAGACTTGATGAGATGAAGGAGTATTGCTCAGGAAAGGTAAAATCGTACCTGACCCTTGTTGAGGGTCCAGAGCGAAATTCTTTATATGAACATTTTTTGACTTTTCTTGGACATGGGAACTTATTCATAGCATGAAACAAGATGACATCTTCCTTAGCAAAGAAGTTTTGAGATGAAAAGTGAAGCATTTTCATCTAGATAGCGAAAATCGCTCCTGACCCTTGCTGAAGGCCCGAAGAAAAGTTTTCAAATGTGCATTTTTCTTACAGGGTCAAAGTGATTTTTATGATTGGAATGGATGAAGGAAAACATGTTTTACATGTTGAATATAATTTGGATGATCAACAAAAGAGGCAATCAAGCCAAAATTGGAAAATTGCTCCTAACCCTCAGAGAGGGCCCAGGGCGAAAAACCTAATATAGGACCTTTTCATACAAGTTTGAGAAAAGCCAAGTCTAGACATGAGCTTGGAATGATGTTTAAATTGCCTTGGAGTGAAAAAAGGATCGTTGAGATTGGAGATTTTGAAGGCAATTAAAAAAGTCGCTCTTGACCCTCAGAGAGGGTCCAGAGCGAATTTCCAGGATTCTCTCCTTTATTTGAAGAATTAAGACAAAATCTTGCTTGGAAAGGAAGAGGACATGATGTTTTATGCCTTAGAGGCAATTTGAGGTCCAAAGCATGAAGAAATATGCCTAAAACCAGAAAAGTCACTCCTGACCCTTGCTGAGGGTCTAAGGCGAAAATCACAAAAACTGCATGTTTTCTTCAAAATTGTGCTAAGGCAAGGTTAGGCTAAGGTGAAGAGACCTCCAAAAGCATGATGAATGATGTTTTGCCTTTAAAACTTGATGAGATTGGGCTAAAAATGAAAAATGGCTCCTGACCCTTAGAGAGGGTCCAGGGCGAAAATGTTGAAAACTCTCATTTTACCTTGCAACAACGAAGCAAATTTGGATGGAATGGTTAAAGAAAGGACATTTCCTAGTGGTGAATAAAGTTTTAATAAAAAATGATGGAGAATTAAGCCTATTTTGCAAAAATCGCTCCTGACCCTTGCTAAGGGTCTAGGGCGAGAAATTTGGAAGGATGATTTTCTTTCTTATTTTGGAGGCCTGAACGTGATCTAGCTTGGTGAGAAAGAGTTTTGGTGAGGAAGTGAAGATTTGTAGTCAAAATTAAAAAATCGCTCCTGACCCTTGCTGAGGGTCTAGGGCGAAAAACATCAAACTTGCACTTTTTCTCTCAAATTGGATAGAGCAAAGTCTGGAAGCCAGTGAGAAGATCTATTTGAAATGTCTTGAAAAGATTTTGAATGTTGAAAAATGCTAATTTTGAGCAAAATTAAGAAAATCGCTTCTGACCCTCAGAGAGGGTCTAGGGCGAAATTTCCTCTAAGGACATTATTTCCTTCAAAATTGTTGATGAATTAACTTGGTAATGTAAGGAAATGGATGTTAAAAGTGACATTGAGAGTTCAAGAAGCAAATTAAGGGGGATTCCAGTTAGAAAATGAAAAATCGCTCCTGACCCTTGGATACGGTCCAGGGCAAAATTGGCATTTCCACCTATTTTTCTCATGCAAAATGTCAAAATTTGAAGTGCAACACCTTAACTGGATATTAATCTACCCTCCAGGATATTTTCAAGTCAAGATGCGAAGTATTCAAGGCTAAAATTGGAAAATTGCTCCTGACTGTCAGAGAGGGTCCAAGGCGAAATCATCATGAAATTTCATTAAGCCTCGTTTAGAAATTGATATTCTCCAATTTGCATTAGATCGCCAAAATTGCTAAATTTGAGGCATGTTGAAAATTAAAATTAAATTCACATTAATTTAAAGGCATTTTCGCATTTAATAAATTGATTTTAAGCCTTGAGAAAATCAAAATTTTACTTTGGAGGAATTTAAAATTAATTTTTTATTAAATTAAAATTCATTGGTGAGCACTCAAGGCATTAATTTGCTTTTATTATACAAGTCGGCCCCCCTTTTTGAGATTTTATTTATTTTTTAACCTCCTTTTTGCCAAGTCAGCCTAGGGGAAGCAAGGGGTGAGCGCTCTATATATTGGAGGAGTTTTGTTTCACATTTCAAATCATTCAATCATTGCCTTAAGTGCAAAATTGGAGAGCTAATTGGAGGTGAGAAATAGAGCTGGTTCGGAGTGAATATCTTTCAAGTGTTGAAGGCTAGAAGGAAGTGGAGTTTATTCTTTTCAAGCTAGAGGAGGCGCAATTCATCCAAGAGAAGACTTTGATCTACACTTTGCCTAGCGAAACCTATTTTTACATCATTTCTTAGAGTTTAATACTCAAGAGGAGGGATGGTGAAATCATCTTAACACCATTATTCAAGGTTTGATTTTTGGACATTTGTTTTAGAAAAGTCTAAGTATTGCATGGTTAATTAGGAAATGATAACTCAAGATTTATCATGAAGTTTCCTAATTAAAATCTTAAATCTTCCTTTTAAGTCTAGATTCATACACTTCAAGATATAATACTTGAGAACTAATTTTGAAATGTTGTGTAGGTGTCAAGATGGCAACTCCAAAGGTAGGAGCATCTACTAATCACCCGACTCTCATCAAGGAAGATCAGAAGAATGACAAATTGGAGACCAGGATCATGTCCAAGTGGAGTAATATCGGAGACACCAACTTAGGAAACTTCAATGTGAAAAAGTTTTGAGAGGTCCCCTACATTGGCAAGCCATCACTTGTTGTGAAGAAGATAATTGAAAGTGGCATCATCAAGGCGGCAGGTTTCCCTCCAGCAATCAAGTTTCATGAACTGACGATCGAGTGTGCCCGCCACTATGACTCACAATGGAGATCGATCATATCCAAGGAAGGGAACACCTTAGCTTACCTTTCAGAGGAGGCTATAAGTGAAGATGATCCTGACACTTATCTGAACCTCATCAACAAGAATTGGTTGCTCAAAAGTTAGCCTCACTTGAACAAGATTCCCAACAAACCACATAGGATCGACTTCCAGGAGGAGTACAAAGATATGATAACTTTGCTCAATCGAGTTACAAGGGCTCCTCAAGCCTTCTACTTTGAAAAGTGGATGTTCTTCTTCATTCAAGTGATAGTCCAAGGAAAAGGAATGCTTCATTGGGCCAGAATTATTAGCAATAGTCTGGATGTGCAGTTGAGAAGACTAAGCCCTACCAAATCATTCCATATGAGCTTATATGTCATATATGCCTTGATCAGGAGTTTCGAGTATGCAGGGCTACCTCACAGGGGAGTGATCAGAAGAGGACCCAAAGAAGTGAGAGTTTGTGACTCTTATGTTCATCTACATCATCTATCTAGAGGTGACTACAAGTTAGTCAATGATACCTTCACGATGAACATCACTAGGATATTGTATGGTGGAATCCATAATCGACTATCTCTAGATGCGCAAGAACTTCTGTAGAAGTATGGGGCATGGTTCATCCAGTTTCAAAAGTTTACATACATCAGAGTTCATGGGTGTCCTTCACCTCCCTACATGGTGCCAAGATATCCGACAGATAGGATAGTGCTACTTGAGGTAACCAGACAGTTGGCAGCTTATGCAAAGGTATCCAAACACAAGCATGGAAATGGAATTCCCATGCCTATCATATTGGGGAATTTAGTTGAGGTATGTCCTAATACTCAAGCTTCGGAGGATGCAGAGAAGGAATTAGCCTTGTATTCATTCACATTCATTGCCCCATGTGAGAATTTTGACCCTTATGGCTATATGGAGGAGACAGTTGGTAAGAAGTACAGACATGAGTTTCAGGTGGAGGACTTTTGGATGAATCTCTCAAGTGATTTAGAAGTTAAAATAAAGATACATTCCATATTGCCTTTAGATTTCATTATGAAATGCAAAGTTTACAGAGTAGCTGATTAGGCCCAGGACAATGGCAGATACCTCTAGTCGTCCTATGATAAAGAAGATAAAAGAGTGAAGATAGATTGGAATAAACCTAAGGTTTTGGACTTGATAGCTTTGATGGCTCCTATTTTATCATCTACTCATAGATGGGTGGATGTGAAACATCAGAACTTGAGAGAGCATAATGTACCAATGACTTTACTTTGGAGGCAAGGCCAGAGGAAGGAGAAGCAAGCATGAGTGAAGACACTTCTCATCCTAGAGGCGCAAAGAGGAAAGAAAGACCTGAGAAAAGAGAATCTTCCAAGAAGAAGCAAGAGGCCAATTGAGATTGCCCATCAAGCACATCTTCTCAACATGAAAAGAAGGCAAGTCAAGCTAAAGGTCAAGAGAAGATTGTACCTGAGGTTGATGAATCTATGGAATCCATGGTGCAAAATGATAAGCAAGAGAAGGGATAGCCACCTCAACATTCATCAAGTCAATCTCCCCAAATTGATGAGCTACAGGAAGATCAGAGAAATGATGATGAAGTGACATCTCCTTTCCGAGAAGATGAACCACTGCCTCAAGAAATACAAGTTAGAGAAACAAGATCCGCCATCCTGGATTGGTTGAAAGAAAGACTGACAAGGGTGGTTGTGATTGAAGAGGAAGAGGATGTAATCGAATTGGAGAGCCTTCTAGGAAATTCTCAAGAGATAATAGAAAAGAAGAGGGCCACCAAGATGTCCAAGGTGATAAGAGATGAAGTAGGATCCAGGAAATTGCAAATAGCTACACCTGTGGTGGACAAGTATGAAGGTGAAATTCTTGTAGATGAGTATGACGTAGAAAAATTTGAGCTTGGTCCACTCACTACTGAATAGGCGACGGATGAGGCAACTGATTGATTTAAAGCACTTAAGGACAAACTCAAGGAAGAAGTGGAAAAGAATAGGAAACTTGAGAGAGAGGTCGGTGCTTGGAGAGGCTATTTTGGTCATCTCAATCAACCCTTGAGATGTTAGGATCCAGCAGTATCTCCTTTACAAGAACTTCCTCTTGAATTAGTTAGCAAAGCTGAAAGGGCCAAAATCTTGGTTCAGCTTATGAGTTCTTGGATTGATAAATCCCACATGGTAGCCATTGAGTTTGCAACAAGAATGATGAAGACAATTCATCAAGCTATCCAGGACCTTGAGATTATTCATAATCTAATGATAACTATAGCCACTTTTGCTCATACTAGAGATGTTATCATTCCTATCCTGCAAGTAATAAGGCAAACACAAAGATGGATCCTAGCACAAGAAGAGATAATGGATGGAGGAAATCATAACCTACTATAGTGGTCAGCTCTACTCTTGATGAAAGAGGTCCTTTTTAAAGACATCAGCACCAAATACAATCAAGTTGAAGGTGTCATCCATCCAATTCAAGATAAAGTGTTTGAAGTATTGTGTACCATCCTTGGCCGATGGATCGAGATTGATATAGATGTGGACATCCAGGAGTTGGATGATAGAGTCAAGGTCATCTTTTGTAAAGAGGAGAATGTCATCACAGATGAGTAATGAGACCTAATGTTCACTACCATGCTCTTGATTGAGAAGATCAAAGAACTCAAACCTAGATGGGAAATAACTCTTCTCACTGCTTTTGATTAGGTCATTCACTTGGAAGAATGAATGAAGAATCTTTCAGAGATTCCTATTGCTGATATTGAAGGAATTGTGTCCAGATTCGTTGGATATGCTAAGAAAGAGCATAGGAAAGGGAACAAGGTTCTAGAAGAAAGATTGTTATAGGATGATGTGGCATCTTAATTATCATTGGTCTATGTTTCCTTGACTTTTGTGCTATTTAAATATTTGGCTATGCATTTAATAATGTTCATCTAAACGGGGAACTTTTTGTAAGAAACCCTAATTAGGGTTTAGGTGTCAAAATCTCAGCCATTGATCTTCTTTCGATCTGGGCCATTCATTGTAATTGAGGATGCTATATATACCCTCACTCATTTTCATTTTTTCATTAGAAGAAGATATTAGATATTAGATATTAGATATTAGAGAGAGAGATTAGAAGAGCTTAGAGAGAAAGTTATTGTGTAGCAAGATTGGGTGGTGAAGAAAGAATTTTGAGCAATTGTTGTCCATTTGGCTTTGAGATCAATGAAATATTGAAGTTATGGTGTTTTATTGCAATACTTGTGGCTATCTTCATGGTTGTTTATCTTCTTGAATCATTCTTAGTCAAAGTAGTATTTAAGTTTGAAGGAATAAGTGTTGTGCTTGATCTTTGGTGAGATTCATATCCAAACTACTAACTTCTTACTGATTCTAAGAACACCTTGTGTGGTCAACTGGAGATATTGAAATAGCTTGAACATTCAATTATCATTGAAATATTGATATGTATCTTTATGATAGTATCTATAATCCTTGATGATTTGAAAATCACTAATCACCTTAGAAGATCGCATCAATTCCAATAAAGTTGTAATTCCTTGGCAATATTGAAATTGGTAGAATCTTACCAAGTCTAGCCTACATTGAGTCATTCTTAGGATTAGATTAGAATTCATCTCTTGAAACCCCTATCTTTTGATCTTTTTTGAGAGTTTGTTAGTGTTAGGAAAATCCTATTCATGCAGTCGAGGGAGATTAACACGGACCAGCTTTCTCAAAAAGTGCGTAAGACCCCTTGAAGAAATAGCATTTACAATGACCACTGGTGCTTATCCACATGTAGTGATCCTACAACAAAGAACCTTGAAGTCACCCTGATTGATCCTTTTTGCAATATCTTTAGCATTCAGAGGCTTTACTCAAGAGAGGATAAGGTACCCTTGGGTATTTTATTCTGTGTTTGATAGTGTACAAAATACACGTCAACAAAGACCCACATATAGGGTTGTCTGGGTTAGCTTTATTCAAGGTCGGATTTAGTTTGAGACACTCCCTAGCCCCAAATGAATAGTATTTGGGAGTTGGATGTAGGCAAATCGGTGGTCCCTAGAGTGTTCATGGATGTGGATCTCCTAACTCAGATTGCACACAACTTTGACCCCATTACAAAGAGTGTTAGGGACATAAATAGGAAAATCCTCATTTAAATAAATGATGAGGTGTTCAGAGATGTATTTGGGCTTAGTGAAGTGTCCAATTACTTGGAACCCATCAATTTTAAATCATTGGCTTAGGTTTACAATTTAGAGAGGAATCATCTTAGGAATGGGCCTCTTAAAGAATTCTTTCTTAAAGTAGGTGGATTAACTGTTTTAGGACCTAATAGCATGAAGCCTTTCTCCTTAAATCTATTCACTCTTAGAGCCAAGGGATTATACTGGTCACTCTGCCAGATTTTTGGAGAGGATGTTGAAGCAAACATGCCAACTCATTACATGTTAATGATTGCTCAAATTGTAAATCCTTCTCTAGCAGTGACATTTGATTATGCCCCCTATATTATTGATGCCATCCATGAAGGCTTGATAGGGATAAAGAATGGAAAAGTGGATAGGCCTTTTGGATGGTACTCCCTCCTAATGCACCTATTTCTTTTCAAGGGTGGTGATTAATTTGTAAATGGAATGGATTTAGTGAAAGAAAATGATGGAGAGAAGATGCCAGTTTAGTTATGGAGCACAGTGCTATCATGGGATAGAGAAGATGCTAGCTGCTTGAGGTTTGATAAGTTCTTTGCATCCAAGAGTCCCTAAAGCTCTTTTGGAGTTCCTTAGGCCAAAGGAGTTTGCTGAAGATATCAAAATTGTCCACAATTGGGGTGATATGCACTTATACCCTATTTCCAAAGTTTTCAGAGTGTATGGTTTTAGAGGCACTCCATTTTTGTTGCCATATCAGTTCCCACTAAAAATAGGAATTGCAGAAGTCCTCAGGCAGATTGGAAGTGTGTAAGATGTAGAGCTAACAGGTAGAGGTAAAGGGACCATTTTCCCTACAATAACTATAGCACATCAATTTGTAATAACTAAAGGGGGTTGGAAGTGCTTTGAAGATTTCCTTCAACCCTACCATTTATCAATTGCAGTATCAAGGTGTGTTGACCCTAAAGATTTCTTCAATGACATGTTTAGAAAAAGGGCAGTATGCAGAGGCAAACCTCACCAATTCCAATTCCTTGAAGACCTCATCATAAATGTGTTTGATTTGGATGAGCAAGATCTAAGGAAAGAAAAGTGGGTGGCCTACAAGAAGGCCCTAAATTTTGTGCACCAATTTGACACTAGCTATGACCCTTTGTCTAGTTTCCACCCCTTTGAAGAAAAGGCAAAATTCTTAATTCTTTGTTTTGAAGATGTAATGAAGACATTGAAAGAGAAGAGGGAGGAAGTGATTAAAAATAACCTTGAGAAGGCAAGATTAGTTTTAACTAAGTCTACATCTTCCAAAGCAATCCCTCCAGGTGATTATGTGCTACATAAAAATTCCAAATATAATGTGCCAGTGCCAACAATAGGGGAGCCTTCTACTTCAAGAGGGAAGAGGAAAATACAAGATGTCATTGACATTCAAGACTCCCCAAAGAAGAAAAGGGTGGAAAAGGAAGTACAATCTGATGTGCCCTTGTATTCCCCATCTCAATCCCCTATCCATATAAGAGATGAACAGGTAGCAACTGAGCAACTATTACAATTAGGTAGTCTTGGGGAGATAGCCTACACCTATGATGAAGTAGAAGAGCTCATGTTGGAAGAGCTCCTTAATGCTGAGATGAACTTAACCAATAATGAGTTCAAAGGCCAAGAGCTAGATCCTGATATTAAACAAGCCAGTGAGGATTTCTTGGCTGATAGCAACTTTGTCACATGAGGATATTTCATGCAATTCATGTGGAAGCAAAACATTGATTAGTTTAATGCTAGATGTGAGAAGAGGAAGAGTGAGAAGCCCCACATGGATCTAGCTATGGTGGAGGAAGAAATAAAGCAAGAAATGGTCACCGAGTTCAAAACCATCACTCCTGAGTAAGGGAGAGACATGGTAACAAAGGCTGGTGTACTCATTCTCCCTGAATGGGATATAGCAGATGCCTTGGTCTTAGAGGTAGTAAGGAAGGAGACCAATCCTATGGAAGGAGTCACCTTCAGCAAGGATAACGCTGCCCTAGTCATGTGGTCTCTGAAAAGAGATGAAAATAGAAAGAAAAAGGACACCCCAAGGTCAAGCTACCTTGGAGGTATGATAGTGAAAAGAGTACAAAGCACTGGGGTGGTGGAGGCTACTAGTACAGTCCTAGAGACTGCAAATTTCACTATTGCTGTGGTAGAGAAAGAAGCAAAGGAAAAGGCAGATCTCCAAGCAAAGTTGGAGACAATTTTAAAAGCCTACAACAATGCTAAGGAGGAGGTAATGGGTAAGGATAGCATCATTTCCAAGTTGAAAAGCCAGTTGGTAGGGTAATACCATCAAGGTGAGTCCTCAACATTGATGATCACCTCTTCTCCTGCACAGCCACGACCTACTAGCCCTATCATTGAATTCCCACCATCTCCAACACCTTCTAGTTCCCAATTGGTTGAGATCACTCCCCGTGAGTTAGAGAAGCTAAAATAGGCCCAAGCCTTATTTGTAAAGAAATATGAAGAGAGAGTGAGAGCTACAATTTGGAGTTTTGCTGACACCATAGGGTCCTCATTAATGTACAACAACATGAGAAAAATTTTGGACATGTGGAATGAGCTAAATGGAGACAAGGCTGTTCTAATGCCTATTTTTGACAAGTGGAAACCTAGAGAGCAAGATCTAGAACCTATTTGTGTATCTTATGATGAGGTAGGGGCTGACCCCATTATCAAATCCACTTGTGACATAACAAAGGGTCTAACAAAGTTAGCAGAAGGAGTAGATAGTGCAGACAGAAAGATCAACTTGACAGGAAAGAGTACACTGATCAAGTATTTGAATTACTCCCAAGGGGTTTTTCTAGTCCAACTCAATTGAAGGACAAAAAAATATGGATTAATGAATTAGAAGTCAACCTATCGTTAAGAATAAAAGGAATCATTAATACAGATGATACTTTCTTATTTGTCAAAACAATTTAGGAGATAGATAAAATCAAATCACACTATGGTTTTCTAAATTCAGAGGTCAACAAAATGAGGAACTCTTGGAAAAGATTAGCCAAGACTAAGGGAAAAGTGATTAACTTCTTATGGCTTGCTGACGATGTATACCAGGAGTGGACAAGAAAGTACACAGTGCTGGATGTAGAGCAGTTAGAAGAGGTTGCAAAAGAACAACAAGCAGAGGAAGCCGCAGATGCTGAAAAGGACTTGTAACCACTTCTTGGAAAAAAAATTTGTTTGTAACAAACTTTCTTTTGAAAGGTCCAAAGCTTGTATGCATCCATTCTATTATAAATGGATACCATGACTTCTAAAAAATGATCGCAAGTAATTGTAAGAAAACACTACAAAAATTTATCTGAGCTTTCTTTAAGTCTTCTGGAGAACATTTAAGTGTCTTATAATATTTCTGAATTAAATATCAATACACAGACCATCAACTTTGAGCCTAGAATCCATGTTTTCTCCAAGTGTGCTTGCAAATATTTGTCATTTTCAATCTGAGTAATCTAGGGTTATTCATTTAAATATGAATTATAAGGCAATCTTAAATAGATACATTTCTTAGCTTTTCTCTTCAGGAGGGAAATTAAATATGCTGGAATCATTTCTATCAGTAAATTCCTTGTGGGAGACTTTGAATTTGATGAATGCTATCTAGTTGTGATGAGGGTAAATTCTTGTGTATGTCAGCCATATGTGAGGTTTTATAGAAACTGAAGTGATGCGATGAATGGAGATGTTTAATTGTGAGATTATTGTTTGAACTTAGATGACTCTGTGGCCTAGATAAGGCACTGGTATCTATTGTGGTTATCTTTTACATATCTTGTAGGTCAATACTGAACATGAGTATAATATTTCTTTCTTTGTTTCAGTTAGTTTTGAGGCGATAGGATTCATTAGTTTTCAGACTATTTTACTGTGGATCAATCTTTTAAAAAGTGTGAAGTCAATTCACATAAGGTATACCTGCCTGAAGTTTGGATAAGTTTGAAGTGTAGAAGGTTTTAAAACCTTGTCATATGTTGCTCTTAAGTTTCCTTCTCTTTGATTTCTCTTCTACAGATAGAGTTTATTATTTTATTATAAGGGTTTTTAAGGGGAATTAGAATTTGAGAACAACAAGCCTATTGCTCAGTGTTGTCATCTATTGGTTTGCCTTCTGTACTATCTATTACTGGTAGTTCTTTAGCCATATCTATTTTCCCAGTTGTGTCCTTATCTACCACAATATTGACCTTTTGTGTGTCAATGTCCATTGTATATAACACCTCTAAATTGGGATTGGTGTCCTCTTGTGGTATGTCCATACTCTCATTAGCTGGTTGACTGTCAATGGTAACTACCAGTGGAGTATTCAGAGGCAGTGGAGATAAGTTATCTTTTATTTTTATGCTAGGTGATCCACCAACCTTGCCTTTTCCCTTATGTTTATCCATCTGATATACTTTGATGGGTTTAGGGTTTCTACATTCTTCCTGCTTTTCCTTCTCTACAAGGAATATGTCCCATGCATTAGCAGTTTCCTCTGCTACCTCATTTACTCTACCAACCATAAGTGCTACATGCCGGTGTGCAGTTGAAAATACTGACCAGTTAGCCTCAGAGATCAGATCATCTATCTCTTTTGGTGAGTTAACTGGATATACAACAAGAAGTTTTTCAAATTTTATTTTCTTATCAAGCTCTACAACAGCTTGCCTTCTAGCTTCAAGTCTTTTGAACAGTTCTATTGGTAATTCATCTACAACTTGCATTAAAAATTTCTTATAAATGTCCAAGTGGAGAATTACACTATTTTCAACTTTTTATTTGTCATCAGCTGATAATGAATCATATAATTTATTGATGTTTTTTAGCTTTCCATCCTCTTTTATTTCATCTAGAAGTTTGTCAATTGGAGAATGGTTTGTTGAGTCTTCTTCTTCTTGGGTGTTAACTTATTCTTTGAAGTTGCTTTCCTAGCTAGGGGCCTTACTGCCTGTTGTTTCTATTTGGTTCTTCTAGGAGAAAGTGTAGATATTGGTGAAGGTTCCATTTTTCTCACAACTCTTTAAATTCAGCTGGTATATCACTTTCTGAAGAAGTTGCTACCGATGAAAGGTGAGTTTCTGGTTGTAGTGTTTCTAACTCATCTTCAGTGATACCGGTTTGTTTAAGTGCATATTCTTTGATAGCCTTTGCTTGCCTATATCCTCTTCTTACTATTGCTTCTACCTTCTTTACCCTTTTGTTAGATTGAATTTGATTCTCTATAGTCTTAGCACTGCCAAATACCTCTTCTTCAGGTTCCTTGGGTACTTCCAAGAGGGCTTTTGCATATGTTTCAATTATGTGGTCATCAGTTTCATAACCCATTTCAATAGCCCAAATGGTTCTTGGGATAACTGCCTCCATCTAAATCTCATCCTTCTTAATAACAAAGCATATTTCATCCTTATACTTATTTACAATTGCTTGTGAAAGTCTGACTCTAGTATTCATCCGGGCCTTCAATGCCTAAAAGTACTCATTTATATTCTTTTCTCTATTTTCACCCATGTTATTTAGTAAATTAGACAATTGTTTACCTACCGGTATATCAAAACCAAGATTCTTATTACCGATACTAGGCACTTGTTTTGTTATGTGTAGCATTAAACAGAAAAGTAGGTTTCCAAATCTGAATGTCCCCTTTTTGTCTTTCTTTATCTTTCCAAGATTTTCAATAAGTTCATCTTTCACCCATTCACACACATCTATTTTTGCATTATCTTTAATCATATCATAGGCACTCTTTATGCATAGGCTAGAGACTAAGTTTAAACTATTTTCATGTATGGTTTTATAGCCTAAAATCATGCTAATGAATCTGATATTGATGTCGGTTACATCATTCACTCTTAAAGATCTCTTGTCAAATGTTGCACCTGTTAGGTTGATCACTAGGTCATTTGAGACCTTCTTTGTTTTATTAGGCCTATTACCGGTGGAAGGTAACCCTGTCATAGCCTTTACTTCCTCTTTTGTAATTTTGTGAACTGAGTCTAACTAGAAGAATTCTCTATGAACCCTGCTTAGAACTATCCTTATAACATCCTTAGGGAAATCCGGAATACTAAGAATTTCAGTGAATCCTAGGGTTTCAACTATTTTGTGTTCAGGTTTCACATTATTAGAATCGTCACAAATTATAGTCTTATACATGCTCTTGATTTCCTCATCACTTAATTCTTCTATGTGACAATGTATGTACATTATAGGGTCTTCTGCAAAAACTACTCCTTTGGGGATTTGAGAAAATGCACCAACATTATCATCTTTCTTGGCAATCTTGGGAACTAACTAGAATACGGGTCTAGGGCATTTAATCACTTTGACTATAGTAGGGTTTGCTATGAATTCAGGAATAGATGAAGAAGCCATGGATATAAATACCTTTATCTGCCTTAAGGATGATTGCTTGATGAATTGCTTCACTTCTTTGCTCGAAATGCCTTTTCTTTGGAATTTTCGCACTCTTTGAATGTTTGAATGCTTGGTGAAATGAAATTCGAGCCAAAACACTAATTTATAATATTATTTTTTCCATACACCACATTTAATGCTTGTCGGTTAAGTAATGACGTAACTTATCTACCAGTATAGAAGTAATTTCAACTTCTCACCATCAACCGAGGGAATAATAACATGTTTCACATTTGATTGCTAAATCCTCAAGGGAATTTGCTTCAGTTAGATGAAGACTCTCCTGCCGGTGGAATGTTACTCTCTTTTGTTGGTGGAGTGTTACTCTATTCTGCCGGTGGAGGAGTTTTCCTGTCACCATTTATATTTGACTTCCTGATCCGTTGTTTTGAGAATTCTTGCTTAACTTCAACTTTTTCTTTACCTTTCAAACTAGGACCTTTGTTATTTACCGATGAGGACTTGCTTGTAAAAAATTTAGCAATATGTCCAATTTTGTTACAAGCATAACAAGTCACGTTATTTTTCTGAATAGCTTTTCCATATCCTATGCCGGTTTGTGTTCTGCATTGATTAGATAAGTGTCCAAATCTTCCACAAATATAACATCTCACATTCATTCTGCAATTTTCAGAATTATGACCAACTTTGTTGCATTTTGAACATTGACCGGTGGGTGTATTGGTATTCTGATAATTTCTAGATCTACATTGATTTTCTCTATGACCATACTTGTTATACTTAAATCATTTTCCATTAAATTTATAAGCAGTAGGTTCTCTTAATGGTTTGCCATGATACTATGTGTTTACAGTACTAGAGCTTTCACCAGTTTCAAAGCCAATGCCATTTGTGTCACCATTAGATTTCTGATTCTTCAACAAGTCACCAAGTTCTTCTGAGCTTTTCTTGAATTTTTTTTTTGTTGATTTGCAGCAGCCAGTTCTCCTTCCAAGATATTTTTTTGCCTCATGAGTTCATTTGAGTGATTTTGTGCATGCATCAGATCTGTCTTTAACATATCATTTTCATAACTAAGTCTTGTGTTTTCATTTGTAGCATCATTTAGTCTTCTAGTCAAATCTTCTTCATTATTCTTTCTATCTTCAATTTCTTTACAAAATCTCATAGTCATATCCTAAATCTCATTCTTTGTTGTCATGTTTTCTTGTTTCAGCTTATTCATCAGATCACTAAGAGTTTCCTTTTCATCATTCTCATTTTGCATCTTTTGACAAAGTTCTCTTCTCTTGTTTCTTGAAATGGTAAGATTTTCTTAAAGTGCTTGAATAATATCCTATGTAGCTTTTAGATCATCTTCAAGTTTGATATTTTTCAATTTTTCTGCATCATAGTTTGAGAGAGCTGCTTCTAATTGCTTTAGGGACACGTGGTTCTCTATACAATTTGACTTGGTTCCTATTAATTGGGATAGTGGCATATGACAGATGCAATTGAACATTTCCACCTACTATTGGAGCCCACTGTCTAGATAACAACATTGCATAATGAGGTTTGGTGTTAGTTACAATGACATCCATCTTGTATGTTGCTTCAGGGAATGCTGCTATTTTCACTTCAACATCTTTCATTGTACCTATTATAGGCACTTCTTCATTATCCATAGCATAACATTTCCCATACACTGTATTCACTAACAATCCTAATTCTTTCATGACAAAATAATGCATTACATTTGCAGCTACACCAGAATCTATCACACAATTTTTAATCAACTGGTTATTTACTAATAAAGTAACATAGAAAGGATCAACCTATGAGGGTTCTTGGGTAATAGTTGTTCCAACATATACCTCTGGGGTTTGCTACTCTTGATCCTTTTCATCCTTAGTTGAACTAGAAGGTAAAGATGTGTTACTGTTAGGTATTCTAGAAAACAAAGATAGAGCAGCTTCTCTATGTTCCTTTATTTTCAATACTTCTATCAATGGGATAGTAACCTTCATCTAAGTGAGATCCTGAGTCATATCAAATGTGGAATTATTAGTCAACTCAGTAGTAGCTTTGGCTTTCTTTGTTTTAGGCTGACTTGCCTTCTTTATTGTAGTAATTCCTTGTATATCACCAGTAGCTTTATCATCTGTACCCTTGGGTACTTCTTTTACTTGATTTTTCGTTTCTTGACTAACTTGAGGCAGGGTAGTACTATTTTCTGCTTTCTTCTAGGATACTTCTTTTATAAACATGGACCCAGGTTCACCTTGATCACTATCCCTCTTGGTACTCCTCAAATTGTAATTGTGCTTAGCTTTGGCTATGGCAGCTTTAGTGAGATATTTTACTTCTTCATCACTAGGCCTCCTGAGATGAACTTCTTCATCTTCAATTGTTACCACATTCAAAGTGAGATGCCAATCAAGTGTTAGTTTTCCTTGGTAAAACCTCTTGCTATTCAGCACATCACATTCACTAAATTCACTTTGTAAAGACTCATCATCACTCTCTATGATAGTTTCAAACATATTTATATTAGGTTCAACTTCTTGTCTCATGGATTCTTCAAGGGCTTGAGCTACAACACATTGATGAGAAGAATGTGGTCCATCACAAGCCATGCACCAAGGAGTATTCTCCATGTTATGAACATTTCCTCCTTTTAAAGGATCAGGGGTGTCTTGGCTCTAAGTATTTTTTGGCTTCTCATTTTGAGGCTTACCATCCTTCCAAGTAGTGTTGTAAGGTATGTCATGCAACCTAGGAGGTCTGTCTTGCCAGTTGTAATGAGGTTTATCATTTTTACTTACCTTGGTGGTAAGATCCTTCATGGCAATCACTAATTTCTCTATTTTGTCTTCTTCTTTAGCAACTTTATTAGGTTGTCATTTTGATTCCTACCACAGCCTACCATCAGTTCTTCTCCCTAGTTTCCTAGATGATTTTCTATTGCTCTCTACATTGATGGCAATTCTAAATGCATCTCTCAGGCTATGCATATTTTTATCCCTCAGAATATAGGCCATTTTAGAATCAAAGGTATTATAATAAGTATTCAAGCACATATTATCATCTAACCTCATTACCTGATATAGTCTATACATTGGTTTCTGGAATCTGGCATTAAAATTTGTGACAATTTCATTGTCAGACTTTCTGATATTATTGAACTCATTGAGCATGAAGCTCACATTTGTCTTGTCACCATACTAGCCCTGAAAACAATTTTTAAAATCTTCCAAAGACCCAATGCTATTTATAGGAAGACCTCTATACCAGTCCCCTGCATCATCTACTAAGGACTGTAGAAATAATTTCATGATGACATCTTCATTTACAATTTCATAATCATTTATCAGGTCACCAAAAGACTTCAAGTGTTTTTCCGCACTGATTGCATTATTCCCAGCAAATTTGTGAAGTCTATCCCTCAATTTGGTAGGAACATGGTTGGGGTATCCTGGGATTCCATCAAAAAAGAGTTGCCTATAAAGTTCTAGGTTAATAGGTCTTCTTTGGAATTGGTTGGCAGAATGGTTATTTCCCATGTTCATTCTTATATTGGGGCTTTGAGTCATAGAGATCTGATTACTTTGGTTAATAATAGGGGCTTGATTGGTTGTTGTAGTGCTAGCAAGCAGAGTTGGCTAAATTTTAACAAGATGGAGTGAAGCTTGCTGAGGAGCAGGTTTATTTTGATCTACTAAAGGAAACATGATAGGAGGTGCTTTCAGATAGCTAATCTTTCTTTTAACTTCTTGGTTAGCTACTTCTAATTCAGCCGTTTCTAAATCCATTTGCAAATCTTCCTTTTCTTTCCTCATCCTTTCCATCTCTCTTTCATGTGCTGGTAGCATGTGAGAGATCTCCACTATAGTTTTAGATCCAGACCCACCTTCCATGCATTTTTTCTTTCCTCTGTCAACATTATATCTAATAGGTTGTGGGTCACTAAGGACTTCCCTATTTGGTTGCACTACTGACTTGTATGCAGGTTTGGTCTTGGGAACTAGGATTTCTCTAATCATAGGACCTTCATCCTCACTCTTGGCCTTTTCTTGGGCAAGTAACTCAAGGTCAACAATTTGTCTCAGGAGCCTGTCTCTCTCCATCAATTTTTTTCTTTACCTCTCTCCCTTTATCTACTTTCTTTTGTTCTCTTAAGGAAATTAAATGACAGACTCTTCTATTCAGGTCCTCTATTTCTTGGGATACCTTATCTTCATTAGGGAAGATTTCTTCAAAGTCTGATATATTGACTTGGTCAATATCAATCAAACTGATGTTTCCATCAATTGTTAGTCTCAAAATCTGATTCCCCTCTTATCCCTTGTAAGAAAAATAATAACTATGCCTTCTGATGAAGAGATTGAGGAAAAAATACCCTTAACATATGACAAGGTTTCAAGAACCTTCTACACTTTGAACTTATCCAAAGTTTAGGTGGGTATACCTTCTGTGAATAGTTTCACACTTTTAAACAAGATCCACCGTAAACCAGTGTCCAAAAACCAGTGGATCCTATTGCCTTAACATAAACTAAAATAATAAAGGAAAACTTATGCTCATTTTCAAAATTGATCCTCAAGAGATATAGAAAGAGAACTAAAACTGATACCAGTGCCTTATCTAGGCTACAGAGTCATCTAAATTAAGCAAGGATTTCACAACTAAATATCCCCATGCATCTCATCACTTTGGCTTCTATTAACCCCATACATGTCTGACATATATAAGAGTCCTTCCTTGTTAACTAAACAGTGTTTATCAAATTCAAGGTTTCCAACAAAATAACCTACTGATAGAGATATTTCATGCGTATTTAATTCATCTCCTAAAGAGAAAAGATAAGAAACATATCCATTAAGATTGCATTACAATCCATGTTTAATTGAATAACCCTAGATTATTCAAATGAAACCAGAAAATTGCTGAAAGAACAACAAAAGACAACACAATTTTAGGCTCGAAAGTTTTTGATCTGTATATTGATATTCATTTTGAAAAAATCTTACATAACTCAAAGTATTCTCTGTAATAACTAGAAAAACCCAGATAAATTTCTACAGAGTTTCTTTACAAAATTCTTGTGATCCTTTTTACACTAGTCCTGGTATCCATTTATATCATTATGGATGCATACAAGCTTTGGACATTCCTATAAAGTTTGTTACAAACCACAATACTCTCCAAGAAGTAGTTACAAGTCCTTTTCAACATCTACAGCCTCTTTTGTTTGTTGTTTTGTTGCAACCTCTTCTAACTACTCTAGAGTATCTTCCATTTGTCCGACATATTTTCTCTTTCACTTCTGGAACACATCATCATTTGGCCAAGCAAATCTAACAATCTTCTGTTTCATTCCTTCTAGCCTTTTCCAAATGGCCCTTAACTACCCAATTTCTTTTTCTATGAAACCATAGTGTGATTTCACTTTTTCAATTTCTTCAACTATTTGGACAAATAGGGATGTGTCATCGGTGTTAATAATTTCATTAACCCTTAATGACAACTTGTGGTCCAACTCTTCTAGCCAGGTCTTCTCCTCTTTCAACTAAATTGGACCTACAAATCCCCCTAGAAACAGTTCAAACATGTGATCTGAATATTCTTTTCTATATAATTAGGCTTTTCTTTTTACACCTGCCCTTTCCTCTGAGAGTATATTCATCTCTTTTATGAACTTATTGGTGGACCTTAGGTCATCATCCTCATCTGCATCAGCATGGGATGAACACATGAGCTCCAACTACTTACCTCTATGTATCCACTTATTAAGGATTAGTTCCAAAGTGGCTTCATCCTCTCTGAATTTGATCAAAACATCTAGAATCCTCTTCATATTAATGTATACAATCAAGGCCTTGACTAAATCAACAAACTTCAAGATTGTGGCTTTCACATTTTCTTCATACTTGTTTGCAAACAAGGCTTGAGCTTGTTTCAACTTTTTGAACTCATGTTGGATAGTTTCAGCTGACTGGAAACCAGAAGACATAGGAGAAGGGGGATATTCTATAATGGGACTAGTAGGAGGGGGTCTTGCTGGAGAGGAGGCTATCATGAGTGTAGAGGATTCACCTAGATGGTGTTGACCTACCAATTGACTCTAAAGTCTAGTAATAATGTTGTCCCTATTGGCTATTCCTTCTTTGGCCTCATTATAAGCCTTTAAGATGCTCTCCAATTTCAATTGGAGATTAGCTCTTTCTTTTGCCTCTTTCTCTACTACTGCCACATTGAACTTTGCAGTTTCCAAAACTGTGCTTGTAGCTTCCACTACCCCTATATCTTGGACTCTCTTAACAACCATGCCTCCTAAGAAACTAGAATCTGATGCACTTTTCCTCCTTTTGTTCTCATCCCTCTTTAATGACCACATTACTAGAGAAGCATTATCCTTGCTAAAGGTCACTCCTTCCATTGGCTTTGTTTCCTTCCTCACTGCTTCAAGAACTAGAGCATCAGCTATATCCCATTGAGGGAGGATTAACCCACCAGCTTTAGACACCATCTCCCTTCCTTTCTCAGGCGTGATGGTCTTAAACTCTTCCATCATTTCTTACTTTATTTCTTCTTCCACTCGAGTTGCATCTCTGAGAGGTTTTTCACTCTTCCTCTACTCACCTAACCTTGAATTGTTCCATATTTTGCTTCCAAACAAATTGCATGAAAGCCCCTATTGTAACAAAATTACTGTTAGCTGAGAATTCCTCACTGGCTTGTTTAATAGTAAGGTCTAATTCTTTGTCCCTTAGCTCACCATTAGTCAAGTTCATTTCAGCACTAGGTGGCTCTTCTCACATCCCCTCTTGGGTCTCCTCATAGGTATAGGAAATCTCACTGAGACTCCCTAACTATAATGATTGTTCAACCACCACTTGCTCATCTCCTATGTGGATAGGGGACCGAGATGGAGAATATTGAGGTTCATTAGTTTCAAGTTCCTTCCCCACTCTTTTCCTTTTAGGGGAATCTTGGATGTCAATGACATCTTCAATTGCTCTTTTCCCCCTTGAAGTGGAAGGCTCACCTATCACTCGCATCATCACAGTGTACTTTGACTTATTATGCATTACATAGTCACTAGGTATGATAGCCTTAGCAAAGGCAGGCTTAGCCAGGACCAACTTAACCCTATAAAGATCATTTTGCATTATAGCCTCTCTTTTTTCTTTTAAGGTCTATATGAGGTCTTCAAAATAGAGAATCAAGAATTTGATTTTCTCCTCAAAAGGGTTGAAGTTGGAAAGAGGGTCATAGCTACTATCAAATTGATGGATAAAATCAAGTGCCCTCTTATATGCAACCCACTTCTCCTTCCTTAGTTCCTGCTCATCTAAGTTGAGTTCATTCCTAATTAAATCTTTAGGGAACTGAAATTGATGAGGCCTGCCTTTACACACCGCCCTCTTTCTAAACATGCCATTGAAAAAGTCCTCAGGGTCTGCACATCTTGAAACTATAGTTGACAACCTATATGGCTTAAAGAATTCTTCAAAATATTTCTAGCCACCTTTGGTGATTACAAAATGGTGGGCCATGGTGATAATGGGGAAAATGGTCCCCTTACCCCTATTGATCAACTCTGCCCCTTGTACTCCTCCAATTTGTCTCAATACTTATGCAATTCCTATCTTCAATGGGGACTAATAGGGTAGTAGATAGGGAGTACCTCTTAAACTACACACTCTAAAAATAGTAGAAACAGGGTACAAATACATGTCTCCCCAATTGTGAACAATCTTAATGCCCTCTGCAAACTCTTTAGGTCTGAGGAATTCCAAAAGAGCCTTAGGAATCCTAGGGTTTTCTATGCATAAAAGAATTATAATCTTAGATGCAAAGAATCTATCAAACTTCAGAAAACTAGCACCTTCTCTATCCTAGGATAAAATAGTGCTCCAAAGTTGGACCGGCATCTCTTCCTTATCCTTTACCTTAACCAAGTCCATTTCCTTTGCAAAATAGTCAGCACCTTTGAACACAAACATATGCATTAATAGGGAGTACCATCCAAATGGCCTATCTACCCTACCATTTTTTATCCCTACTAGCGCTGCATGAATTGCATCAGTAAGGTATGGGGCATAATCAAATGTTATTTCCAGTGTGGGGTTTAGAATTTGTGTAATCATCAGCATGTAATGGGTTGGCATTTTTCTCTCAGCATCTTTTCCAAAGATTTGACATAGTGCCCCATACATACCCTTAGCTCTCAGAGTAAACAAATTGAGGGAGAATGGTTCCATTGTATTGGGGCCTACAATTGTCAAGCCTCCTATCTTAACAAAGAATTATTTCAATGGGCCACTCCTAAGATGATCCCTTTGTGCATTGTAGACCTGGGCTAATGAATCAAAGTTAATAGGCTCTAACAAATTGGAAGCCTCACTGAGTTTAAACACGTTTCTGAATTCGTCATCTTTTATTTCAATCAAGGTTGATCCCTTCACACTCCTGATACATCTTGATATGGGGTCATAACTCTATATAATTAGAGTCAACAGATCTACATCCATGAATACACTAGGGACCACAAGCTTCCCCACATCCAGTTCCCATATGCTATTCAAAGGGGTTGGGGAATGTCTTTGCCCAAAACCTACTTTGAACAATCCTAAACCTGACATCCCTATTTCAGGGTCCCTTAACCAATTGCCTTTATCATACAAGCCATCCCCAAATCTCAGATGAGGGTTCCTTGGTACTAATTCTTTGGCCTTAGCCCCGACATTGGTAGACATGGTTAACTGTTCTAAAAAATCATCACAAATGTACATGTCCTGGTAATTCACTTTTCCTATCAACTCCCTTCTTGGTGCCATTTTGAATATGCAACTATACCAATTGAAACTAGCACAGACCTCTAATGAAACAATTCACACAACAAGAACTGAAATTAGACCAGAATTATCAACAAATGACACAAAAACCTATTATTCACCTAAAGAAAAACCACTCCGCACCAATTTCTCTGCAACAAACTTTGATGAAATAATGCTAACAATCAAGTTGATGCAGACTCAAATATGACAAGTTGGCATTGAATTTTAGGAATTAACTTCGCATTCTTTGGCCATCACCTCCAAATTGAATTCACAAACCAAATTCAAAAATAGGCTCCAACGGGTCATAACTTCTCTAAGTATTCTTCTCTGTTTTGCTCTTTCGTTATTTTACAGAACATAAAACCTTTGCACTTTTCTTTCACGAAGTGATGCTGGCCATTGGATTACAAGAACTTACATTTCCTTTATCTTTGTCTAATCTCTCTTTGTTAGTGTCAGGCCCTACCTTCTTTTCGCTATTTCATGAGCTTTAACACTCGTGCACTTTTTCTTCACAAAGCCATGCCAGCCATCAGATCAAACTTTAATTGCTCGGTCTTTAACTCCAACAAGAATCATTAGTCTCACTAACTAACCACACCTCACCTTGATGGCTAACAGTTTTCTCTAGTTCGCAGAACTTACAGCACGTGCATCATCAGGCCACAAAACAATGATGACCATTGGATCAACCACGAGATGAATATCTTTTAACAGGCTTTAAACCTTTCAAGTGGGCCCTTTAACTTGGAGATCACTTATGTCACCTCGTCACTGGTTAACAAATGCCATGTGGCAGTAGGCCATTTGCCCAAGAAGTTCCATCAGGTTCCATTCTGAATCCACCACGTGCTTTGCTTCACTATTCTCCACATAACTGTCAGTTGAAACAAGGCAGGCCCTCAACTACCCTTTAGAGCCACATGTACTAGACATGTCACTATTACACTACAAAACACACCGTCTTTCCTACCACATCATGCTTTTGTGTGGTTTCCACGTGTCTTTCACCATTTCGCGATGACTAACTTGTGATCTTCTTGTCTTCGTGAATCCATGCAAGCCGTTAGATCTCAAGAACTTTCCTATTGTTTATCCTCTCTATGGCCACCTCGCATGGGCCCACCACCTTTTCACTACTTCATAATAGGTAGAACACATGCATCTCTTGGCTACAAATCAATGTGAGTTGTTGATCCTTTTGAACCCGATCACCCTTTAACCAAGGAAGCCGCTCACCTCTAGGACCCACCACGTGTTTTTGCCATTTTACAAAACTTACACTACGTGCATCTTATCCAAACGAAACAACATGAGTTGTTAGATCATGATCAAGATGCAGGTGTTTAATCTGACGGTCAACCCACCTCTCGAGCCCGCTTAGGCTTTTCACTACTTCACGAACATTAACCTACTAGCAACTTCGCTTAACAAAATAATGACAACTGCAAGATTAGCAATGAGTTGCACCATATTTATGGTGCCCAACAAACATTAGAACAAGGTAAAGTAAAGGCACATAAATTTTAAAAAATTAAGGGACCACCTAGGGAAAAAACTAATGGGGGGACACTTCTCATGATAGACCAACCCTTCTTTAAGTGACAAAAGTAATGCGTGAATAGAATCATAAGGGTTTTTCTTAAAAACTGGAAGGGTTAGAACTCAAAACTTAAAATTTCTTCTGACCTAAAACAATCAGAGGCAACAAGGCCACCAAACTCAATTTTTTGCAGACTTTTAGCCAATTATGGAACAAGTATATCCATTTTTAAAACAATGATAACACCACTGATGTTCATGACATTTTCCTTTATTTCAATGGCCTTCTTAGAGGCATCTTTGATAAATTTGTCTCTTTTCTTCCTTTCTTTCTACATAGATACATTACTTGCAATGGTTTCTGCACTACCAAATATTCCTTCAGATGGCTCCCTAGGTGAATCAAGTAGAGCTTTTGCATATGTTTCTAGAATAGGTAGTTTTACCTCATAACCCATCTCAGTAACCCAAATAGTTCTAGGGATTATTGCTTCCATCCAAGTCTCATCTCGCTTAATAAAAAAATAGATTTTCTTGTCATACTTATCAACTATGCTTTGCGGTAATCTCTCTCTTGCTCTCATCTTAGCTTGAAATGTTTTGATGTAATCTGCAATGTTCTTATCATAGTCAATGCCAATACCGGTAAAAGCTTCTTGTATTTTTTATTCTACTAGGATGTCATAACCAAAATCCTTGTGACCTATGTCGGGTATCTCTTTGGTGAAGTATAGCATCAAGCATGCTAGAAGGTTCCCAAAATGGAAAGTACCTTTCTTATCTCCCTTAATCTTCTTCAAATTGCCAATCAATTCATCCTTAAGCCATTCACAAACATCTATCTTAGCATTATTGTTCACCATCTCATATGCACTATGCATACAAAGGCTAGAAACTGAATTCAATCTATTGGAATGTGTTGCTTTATATCCAAGTACCATACTAATATATCTCACATTTGTATCCTTGACATCATTGACTCTAAGTGACCTACTATCAGATGTGGCTTTGGTTAACTCCATAACTCCCTTGTTAGTATTTTCTTGGTTTTATCAGGCCTACTACCGATAGAAGGTAAACCAGTGACTACCTTAATTTCTTCCTTGGTTATCTTCCAAAGAGATTCTAACCATATGAACTCTCCATGAATTATGATTAATACAAGTCTTACAACTTCCTTTGGAAATTTGGGAATGTTTAGAATTTATAAAAAAACTATGTCTTCCACAATCTTATGTTCAGGTTTAATTGCACCTTGTTTATCGGTAATAACCTCATTAAATATTTTCTTCAAATCCCCAGTCCCTAGGTTTTCTATGTTGCAATGTATGTAGATTATAGGGTCTTCAAAAAATGCTACACCCTTCAGAATTTTCAAAAAAGCTCTAATAGAATCATCATGCTTTGCAATCTCAGGGATAATCTTAAACACAGGTCTAGGGTGTTTGACGTTTTCAACAATGATAGGTTTTGCAATAAACTCAGGAACAAAAGATGAGGTTGCCATTATGAAAAATGCCTCTTAACTGAAGTTCTTTGAATGCCTAAAAATCACTTCATAGCTCTACCTTAGGATTCCCTTGCTTAGTTTCGCGCTCTTTGAATGTTTGAAAGCTTAGTGAGTCAAAATGAGGGATTTTCGGTGTTTTAAAGCCAAAAAGGTTTTTTAAAATCACATTAAATGCTCTCTAGTTAAGTGAAAACTTAACACATCTGCCAGTAAAGAAGAAATGTATCTTCTCACCATCAACCGAGGGTAGAATGCATGATTTTCAGCTTGTTGCGATACCTCGTAAGGATTATTCCTCAATTGGATGAAGAATATCCTATCGATGGAGGGTTATGTGTTCTATCAGTGTAGAGATAGCTTCATGAACTTTATGATCACTTTTCTTAATCTATTGTTTTGAAAATTCTTGCTTTACGTCATCTACTTTTTCTTTGCCCTTCAAACTAGATCCTTTCTTGTTTGTCAGTATAGTCTTGCTTTTGCAAAATTCTGCAATATGTCCAATCTTGTTACATGCATAACAAGTTACATTATTCCTCTGAATAGCCTTTCCATATCCTTGACTGGTTTGTGATCTGCATTGATTAGATAAATGCCCAAATCTACCACAAACATAGCATTTCACATTCATCCTGCAATTTTCTGAATTATGACCAACTTTGTTTTATTTGGAACATTGACCAATGGGTGAGTTTGTATTCTGATTATTTCTAAATCTACATTGATTTGCTCTATGACCATATTTGTTGCAATTGAAACATTTCCCATTAAATTTATAAGCATTAGGTTGTCTTACTAGTTTGTTCTGATCTTGATTATTTGCAATATCGGAACTTTCTCCATGTTCAAATCCAAGTCCATTTGTATCTCCATCAGGCTTTTGTCTTTTCAACATGTCATCAAGCCTTTCTAAACTTTTCTTGAATTTGTCTTTGTGTTCATTTGCAGTAACCAACTCATTTTCCAAAATTCCAACTTGTCTTGTAAGCTCCTCCTTATCATGTTGCAAGTGAATCAGATTTGTCTTTAGACTATCATTTTCATGACCAAGTCTCTAATTTTCATTTCTTGCATCATTAAGTCTCCTAGTTAAGTCTTCTTCATTCTTCTTCCTATCTTCAATATCCTTACATAACCTCATACTCATATCTTGCATTTTATTCTTCATATTAGTGTTCTCTTGTCTTAACTTATTTTCAAAGTCTCTAAGAGTTTGCTTTTCCTCATCATCATTCTGCATCTTCTCATGAAGTTCCTTTCTCTTATTTTGTGCTATAACCAGAATTTCATGAAGTCCTTTAATGAATTCCTTAGTAGTCCTCAGATCATCTTCAAATTTGATATTCTTCAACTTTTCTACATCAAAATATTCAAGAGCTCCTTCCAACTATTTTCTTAAGTTCTCCATCTGTATCGGTTTCAGAATCTTCCTCAAGATGTTAGGCTTTTGTAAATAGAGGAGCAGGCTCTGATACCAATTGTTAGATTCAATGGTAGTCTCATAGACATTGAGAGGGGGGGTGAATCAATGTCTGACCAGTTAATTGAATATTTAAACTTATTTATAACTTTGCAGCCCAAAATAGTGTACCGGTAAATAAGAATAAATGCAATTAACAGAAATAACAGAGACATCATAGAAACACACCATAACACAAAATATTTTAACAAGGAAACCCAGTGTGGGAAAAACCTCGGTGGGATTTGTGACCCACAATATTTACTCATTGGCCAATGAATAAATACAACTTACAATCAAGGGGCCTGCACATACAGGGAGGCCAATAGCATAGAGCTCACTACTCAATGAAGAGTCTCACTGACTACAAAATGGATATTTAAATCCAACACAATGTACTTCCCAAAACAACATCTCTAATGCCAAGTTCAGTACTAGTTTAAGCTCAAATAGATACCATAACCAAAAACCTTTGATGCTATTAAACAACTATCTTCTACCTTACATCTCTATACTTCATTATAAAATGATCTATAAGATCTCATACATATATGAGTCTTTACAATATACCATGTCGGCTTACAAAAGATAATTATATTACAACAAATAAAAGTTCATCCCATGTCAACTTGAGTGTTGGTATGCTTTGTTGTCGATGTAATCTGAATGTCGGTGTAAGCACCTGTCAGTGCCGGTGTTTGCCAGTGTATGATATATGTGATGTTGAGAATTTATAAACCTATTTTTGGTTGGTTGCCATCAGTGACAACATGAACTATTCTTATTAGAGTGTAGAATACCAACAAATGTGTCACTTGGTTAGAGGATTTAATGATCAGACCTATTAGGATCCGACTGCACCCTATTAGGAGTGACCTTGTAAGAGGATTTTATTGCTGCAACTATTAGGAAGTCAACAAGTACAAATGATCTCAATATAAAACCTTATGTGTCTAATAAGATCTATTTCAGAACATTACAACATCACACAAACTTAATCTCTCAACTCCTCTGATCATCACACTCTTAGAAATACAAAATTCGCTCATGATCTTTCATACTATCAAGCTCATATACATATATCCTTTCATACCTCATCACACATTTAAAATAATCATAAGGTCGGCTAGAAACTTGTTACAATTTCCTAGGTTCAATGCATCTAGAAAATCTTGCATTGTAAGCTTTAGTTATGCTAGCCACCAACATAAAAAATCCAATCGTGTCATTTTACTGATCTGAGTGATTTTCATCACTATCGGTTAAGTCTCCATAAACTAATCTGTTATGTCAAACAAATCTTATTCACCTGATCAAATCTGTACATGCGATCACGAACATATCTTAATTTTATAGTCTTCAATGTTGTTGCAAAACCACATCATCTCAACCTTCATTATTTTTATGCACCAGTTGTCATATTATAACTTTGTCTGCCATTTATAGGTTGAAGTCCTAATTAGCAGTTCTGATGAAACTGTCTTTGCTTTACCGGTTAAGTCTTACCGGTTGCACTGTAGGACTTCGATGACTTAAAGAAACATAGTTTCCATCAATGACAAAATACAAAATAGCCTTCATACATAAGTCTAATCTCTATGCACAAAAGACATAAACTGGTTGCATCAGGATAACCCACATAACCAGTTTAGTTCAAATAATCAAATGCCAATAATCTCCCCCTTTGGCATTGATGGCAACACTTAGGAAAATTTTGTCAACCAAGTGTGCAAAACAAAAAGTGACAACTTTCCAAATACATAGACTAATATTGACTCTTAATACCCCTTAATAGTACATACAAATTTTGACTAACTGACTGACTCTTAAACTAATTCTTCTCCCCCTTTGACAACAATACCAAATAAAAAAGTAAAATACATACATTACATCAAAATTTGTCATCAAAACTGCATGAATATATATAGATAAAAGTGCTAAGGTCTTTACAATACAATTATCAAGAAAACATCACTATAATGAAACTTCAAACATTTAAGATCATTTTCCCATGTTTCTAACAGTGTCTCAGTAATCTCAACATGTGTCAAAATCTGTGCTGCTAACTCCTCTATAGAATCAACTGTACTCATCTTAGGAGTAGCCAAAATTGCCTCTAACTCCTTGAATGCTCTCTAAAGAGTATCTACTTTCTGAAGTAGTTGAGTCTAGAGTTCTTTCAGTGATCAAACCTGTTTCACTTGCTCATGTTCATATAGTTCTTACTGGTGTTGTAGATCAACAACCTTTTACCAAAATTGATCTTTGAATCATGTACTAGTATGAATGTTTCACTTAACTTCTATAACTCTTTCTCAATATAATCTCTCTTCTTTCACAAGTCAGCACAAAATAGTAAAAAATGGGAAATATTAGCCAAACTCTTATAGCCAGTTTCCAATCCATTCTTCAACAAGTCTTTATTTAGTGTTAGGGGTACTTTAACTTTATCTATCTCAACCATGTTCTCCCCTATTTTTCTTGTAATCCTTTTCAATAGAAATGTATGCAGCTTCTTAAAGGGTTTTAAGTTGTTCATCGACACTAACAACTAACTAGCCAAGTTTGGCAATAGGGGTAGCCAAATGCTCTGTAGCAGTCTCCGATAGAAGACTTGACAAAATATCAACAATGGTCCTTATAGTCTCTTCTTCTCTTTGTTGTTCCTTCAATCTTTTCTTTTGTGCATGGGATTGCATTGCAATATAAGTCTCCATTAACTCTAAAGAACTCAAATTGTCCATATTAATAGGACCTTTAATGGTCATGGAGTCATCATCATCATCATCATCATCATCATCATCAACTATTCTTTTCTTCAGTTTGGATTCAGGAGGTACCTCAGGAGTTGTCTTTATTTCTTCCGTTCTCCACTCATCTTCCACCTTCTTTGTTTTGGTCTCTTCCTCCTTATCTTTTTTTGTCTTCTCTTTATTAGTGGTGGCTTTGATCGGTTGCAGATGCTCAACAGTCTATTCTTTCATCGATGCTTCCTCTTCCTTATCAACTATATCCTTTTGATTATCCTTAGTAGCAACATTTAGATTTGCATCTGCACTTACATTAACTAGTGTAGTCTGAGTCTCTATTGACTATGCATTCACTGGTTGCTTAGTTGATGTTTTGTTTGCATCTTTCTCTTCTTCTTTGTTCTCAACTTGTTCCTGTTGATGTTCAAACATCTATACATCGACTTCAAAAACATCTAAATTGTCAGTAGTGTTAGCAACATTATCAACATCACCGGTATTAACATCTATTATATCTATCAATTCAGTATCAACAGGGTCATCATACAAATACTTGTTGTCTAGTTCAAAATCTGTGATCTCTACACCTTCGAGAAGTTCTTCTAACTTAGGCTTTACAGGGGTATTATTCTCAATTTCTTCATCTCTTTCCTCTTCTTCATCGAGGATGAGACCTAAAGCCTTTTTCACCAAAATCTCAGTCTCCTTTGAACTAATTTGGTGTCTCCAACAAGAATTATTGTTAATCTCTTCTTTGATCTGAACAATGCTTTTGTATTAACCTTTATTTGTTCAATTTCTTCTTCATTTTCTTCCGATTGCAAGTGTTTAAGTGTATAATCAATTAATTTTTTATCTAAGATAATTGCCCCTTGCCACCTTAAATCAATCAAATTATATAAAGGACCTGGAATTTTCCCTTGTAATTCAGTGAGGGCTCTACTAAACAAGTTCATACTGAAGATGATTGCATCTTCAATATACCTTTGTTGACTTTTAGACAAGTGAGTAAACAATATGTTTAAACCTTTGTATATCTAATACTCCTTAATTATTCAAACCATTCTTGTAAAATAATCTTTAAGTGTTAATATTTTCTTAGTTGCTTTACCTTTACCAGTAGTCTTCTCCTTCTTAGCAATTTCCCTTAGTGTTCTCTTATCTTCTTCTGATTGTGTTTCCTTTATATCTATGACCAGTTTATGAGCTTTCTCCTTCTTTCTTTTTCCAATTTGGGAAAGAACAACAGGAGGTTCAACAGGTTTATCTTTCCTCCAAAATTGTATTTTAGAGGGTTTACCTCTTTTGGATTTAGTAGGCTTCACCTTAGGTTCTTTTGCCTTGTTCTTTTTAGTTGCTTTAGTTGTTGTGGTCTTACCATTGTAGGTACATGATGGTACATTGGAGGTTCCACCTTGTTTAGCCTCATGTTTGTCTCTCATTGTAGCTATCTGTTCTTTTGTGAATCCAACCTGTTCATCAAAGGCCTCCACCTCTTTCCTCACTTTATTTGCTATCACCAGTTGTTGTAATTCAAAGTGCACTTTTAGTAGTTTCTCCTTCTAGGTTCCAAACCTGTCAACAATGGTATCAACTGATTCAACTAACAAATAATCTGCATATGCAAAAAGTAGATATTTATCTACTTCATAACCCATGGGCATTACCCATGTGGTCCTGGGAATAACAACTTCAATCAATCATGTATCTGTATATACCATAAAACAAATAGAATCCTCATACCGATTGACTACCTCTACCAGTATGCATTCCCTAGCATGAATTTTCTTCTGAAATTTCTTAAAATATCCCCATGAAACATCATCAAACTTGTCTTTCAACATCCTAATGCCATTATTCATCTGCAATAGGGCATGTGTCTTGGTTATCCATTGTACATCACCAATATTGGGAAAAACATTTTTGAAATAAAAGAATAAGCCCATGATAAGTTGTCCAAACTTGAATGTAATCTTCTTGTCCTTCTTGACTGCTTCCAAAATTGCCAATAATTGACTCCTTAGAGCTTCAGTCAAGTCATGTTCCACATTTTCATTAATCATCCAGTATGCAATGTGAATTGTTGTTGCCGATATACTGTTCATTCTGTTTGAATAGAAGATTCTATAGCCAATCACCATCGATGCAAATTTAACCGCAGGATCATTAATATCATTCACAGTCATGGACCGTGTATCCCATCTAGATCTAGTTAACTTCTAAACATCATTCTTCAGTACATACCTAAGTAATGGTATCTCACCGGTTGAGTAGAAACTGGTTACAACATGAATTACTTCCTTAGTGATTTTGTGAGGTTTGTCCAACCACATAAATTGATCATGAATATGGCTCAAAACAAATCTTATCAACTCGTCATCAAAATAATCAATGAAATTGATCTCATGATGAAAAACTTTATCGGCTACACTTCTAAACTGTTCTTTCAATCTTCCTTGTTCATTACATAGAGATTTGTATTCCTCATGAATAACTGCAACTCCCAAGTCTTCAAGTTTGCAATGATAAAAGGATCTTACATCTTCTCTTTTGCTTCAGCACTAGGGTTTCCAACCATAAAAAACTTTCAATACTTGGTCACCAATTCAAACTTCACTCTAATTGCTTTAGATTGTTGGTAAATAGTTTGAATGTTGGTAGCACAAATTGTTGGTATTTTGGTATGGTTTTGTCATTGATGTCAACACCTACTAAAACATTAGCACTTAGGAGCACTTTGGAGATCCAGTAGCATTCACTAGCAAGCAAGTAACTATTGCATAGTTACTGGTATATGGTACACTGGTAGGATACAATGATCATTGACACTTGGAATGGCATGGAAGACACATGGTTATTGTTTGGACATCTTGTCCTAGAGTTTTGTTCATTGGTATATTCATAGTTGCATATTTGTTGTTACCGGCAAATAGGTCTAGGGTTACACCGGCAGGTTTATCTTTTTCAAATCAACATGGCACGCTATGGAGATGATTAATTATTGTTGTAAATGCATTAAGCCAACATGCTCAATCAATTATTGCATCAGATATTTTATTGTTTGTAAAATGTTTTTATTGTAAAATCTTGTAGAACCGACCTACTAAAATTGGTCTTAGGTTATGGTATAAATGTAAGATCTTATTTGTAAGATCAAATGTGGAATGCGAAGAAGGTTTTTGTGAAGGTATATGTGAGATTAAGAAGAGCTATACACATAGACATCATTTGAAGGTGAAGCTAGGTTTTTGTGAAAGCATATCAACATTGCACCGGTACTGAATCCAACATATGAAGATGCTATTTTGTGCAGTACATTCTTATTGGATTCAAGCATCCAACTGTAGTTAGTGTGACTCCCACTTTGTGATTGAGCAGTGAGCTCTAGGTGGTTGGCCTTTCTGCATGTGCAGACCCCATTAATGTACACTTACTATCTGCAGTAGTATCATCTGATTGTGGGTAAGGTTTCCCACTGTGGTTTTTCCCCTTACAAGGTTTCCACATACAAACATTGGTGTTATGTTTTGTGGATGACTTTGTCTTTTATTTTCATGCATTAATCTTTTCGGGTATTGCATTTATCTATTAATATGTCCACCGATATAACATACTACATCGCTGGTACTAAGCACTAATTTGTTTAAGTTGTTTTTGGTTTGTAATTATCAGACAACTGATTCACCCCCTCCCCCCCCCTCTCAGTTGTCCCCGGGACCTAACAATTGGTATCAGAGCCTAGTCCTCTTTTTGTAGAAGATTAACAACTTGAGGAGATCCAATGTCTACTAATTATTTTAGGAAGGATAGTCCTAAACTTGATGGAACCAAGTATGGCATATGGAAGATCAGAATGGAGACACATCTAAATTGCATTGGAAAAGACATCTGGGAAGTTACAAAGAATGGTTATACTATTGTTGTACAAGGTCAGCCTAGTCCAGCTAACTTGACTAAAGATGAGGAAATGATTGCAAAGCAAGAGAAGCACTTTTGAGCGCATTATCAGATCAACAAATTATGGGACTATCAGATAGGTCTATTGCTAAAGCTATTTGGGATCATTTGGAAACACTGAATGAAGGAGATTCCATAGTCAAAATTGCAAAACTTGAAAGCTTCCGAGTTAGGTATGAACATCTAAAAAATGGAAGATGAAAGGATTTCTGCTTTTATGGAAAGAGTAAATGAAATTGTTTTGGGTATTAAATGTTGTGGAGAAACCTTAAGTGGAGATGAAATTGTTTCAAAAGTTTTAAGAGGATTTCCACTGGCATATAAAATGAAGGTTATTGCTATAAATGAGTTAAGAACAATGCCTAATACATCAGTAACTAGGGTTACATTAATTGGGAAACTTTCAGCTTTTGAAATTGAGGAATTTGGTCTTGTTGCTACTATAAAGATAGATTTGGCCTTTAAAGAATCAACATCATCTACTCCATCATTTGACAAATCTGATTGGAAATCCTTTTATGGAAGAGAACTTGAAGAACTTGAAGCACTATTTGCAAGGAAAATCCTAAAGGTCCAATTGGAAGTAAGTATGAAGGTAAAGCACCCTTTAAATGTTTTAACTGCAATAAGATTGGTCATATGGCTTCAGGATGCCCTAATAGACATGCTAGACTAAGAGAAGAAGCTAGAAGAACATACAAACCTAACCCTAAATATCAGAGATACAGATTTAAGAAGAATAAAGACAAATCTTGTTACATTGTTGATGAAGGAGTGATTGATGATTCTGATGAAGATCCAGTAGACAATGGATGGGTTTTTGTTGCTATAACTGAAGATCAACTGGAACCTACTGCTCAAACGATAGAACAAGCCCTAGCAGCTAAAGTTGAACTAAAGGATGAATGGATCATTGATTCAAGATTCTCACATCATATGACAGGAGACAAAGGTAAATTCTTGAACTTTCAAGAATACAATGGAGGCTTAGTGAGATTTGGAGATGACAAAGCTTGTTCAATCAAAGGTAAGGGTTCAATATCTCTTGTTGGTAAGCATAACACTAACAATGTCTACTATGTTGAAGGATTAAAGCATAATCTTTTGAGTGTTGGTCAATTAGTTGAGAAAGGATTTCAGTTACAATTCAAAAATGGAAAATGCAAAATCATGAATAGAACTGATTTAGAAATTGCAACCGGTAATTAGACTATAGGTAATATCTTTCATTTGAATAATAGTGAAAATAAATTCTTGATTGCACATATAGATGAAAGTTGGTTATGGCATAAGAGACTCTGTCATGTAAACTTTGATTGCATGGTAAAGATCAGTACTACTAAGGTAGTCAGAGATCTACCTAAAATTGTCAAACCTCACAATACAGTATGTAAGGAATGTCAATTTGGAAAACAGGTTAGAGCTAGTTTCAAAAGTATTCTAGAGAAATCAAATAATGCTCTTGATTTGATTCATACTGATTTATGTGGTCCAGCTAGAACTAAAAGCTTACAAGGTGATAGATATTTCATGCTAATCATTGATAAATATTCTAGAATGTGTTGGGTTACTTTTCTCAGAGAAAAATCAGAAGCACTTGGAAAGTTCAAACTGTTCAAAGCAATGGTAGAAAATGAAACCAGTCAGAAAATAAAATGTTTAAGATCAGATCAAGGAGGTGAATTTACATCTAGGGAATTTAATGCATTCTGTGAAGTAAATGGAATCAGAAGGCAACTATTAGCACCTCAGACACCACAGCAGAATGGAGTTGTTGAAAGGAAAAACAGAACTATCTTGGATGCAACAAGAAGTATGTTATCAGAAGAAAATTTACCACATGTGTATTGGAGAGAAGCAGTCAGTACAATGGTCTATACATTCAAAAAAGTTCACATCAAAGGTGAAACCAGTAAGACCCCTCATGAACTATGGTTTGCTAATACTCCTACTCTTAAGTATTTCAGAATTTTTGGAAGTAAATGTTATATCAAAAGAGATGAGTATATTGGTAAATTTGATCCTAGAAGTGATGAAGGAATATTTCTTGGTTATTCATCTAAGAGCAAAGCATATAGATGTTTTAACAAGAGATTGCAGAAAATTGTTGAGAGTACAAATGTAAAGATTGATGAGCAATTTAGAGGAACTTCAAAGTATATAGACTCTAAACCGGCAACAGAAATTTTGACAAATGAACCTACACTGAATCCACCAGTACAGAATGAAGATCCAATTACTTTGGTATCATCTAAGGATCCCACAGTAATTGAAGAACAACAACAAACAAAGACACCCCGGTATGTAAGACTGAATCATTCTGAAAATCAGATAATTGAAAATAAGTTTAAAGGAGTTATGACGAGAGGAAGATTGGCAAATGAAGAGGTATGTCTTATTTCGCAAACTGAACCATCATCAATTAATGAGGCATGTGAGGATAGATTTTGGATTAAAGCTATGGAAGAAGAATTAGAACAAATTGAGAAAAATAACACTTGGACATTAGTTCCCCGGCCTAAAGATAAAAATGTAATTGGAACCAAATGGGTATTTAGAAACAAACTTAATGAAGATGGTAAGGTTGTCAGAAATAAATCAAGACTAGTGTGTAAGGGATATTCTCATAAAGAAGGAGTTGATTACAATGAAACCTTTGCACCAGTAGCTAGAATTGAGGCAGTCATACTATTTTTGGCTTTTGCAACACACAAGAACTACAAAGTTTATCAAATGGATACTAAATGTGCATTTTTGAATGGAGATCTTGAAGAGGAAGTATACATTGAAAAACCTAATAGATTTTCTTTGACAGATGACAATGATATGGTTTGTAGGTTAAGGAAAGCTCTGTATGGACTAAAACAAGCTCTAAGAGCTTGGTATGCAAGATTGGATAAGTATCTTTTAAAGATTAGTTTTACTAAAGGAAATGCAGACAACAATTTATATTATAAAGTAACTAATGATGACATCTTGATTATAGAAGTATTTGTTGATGATATAATCTTTGGAGAAGAAGATGGATTATGTAAGGAATTTTCTATTAAAATGCAGCAAGAATTTGATATGTCTATGATTGGAGAAATAAAATTCTTTTTAGGATTGCAGATTTCACAGACTGATAAAGGTATATTCTTGAGTCAATCCAAATACTTAAAAGAGTTACTAAAGAAATTTGGGATGGAGAACTCTAAACTGGTAAGCACATCTATGACAACAAATGACAAATTATCACAAAGGGATGAATCTACACCTGCTAATCCAACTAGATACAAATCTATGATGGGAGGTTTACTTTATTTGACACAAACCAGACCTGATATCATGAATGTAGTATGTATTGTTTCAGGATTTCAAAGTAATCCTAGAGAAAATCATGAATCAGCAGTAAAAGGGATTTTTCGGTACTTACAAGGCACTATAAATCTTGGATTATGGTATCCTAGAGATGAAAATTTTGAATTATGTGCATACATAGATACAAATTGGGCAGGAGATGTGGATGATAGAAAAAGCTCCACCAGTGGAGCATTCTTTCTTGGAAACAAACTAGTTTCTTGGTTGAGTAAGAAAAAAAGTTGTACATCTTTATCAACAGTGGAATCAGAATAAGTTGCAGCAGCAACTAACTATACATAGGTACTATGGCTTAAGTAAATATTGAAAGACATAAAGGTAAAATGCAAAGAACATATTACTATCTATTGTGATAACACTGCAGCAATTGATATATCTAAGAATCTGGTATTACATTCTAAAACCAAACATGTTTCTATCAACCTTAATTTTCTAAGGGAAAATGTTGAAGCAAAGGAGATAAAACTGGTTTATGTGAATACTAAAGCGCAGATTGTAGATATGTTCACTAAACCTTTGCTTAAGGATACTTTTGAATATCTTAGAGATCAGCTTGGAGTCATACCCCCACCGGTAGATACTTCGAGAGTTGATGTCTATCATCAATCAGCAGAATTAATAGAGATATATTCTTACTCCGGCTTTGATGAGGAAGCTACTTCTCAGGGGGAGTAGTTGGTATATTGTAATTGGTTGGTATTTTGTATATGAACTTGGTACTTTGGCATTTGATGTCAAAGGGGGAGAGATTGGTAAGGAAAAACTTTGAAAACACATGTTGCTCCCAGGGGGAGAGATTGTTGTTTAAGAGAGATTATTACTCTCTGTATCTGTATTTTGATTTCCATTTGTGATCTTTTTGGAGATTGTTGGTTTTTCGTATTTGGCATTTCTATTTTGGCACTTTGATGGTTTTTCCATCTTGTGTTGCCATCAATGCCAAAGGGGGAGATTGTTGGTATTTTGGTATGGTTTTGTCATTGATGTCGACACCTACTAAAACACTAGCACTTTGGAGCACTTTGGGGATCCAGCAACATTCATCGACAAGCAAGCAACTATTGCATAGTTACTAGTATATGGTACACCAGCATGATACAATGATCACCGACACTTGGAATGGCATGGAAGACACATGGTTATCATTTGGACATCTTGTCCTGGAGTTTTGTTCATTGGTATATTCATAGTTGCATATTTGTTGTTACCGACAAATAGGTCTAGGGTTACATCGGCAAGTTTATCTTTTCCAGATCAACATGGCACGCTATGGAGATGATTAATTATTGTTGTAAATGCATTAAGCCGACATGTTCAATCAGTTATTGCATCAATATTATATTGTTTGTAAAAAAATTTTATTGTAAAATCTTGTAGAACAAACCTACTAAAATTGGTCTTAGGTTATGGTATAAATGTAAGATCTTATTTGTAAGATCAAATGTGGAGTGCGAAGAAGGTTTTTGTGAAGGTATATGCGAGATTAAGCAAAGCTATACATGTAGACATCATTTAAAGGTGAAGCTAGGTTTTTGTGAAAGAATATCAACATTACACCGGTACTGAATCTAGCATATGAAGATGATATTTTGTGTAGTACATTCTTATTGGATTTAACCATCCAACTATTGTCAGTGTGACTCCCATTTTGTGATTGAGCAGTGAGCTCTAGTTGGTTGGCCTTTCTGCATGTGCAGACCCCATTTATGTACACTTACTATCTATAGTAGTATCTTCTAATTGTGGGTAAGGTTTCCCACCGTGCTTTTTCCCCTTACAGGGTTTCCACATACAAACATTGGTGTTATGTGTTGTGGATGACTTTGTCTTTTATTTTCATGCATTAATCTTTACCGATATTGCATTTATCTATTAATTTGTCCATCGATACTAAGAAGTAATTTATTTAAGTTGTTTTTGGTTTGTAATTATCGAACAACTGATTCACCCCCCCTCTCAATTGTCCCCAAGACCTAACACAAATGTATTCTAAAGCATCTTACCAGTAGCAAAAACTAAATGATATTTACCGGTTATGATCCAAAAATACATCAAAATATCAAAATGCATCAAAATATGTAGATTTAACTTATAGTACATCATCCAAGGGTTCAAATCAAGATTTGACAATAATCTCACCCCCAGTTGTAGAAACAACTTAGTTTGCTGAAGATGGATTCTCCACATTAGGTGCAGAATTTGATTCCTCATATGGTTTGCCATAACTCTTCTTCTTCCAGGTTCTATTCATCTCAACTCTGGTTTCTTCAATATCAACTTTCTGCTATCCTTAATTTGGACTATATGATGATTCACTAGTTGGTTCTTCTATGTTCTACAAAACTTGCCAATGTGTCTCGGTTTGTTGCAATGATAACATGCCATTCCAGATGCTCTCCAAGGTCCCACATTGCCTCTACCCGTTCTTCTTCTCCAGTTCATTGCCACATATCCAAAATTGCTGCATATTTAACAAATCACATTGACTCTCTTCTCCATCTCATTAGGATTAGACCAGCTAACATAGGGTCTTTGCCAATTAGTGCTTCTTCGATAAGTGAAATTCCTTATCCAATCACCATCAGTTCTTGGATTCATATGAGGTGTTGGATAATTAGCTCCATACCTGCATTCAATAGATCTATGCCCATACATGTTGCATGTATAATAGTAACCTTCAAATTTACTAGGCACATATCTAGCATTAGGTCTATAACTAGTATTAGCATCAAATCTGCTTCTACATAAATTAGCAGTATGTCCTGGTTTATGATAGTTAAAACAAATAGGTTTGTAAGCTTTCTTACTGGTAGGTTTAGGATCATTTTTACCTTCATGCATGTTTCTCTTGGTATGGGAAGGTTCTCTCTTCTCAAATGTATTGTATCCTAACCCAGATGTATCACCTTTCATCCTTCGAGATTGGATTTGTTCATGTAACATAGAGGAACTCTTGTTGAATTTATCAAGCTTCTAATTGGCCTCAACAAGTTCCTTTGTAATATCTTTATTTTTTTTCATGAAGGTCTCTCTAAGATACGTTTCATTTCAAGATCTAACTATAATGCTTCTTTTTCTTGTTTCTCCTCATGCCAATGTTCATACAAAGTTGCATTCTACTGGTTGATCTTAAAGCTTTCATTCTCTTTATCTCATATTTGATCCTCAGCCTTTCTTCTAGCTCTAAGTTCCTCAGTCATCTAGATTGTTAGTGCTTCCATCTCTCTTCTCAAGTTAGTCTTCTCACCATTCAACTTCTCCACTTCTTCAACTAGTGCATCAATGTTCGCCTGATTTGAAGAGATGCTATCAAAGATCTCCAACAATTGTTTTGTTTTTTCTTTCCTTTTAGATAGTGATGTCCCGTATTTGCCTCTTAGGGTTTCAAGTTCTTCCTTGGTTTCAACAAGTTCTCTAGCCATCTCTCTATAGCTCATTCCTTCCCCCATACTTGCCTTAGGATTAGAGATCCCTTCCAAGCGGTTAAGCCTTAAGGAAATTAGGTTGTGATACCTATTGATGAACTTATAAGGCACTAATAGGGGGGGTGAATTAGTGATAATAAAAAAAATACAAATCTGATTATCAATTTCACCAACCTAGAACACCAAGTAAGAAATAACACCAAGTATGCAATCAACACATAAAGCATAAACCACACAATACAAGAGTTTATATGTGGAAAAACCAAATGGGAAAAACCATGGTAGGAGTTAGTACCCACAAGATCCACTATCTGCAATATAGGGATTTGACCAATTAAGATCTACAACACCCAATTAGGGGCACACCCTGTTAGAAGTGTCTAAGCCTTCTTAAGAGCTTTACAAAAAGGCTTGTGAGGACCAACCCTATTAGGAGCTACCCAAGTTAATGGGATTTGCAAACACAAGTTAATGTGTCACCTAGTTAGAGGATTTAATGATCAGACCTGTTAGGATCGGATTGCTCCCTGGTAGGAGTGACCTTGTAAGAGGATTTTCTTGTTGCAACTATTAGGGAGTGAACATGTACAAATGATATTAGTATAACACCTTTTGTGTCTAATAAGATCCACTTCAGAACATTACAACATCACATAGACTTCATCTCTCAACTCCTTTGATCATCGCACTCTTAGAAATACAAAATTTATTCATGATCTTTCACACTATCAAGCTCATATACATATATCCTTTCATACCTCATCGCACATATAAAATCACCATAAGGTTGGATAGAACCTTGTTACAATTTCCTAGGTTCAATACATCTAGACAATCTTGCATTTTATGCTTTAGTTATGTCAGCCACCGACATCACAAATCCAATTCTGTCATTTTACCTATCTAAGTGATTTTCATCACTACTAGTTAATTCTCCATAAACTAATATGTTCTATCAAACAAATCTCGTTCACCTAATTGAATTTGTACATGTGGTCACAAACATATCTTCATCTGATAGTCTTCAATGCTTCTGCAAAACCACATCATCTCAATCTTCATTATTTTCACGTACTAGTTGTCGGATTGTAATTTTCTCTTCTATTTACTAGTTGAAGTCCTAATTACAGGTTCTGATGTAACTGTCTCTTCTTTATTGGTTAAGTCTTACTGGTTGCACTGTAGGACTTAGATGACTTAAAGAAACATATTTTCCATCAATGACAATATACAATATAGGCATCATACATAAATATAATCTCTAGCACAACAGACATAAACCGGTTGCATCAAGAAAACACACATTAGTAGTATAGTTCAAATGATCAAATGCCAACAATCTCCCCCTTTGGCATTGATTGCAACACTTTAAAAAAAAAATTCAACTAAGCATGCAAAACAAAAAGTGACAACTTTCTGAATACATAAACTCATACCCACTCATACTCCCCCTTAATAGTACATACAAAATTTTGACTGACTGACTAATTCTTAAACTAATTATTCTCCCCCTTTGACAACAATGCCAAATAAAGAAGTAAAATACATACATTACATCAAATTTGTCATCAAAACTATATGTATATATAAAGATAAAAGTGTTAAGGTCTTTACAATGTAATTCTCAAGAAAACATCACTGTAATGAAACTTCAACTGTTTAAGATCATTGTCCCATGTTTCTAGAAGTGTCTCGGTAATCTCAACATGTGTCAAGATCTATGCTGCTAACTCCTCTATAGCATCGACTGTACTCATCTTAGGAGTAGCAAAATTTCCTCTGACTCCTTGAATGCTCTCTGAAGAATATCTACTTTTCTTTTAGTGATCTGACCCATTTCACTTGCTCATGTTCATATAGTTCTAACTGGTGTTGTAGATCAACAACCTTTTGACCAAAAGTGATCACTAAGTCTTGCACTGGTATCAATGTTTCACTTAACTTTTGTAACTCCTTTTTAGTATTAGCTCTCTTATTTTTCAAGTTAGCACAAAATAGTGAAAATTGGGAAATATTAGCCAAAATCTTAAAGCAAGTTTCCAATCCGGTCTTCAACAAGTCTTTATTCACTATTAGGGCTAATTTGCCTTTATCTATCTCAACCATTACCCATTCTCCCCTTTTCTTCTTTTAATCCTTTTCAACAGAAATGTATGCAACTTCTTAAATGGTTTTAAGTTGTTCACCGACACTAATAACTAACTGGCTAAGTTTAGTAATAGGGGTAGCCAAATGTTCTGTATCAGTCTTCGATAGAAGACTTGACAAAATATCAACAACGGTCCTTATAGTCTCTGCTTCTCTTTGTTGTTCCTTCAATCTTTTCTTTTGTTCATGGGATTGTATTGTAGTAGCAATCTCCATTAACTCTGAATAACTCAAATTGTCCATATTAATAGGACATTTAATGATCATGGAGTCATCATCATCATCATCATCATCAACCATTGTTTTGTCTAGTTTGGATTCAGGAGGTACCTCAGAAGTTGCCTTTATTTCTTCCATTCTCCTCTCCTCTTCCACCTTCTCTATTTTCTTCTCTTCCTCATCTTTTTCTATCTTCTCTTCATTAGTGGTGGCTTTGATTGGTTGTGGATGTTCAACAATATGTTATTTTAACAATACTTCCTTTTCCTTATCAACTGTATCCTTCTAATTATCCTCAATAGAAACATTTACATTTGGATATGCACTTACATTGACTGGTGCAGTTCGAGTCTTTGTTGACTGTGCATTCACTAGTTTCTTAGTTGAGGATTTGTCTGCATCTTTCTCTTCTCCTTTGTTCTCAATATGTTCCTACTAATGTTCAAACTTTTGTACATCAACTTCAAAAACATCTACATTTTCAGTAGTGTTAACAACATTATTAGCATCACCAGTATCATCATCTGTTATATCTACTGGTTTAGTATCAATAGGGTTATCATACAGATACTTGTTGTGTGCTTCAAATTATGTGATCTTTACACCTTCAAGAAGTTCTCTTGAATTAGGATTTACAAGGGTATTATCCTCAATTTATTCATCTTTTTCCTTTTCTTCATTGGGGATGAGACCTAAATCCTTTTTCACCCAAATCTAGTCTCCTTTTGAAGTGATTCGGTCTCTCCAACAAGAATTCTTGTTAATTTCTTCTTTGATCTGAACAATGCTTTTGTATTAACCTTTATTTGTTCAATTTCCTCTTCATTTGCTAACGGTTTCATTTTTTTAAGTGTATAATCAATAAATTTTGTATCTAGGCTAATTTCCCCTTGCCACCTTGCATCAATCAAATTATATGAAGAATCTGGAATTTTCCCTTGTAATTCAATGAGGGCTCTACTAAACTTGTTCATACTAAAGATGACTGCATCTTCAATTTCCCTTTGTTGACTTTAAGACAAGTGAGTAAATAGTATGTTTAAACCTTTGTATATTCCATACTCCTTAATTTTTTGAACCAATCTTGTAAAAGAATCTTCAAGTGTCAATATTTTCTTAGTTGCTTTACCTTTACTAGTAGTCTTCTACTTCTTAGCACTTTCCCTTAGTGTTCTCTTATCTTATTTTGATTATGTTTCCTTTATATCTATCACTAGTTTGTGAGATTTCTCCTTAATTCTTTTTCCAGTTTGGGTAGGCACAATAGGAGGTTCAATAGGTTTAGCTTTCCTCAAAAATTTTATTTTAGAGGGTTTACCTCTTTGGGATTCAATAGGCTTCACCTTAGGTTCTTCTATCTTCTTCTTTTTAGTTGCTTTGGCTGCTCTGGTCTTACAAGTGGAGGTACCTATTGGTACACTAGAGGTTCCACCTTTTTTAGCTTCATGTTTGGCTCTCGATGTAGCTATCAGTTCTTATGTGAATTCAGCCTATTCAGCAAATGCCTCCACCTCTTTCCTCACTTTCTTTGCTATCACCAATTGCTGTCATTTAGAGTGCACTTTTAGTAGTTTCTCCTTGTAGGTTCCAAACTCTTAGCAGTGGTATCAGTTGATTGAGCTAACAAATGATTAGCATAAGAAAAAAGTAGATTTTTATCTACTTCATAACCCATGGGAATTACCCATGTGGTCCTGGGAATAACAACTTCCATCAAGCATGTATTTGTGTCTACAATAAAATAGATAGAATCCTCATATCGATTGACTACCTCTACCAATATGTGTTCCTTAGCATGCATTTTCTTCTAAAATTTCATAAAATATCCCAATGAAATATCATCAAACTTGTCTTTCAGCATCCTAATGTCGTTCTTCATCTCCAATAGGGTAGGTGTCCTGATTATCCATTGTACATCACCAATACCAGGGAAAAAGTTTTGGAAATAAAAGAATAAGACCATGATAAGTTGTCCAAACTTGAATCTAATCTTCTTGTCCTTCTTGACTACTTCCAAATTTTCCACTAATTGAATCCTTAGAGCTTCAGTCAAGCCATAGTGTATATTTTCTTTAATCACCCAGTATGGAGTGTGAATTGCTACTACCAATATATTGTTCATTCTTCTTGAATAGAATATTCTATATCCAACCACCATATATGAAAATTTAACTGCAAGATCATTAATATCATTCATAGTCATGGCTCTTCTATCCCATTTAGATCCAGTTAACTTCTCAACATTATTCTTTGGTACAGACCTAAGTAATGGTATCTCTCCAGTTGAGCAAAAATTGGTTACAGCATGGATTACTTCCTTAGTGATTTTGTGTGGTCTATCCAACCACATAAATTGATCATGAATGCGGCTCAAAACAAATATTATCAACTTGTCATCAAAATCATCAATGAAATTGATCACATGATGAAAACCTTTATCAGATACGCTTCTAAACTGTTCTTTCAATCTTCCCTATTCATTACAAAAAGATCTATATTGCTCATGAATAATTGCAACTCCCAAGTCTTCAAGTTTGTAGTGATAAAAGGATCTTACATCTTCTCTTTTGCTTCAGCACTAGGGTTTCCAAACATCAAAAACTTTCAATAGTCGGTCACCGATTCAAACTTCACTTCGATCACTTCAAATTGCTGATAAATGGTTTGAATTCTAGTAGCACAAACTTATCTCTACTCTTCTTGCTCGCCAAATGTTCTCAAGATCAGAAAGTGACAAATGAAATTCAAAATGTTCTATTTATTCACCTTCTAACTACTACAATAAATGCATTTATTGACAAAACCCTAAAAGTCCTTAAAGTATTCTAAAGAATATTACCAGTAGTAAAAACTTAATTGTAGTTATTAGTTATGATCCAAAAATACATCAAAACAACAAAATGCATCAAAATATGTAGATTTAACTTACAATACATCATCCAGGGGTTCAACTCAAGATTTGACTATAAGCTCACCCCTAGTTGTAGAAACAACTTAGTTTGCCAGAGATGGATTCTCCACATTAGGTGAAGAATCAGATTCCTCATATGGTTTTTCATCACTCTTCTTCTTCCAGGTTCTATTCATCTCAGCTCTGGTTTCTTCAATATCAACTTTCTACTTTCCTTTCTAGTTTGTAGGATAACTCACTGGTTGGTTCTTCTATGTTCTGCAAAACTTACTAATGTGTCCCAGTTTGTTGCAATGATAACATGCCATTATAGATGCTCTCCAAGGTCCTGCATTGCCTCTACTTGTTGTTCTTTTGCAGTTCATTGCCACATGTCCAAAATTGTTGCAGATTGAACAAATCACATTCACTCTCTTCTCCATCTCATAAGGACTACACGAGCTAACATAGGGTCTTTGCCAACTAGTGCTTCTCTAGTCAGTGAAATTCCTTCTCTAATCACCATCAGTTGTTGGATTCATATGAGGTTTTGGATAACTACCTCCATACTTGCATTTAATAGATCTATGCCCATACATGTTGCATGTATAATAGTAACCTTTAAATTTCCTAGGCACATATCTAGCATTAGGTCTATAACTAGTATTAGCATCAGATTTGCTTCTACAAACATTAGTAGTATGTCTTGGTTTATGACAGTTAAAACAAATAGGTTTGTAAGCTTTCTTACCAGTAGGCTTAGGAGCAGTTTTACCTTCATGCATGTTTCTCTTGGTATGGGAAGGTTCTACCTTCTTAGATGTATTTTAGCCTAACCCAAATGTATCACCTTTCATCCTCTGAGATTGGATCTGTTCATCCAGCATAGAGGAACTCTTGTTGAATTTATTAAGCTTCTCAATGGGTTGAGCAGGTTCCTTTTTGAGATCTTTATTTATTTTCAAGAGGGTCTATCTAAGAGGCATTGTCATTTTAGGATCTGACTGTAGTTATTCTTTTTCTTCTTTCTCCTGATGCCCATGTTCATACAAAGTTGCATTTTCCTACTTGATCTTAAAGATTTCATCCTCTTTATCATAGATCTGATCCTCAACCTTTCTTCTAGCTTCAAGTTCCTCACTCATTTGGATTGTTAGTGCTTCCATCTATCTTCTTGGGTTAGTCTTCTGTTGGTATTTTGGTATGGTTTTATCATTGATTTCAACACCTACTGGAACACTAGCACTTTGGAGATCCAGCAACATTCACCGGCAAGCAAGTAACTATTGCACAGTTACTGGTATATGGTTCACCGGTAGGATATAATGTTCACTAGCACTTGGAATGATATGGAAGACACTTGGTAATATCGAAAACATTGTGTGGATACTTTGTTCTGAAGAATTAATCATTGGTATATTCATATTTACATAGTTTCTTTTAGCGGCAAATAGGTCTAGGGTTACACCGACAGGTTTATCTTTTCCAGATCAGCATGGCACGCTATGGAGATGATTTATTATTATTGTAAATGCATTAAGCCAACATTTTCAATCAGTTATTGCATCGGATATTATATTGCTTGTAAAATGTTTTTTGTAATATCTTGTAGAGCCGACCTACTAAAATTGCTCTTAGGTTATGGTATAAATGTAAGATCTTATTTGTAAGATCGAGTGTGGAATGCGAAAAAGGTTTGTGAAAAAGTATATGCGAGATTAAGTAGAGGTATACATGAAGACATCATTTGAAGGTCAAGCTAGGTTTTTGTAGAAGCATATCAACATTACACCGGTACTAAATCTAGCATATGAAGATGTTATTTTGTGCAGTACATTCTTATTGGATTAAACCATCCAATTGTAGTTAGTGTGACTCCCATTTTGTGATTGAGCAGTGAGCTCTAGGCTGTTGGCCTTTCTACATGTGCAGACCCCATTTATGTACACTTACTATTTGCAGTAGTATCATCTGATTGTGGGTAAGGTTTCCCATCGTGGTTTTTCCCCTTACAGGGTTTCCATGTATAAATATTGGTGTTATGTGTTGTGGATGACTTTATGTTTATGTTTCATGCATTAGTCTTTACCGATATAGTAATTTACTATTAACACTGTCTACCAACATACTTAACTGGTTTATCAGCATTAAGCATTAAGTTGGTTAAATGGTTTTTGGTTTGAATTTATTAGACAACTGATTCACCCCCCACCCTTCTTAGTTGTCTCCAGGACCTAACATCTTCTCACCATTCAACTTCTCCACTTCTTCAACCAATGCATCAATGTTTGCCTCATCTGAAGAGTTGCTATCAGAGATCTCCAACAATTGTTCAGTCAATTATTTTCTTTTAGTTAGTGATATCCTGTATTTGCCTCTTAGGGTTTCAAGTTCTTCCTTGGTTTAAATGAGTTCTCTAGCCATCTCTATTAAGCCTTAAGAAAGTTAGGCTCTAATACCAATTGATGTACTTATAAGGCACTGAGAGGGAGTGTGAATCAATAATATTAAAAACAATACAAATCTGATTATCAATTTCACCAACCTAAAATTCAATAAGCATGTAAAAAATATCCCCAAGTATGCAATCATCACATAAATCATAAACCACATGACACAAGAGTTTATACATGGAAAACCCCAATAGGAAAAACCACGGTGGGAATTAGTACCCACAAGATCCACTATCTGCAATATAGAGATCTGACCGGTTAATGTCTACAACACCCGGTTAGGGGAGCACCTTGTTAGAAGTGTCTAAGCCTATTTAAGAGCTTAACAAAAAGGGTTGTGAGGACCAGTCCTATTAGGAGATACCCACGTTATTGGGATTTGCAAACACAAGTTAATGTGTCACCTGGTTAGAGGATTTAATGATCAGACTTGTTAGGATCCAACTGCACCCTATTAGGAGTGACCTTGTAAGAGGATTTTCTTGCTGGTATTGTTAGGGAGTCAACAAGTACAAATAATCTCAGCATAACACTTTCTATGTCTAATAACATCCACTTCAGAAAATTACAACATCACATAGACTTCATCTCTCAACTCCTATAATCATCGCACTCAGAAATACAAAATTCGGTCATGATCTTTCACACTATCAAGCTCATATACATATATCCTTTCATACCCCATCACACATTTAAAATCACCATATGGTTAACTAGAAACTTGTTACAATTTCCTAGGTTCAACGCATCTAGAAAATCTTGCATTGTATGCTTTAGTTATGTCAGCCATCGACATAACAAATCCAATTATGTGTCGTTTTACTGATCTGAGTGATTTTCATCACTGTCAGTTAAGACTCCATCAACTAATATGCTATGTCAAACAAATCTCGTTCACCTGATGAAATCTGCACATGCGGTCATGAACATATCTTCATATGATAGTCTTCAATGTTGCTGCAAAAGTACATCATCTCAATCTTTATGATTTTCACATACCAGTTGTCAGATTGTAATTATGTCTACCATTTATCGGTTGAAGTCCTAATTACTGATTCCGATGAAACTGTCTCTGCTTTATCGATTAAGTCTTACTGATTGCACTATAGGACTTAGATGACTTAAATAAACATATTTGCCATCAATGACAACATACAAAATAGGCATCATACATAAATCTAATCTTTATGCACAACAGACATAAATTGGTTGCATCAAGCAAACACACACTACCGATTTAGTTGAAATGATCAAATGGCAACACATACTCAAATATTCTTACAAATCATTCACATACACTTCTTACACAATTCACTTCTCACCCATACCCAATTCATGCTTCCACACTCTTATATATGAGATACAATATTGAAATCCTAATCAAGGGTTCACCAAAATAGAATAAGTTGTTGGATATTGTTGCTCCTAGGATATGTTGTTATCATTGATGCCAACATATTCCTATGTTTTGGTGTTACGAAGAATTTTTTTAGTGATCTGGTGATTGCAATGAGTTGATCTGGTTGGTTTATTTGTTTGGGATGCTGAATCAACTAGATATACTTGATTCAATGTTGGTTCCATGATGTTATGTGATGAATTGGTCGAGTTGTGGATTCTGGTATGGAGACTGGTTTTGTCTGTTTATTGTTGCAGTGTTCTGGTGTTTGATCCATTGTGCTCCGGTGTGAGGCCCTACCCCAAGCCATTATAGCATTTCAGTTATTTTCATGTTGGACCTATTATTGATACTATATTTTGATGCATTATGGACAGATTTTATATGATCCAATGTTTGGATAACATTGATACGATTATGCCATTTACTTTGATTTGCAGTACTTTATTTTGATGCTTGAAATTATGGATGCATGTTCTATAAATGATTTAATTCCATGTTTATGATGATGATGCCATTTAGTAGATTATTGTATGTGGATGTTATCAGATAATTGGATACTTGATTTTTATAATTGAAATTGTATGTGATGTCTAAATTGTATTCTTTTTTTGATAACATTATATGTGATTTTTGGAATTACTAATGTGCAAGTGAGATGTGCGGAAAAATTATTCCATGTGACCATGGAAACTATTCAGAGAATCAAGCCTAGGCCTATGTGCAATTGTGAAGACAAGGGTTGTCTATTTGGAGAGACAACACCTCGTTTGTAAATGTATTTTAATTTGTAAATGTTATGGATGTGTGTTTGATTTGGAAATTGTTTAATTTATAAATTCTAGAAAAAGGGACATTTTCCATGTGTAATTTAGTGATGTGTAATTCTTTTTGTAGCGTCACTTGACACGTGTTGTAGAATGAGTTGGCATTGATATGTCTCTTTTGAGGAAATTTTCTTTACCAATGCATATTTTTCAATTATCCTAGAATGGTCCCAAGAAAGTCTTGGATAGGGAGCCATTAGAAAGGTCAACTCGGGGTTGACCCGTAGGTAAACTAACTCCTAGGATCAAGTTAGGGGCATTTTTAGTGGGTCATATGATGTACCTATGGATGAAAGCCAAATTTAGCCATGTGTCCACTCCTTGGGGCCTGTTTAGCCTCCCCAAAAATTGAGTTTCCCAAGTTGGCCGAAATTCAACTTTAGAGGAGCCTTCCTAGGCTAGATAATCCTCTTCATGAGTGGCATTGCTCTTCCCCATTCTTTTTACCTTTTTTGAGGTATCTTGGCTAGAGAGTCTGTAAGGCATTGGGAAGACCAACCAATGAACATCTTTCACCCTTTCCAAGTGGGTTGGAAAGAGTGAGGAGTGTCTTCATAGGGAATAGTTTGGGAGGGAGAAGTTTGATCACCCACTCTCCATTTTGGAGACTTAGATTCTTGATCAATTTTTGTAAGTTTTTTTGGAGGATTTTGGCTAAGTCTTGAGAGGAAAAGGTTGTGGATTTGGGCAGCTCTCCTACTACTTCTTTTCACCCTTTTGGCAAATTTAAGGTTGGTTGAACTCCAATCTCATGTATGTTGTTGTTTTTGAAAAGATTGTTGTTGTATTTGTTTTTCCATTGTTATTGTTTTTCATATGTGAAGGAAGATGTTGAGTTCTTCCCTATGTATTTTTGGTTGAGTTTTTATGTTATTGTTTTGGGAGTTTTGAAGGCCAGACTCACCCTTGGGAGGGTAAAGGGTTGTTTGATAGCCTATGAGTGAGAGGCTGTCTTTGGAAGAGAATGATTCACAAGGGATTTTGTGACCATTGTTACATAGTGATTTGTTTATGCAATGAGAGTCATAAGTGGAGTTTTGTTGGCTTTTATTCCTTAGGGGACATAAGGGATTATAGGGACAAGTTCAGAACTTGTGGATGTGTTTATTTGTAGCCTTGCTATGGCATTATGTTCTCTACTTGTAGAATTCTCCTCGAGGTACTTAGTCCACCTTCACCCCACTTGAAAAGTCACATATGTGATGTTGTGAAGTTTTTTTACTTGTATGTGTTTGAATGTGTGTTTCTCATCTAGCCTTGGTTCTCATAGCTTGGGTATGGCTTCTTATAAGCCTAGGTTGGGAGGTGAGCCTCCATGGTCACAACCTCAAGCTTTTTATTGCAGGTTGCTTGGAAAAGGATTGGAAGAAAAATCTTGAAGTTGATACTATTCTTTATTTGTATTAAGAAAATAAATGTATTGGAAAGCCCTCATTTAGTAGAAATGAGAGGCTAGTCTTTGTACCTGCCTATTTGTAAAAGAAATTCCATGAAGTATTAAATGTATTTATTTGACTAAGTTTTACCATGGAATAAAATGCATTTTGTTTGAAGTATATTTCCTTTCAAAGTGAAGAATGCATTGTTGAAGTTATCTTTTTAATGATATGTATTTATAGGAAAATATTAAGCATGAAATTTATAGTTGTTCTTATTGCTCTTTGAAAAGGAAATGAAATCATCTAAATGTTTATAGTGAAGTTTTAAATAAAAAGAGAAGAAATGTCTATTTCTATCTATAGCTAAACACAAAATTTAATAGGCAACTTAGAAATGTTCTTTTTAATCTTACATTGCATCTTGTTGTTATTAATCAATGGATTCTAGAAAGATTTATATTGCAGCTATAAATAAATTAATTCTGCTAATTTTTCTATTATGTGAATGCATGTTAAGTAGGAAAAATAAATAGACTTTCAAAATGAATATTAGTATAGAATTACATCATGTTGTTTATGGATTTAATGTTTTTTAAGAAAAGCTAGTTGCACCTATAAATAAATAAAACTTTGTCATATTTTTACATTCTATAAAAGTAGTAAATAAATCTAGATATAGCTATTTAAATCAACATGTTAACTATATGTTGTTGATGAGAAACAAATTTATTCTATTATGATATTTAATAATATCCTATTCTTGAGTAAATCATTTAAGAATATAAATATATACATACATATATTCTCCAATATATATACACATATATTTATATTATAAAGGGGTTAAGTTTTAATGCCTTTATATTTAAAAATTCACATATGCATATGTACATATATGTACACACACATATACATGTATATATACATGTATATATACATTAATATATATATATATATACATATATATATATATACATATATATATATATATATATATATATATATATATTCTCCCATACCCTCAAAGCCGAAGCTCGTTGCGTGTTGCCTTTGGGCAGCTCATGCCCCTCTATGGGCCATGATCCACAGGGGCCCCCGCAGCCACCACTGCTGGCCGCAACCCACAGTGGTGGTCTAGGCTGCCACTGTGGGCTGCGAACTCCCATACCCTCAAAGCCGAAGCTCGTTGCGTGTTGCCTTTGGGCAGCTCATGCCCCTCTATGGGCCATGATCCACAGGGGCCCCCGCAGCCACCACTGCTAGCTGCAACCCACAGTGGTGGTCTAGGCCGCCACTGTGGGCTGCGACCCACAGTGGTGATCTCGATTGCCACTGTGGGTGGCCACCCACAATGGCCACCACCTCCCTCTTGCGGACTGCGGACCCTTTCAAACCCTCCTCCTTCCAACCCTTGTGGCACATCCCTTTCGGCCTCCCTTCGGCCCTTGCGGAAATTATTTCACCTTCGCCTTCATGAAACCCTGCACTCACACACACAAACAATAAAAAAAAAAAGAATATGTTAGAAAAAAGTAGCCCTAACCCAATTTTGGGTTAGGGTTAGCTTTGATAAGAATAAGAATGTAAGTTTAGTTAAGTAAGGATATCAAAACCTTAGTTAGGGTTCAAAAAGATAATAATATTAAAGTAAATAAGAGAGGTGTGAAAAAATTTTAAATTTAAAAACAAAAAGATAACCCCCATGTGTAAACTAATTATTGTTTAGGAAATAAAGGATTATTCCTATTAATGAATAAAAAAGGTATTTAGTTCTAAATGAAGTTTTAATAATTTAGGCAAATATTTATATGTTTATATATATATATATATATATATATATATATATATATATATATCAGGATTAAATTTCTATTGAAATTTTTATTAATAGAATTTATTAAATGTATAATGTAGAATTTTAACCTAGGAGGTCATGGTTATCTAGATATTTGATAGTTAAAATTTAAATATCTATGGGGATTTAAAATTTGATCTTAATATAAAATGAAATTAATAGTCTAATAATATATTTGATGGGTTAACCTATTAGTTGAATTTAAAAGCATATGCCCAATTAATTAATTTAATATGTGTTGACAACATTTTATTTAGTCTTGGAGTAATTAAATTCTATTGAGATAATTAATATCTCACGATTCTTGTTGGATAATTTTAATTAGGGGAAATTAATTAATTTAATTAGATTAATTAATTAACTTTCATCGATCCTTTTTAGGGAATAATTAGTCTTCTCTAAATGTTGACGTTATAATGATGGAGTTGATTAAGTCAACTTTAAGAAACCATTCTATTTAACCCAGAGTTAACCCTTAGTTAAGACAAAACTTGTTTATTCCATTTTAAATGTAGATTATTTAATGTATTTATGTTGTTTTAAAAAAAATTGTTGTTCCTTTTTTGCCCAAAAGTTTGGGCATGACATTCGGTACATGATCATAACTTGTGTTGCGGATCGGGGAGAGTGTTTGGGATGCTTGTGTGTATCTTCATTTTAAAATGGTTCATGATTTGGTACTCTGGAAGCTATCTTTCTTATCTAAGTTGTTGTTGTTAAGTGTTCTTGAGAGCTAACATGCTGATTGATGAAGATTTGCATAAGAGGTGTTGGTGTAGCTATTGTAGATGGTTCTAATGTGCTTGTTGGTGTTTCCTAATCATGTCCTATTTTTTTGGTGGTCCACATTGATTATTGTGCGAGTTCTTGATTATCTTCTTGGTCTGGTGATATTCTTCATGTCATATGATATTTTTGTGGTGTAACGTGTTGCGATTGATCTTGGCAAGATTTTCAATGGTGATGTGTATCTGAGGAGTTGATTTAGGTCCATGATATCTTGTTTATGACATTGTATTGGTCCGGTGGTTGATTCATGTATCGTGTGATGTAATTTTGTAATTATGTGTTATGGGTTTGGCCGACCTTGTAGTCAAGGTTGATGATTTGTATAAATGGGTGTAATGTTCATGTAATTTGGTGTCTACAGTTGAGTTTGCATTATCATAGAGTGGTGTATGCATGATCAAGTGAATTCATCTTTCAATGTGGTGTGTTGAGCAGATATTGGTGAAGGGAAGACATTTGAGCTTAACCAGAACTATCATTAGGCATTAGCAGATGCTATTTTTGTAGTTCATTCTTTCCGGATTATAGTCCAAATCTTTTTGTAAAGTAGTGAACCTTCATTCAGGGTTGGTGCCTTCTGGGTCATTGTAATTTGAGCACTGAGCTCTAGGTAGTGTGCCTAAATGCATGTGCATTCCCCATTGTAATAATTACACATACTAATGCAAAACCTAGTTGTGTGTTGTAATAAGCCTTGATTAGGAATAGAAGGGTGAATTGGGTCTTCTTACCTTCTTGTTTCCCACTTTGCATGACTTCAACATCTCCATTTAAATTTAAATTTTTCTGCTAATCCTTTTTTTAAAAAAAATTTAACTAAAATTGCAGATCAACGTCTGTGCATGCATTGCAACGTATGTGCATTCCTTCAACATATGAGCTGTTGGCAATTGACATTCATTAGATTCATATGTTTTCATTGATGGAAACATGGAAACATGGTTACTTGGCAACAAGATTCATAAGGAAGCTTACACCGACATACACCAGCACTAGGAGGCATTCACCGGTAGATGCCGACATTGAAGAATCCAGGGTTACACTGGAACCGGCATCTCACACTTTAGTCAAGACGACATCAGCCTTGGACCCGAAGGAAGTTTTATTTGTAAAATCATTTTGTAATTGTATAAAGTCGACATTGTATATATTGTGTAATACATTGCAAGCCAACATAAGGCTTATTGTTTGTAAGGGTATATAGGTCAGTCTGCTAGGTCATTTTGTAAATAGTGATATAAGAGAATAATAGCAGAAGTGTATGATGCGAAGAATATGTATGTAGATCATTTTTATATGAATGTTATATCATGCAATGATCTCTAGATAGTTTGGAAAGAATTCTTGGAGGAGAAGAGATACTTGTAGAAGTACTTAGGGTTTATGAACCGGTATAGAGAAAAACTATAAATAGAACTCTTTTTGGCATAGCAGATGCATTTTGTGAGTTCATTATTACTATTTTATTTCAGTAGAATCTTATAGTCAGTGAGACTCTTTTTGTAATGAGCAGTGTGCCTTCCTGCATGTGCAGGCCCCCATTTTATGTAATATCCTTTCATATGGATAGTGAACTAATATTGTGGGTCACAAATCCCATCGTGGTTTTTTCTCTTTGAGTTTTTCCACATATAAATTTTGTGTTATGGTGTTCATTTATATGGATGGTTTATTTTCTCCAAGTTATATGTTTCTTCATTTACCAGTTTATATGTGTATGTTATAAAAGGGTAAAATCATATCTTACTGGCAGAACACTGATTCACCCCCCTCCCCTCTTAGTGTTTTTGGACCCCAACAATTGGTATCAGAGCCTAGTTCCTCAGAAGAAGTTTAAAATCTTGAGGAAGATCCTGAAACCAAAATCATTGAACATGGCTATGGAGAAGCAACTTGAGATGGCTCTTGAGGATTAAGAATGTTGAAAGGATGAAGAATTTAAAATTGCAAGATGAATTGAATTATGCTAATGAATTCACTCTTGTCCTACAAGAAAGGTTATCATCAGACCAATCCAAGAGAAAGGAAATTTTGCAAAACCAGGATGATGAAGAGAAAAATGCACTTAAGGAACAATGTCAGAAACTAAGTCAAGCAAACATGCTCACAAAGAATGAAATGTAAGACCTAACTATGAGGTTATCAAAAGATATTGAGGATAGAAAGAAGAAGGAAGAAAGTATTGTTATATCTTTGAAGAACAAATTTGATGAATGTGATAGATTTACTCATGAGAATAATCTATTGAGAACTGATTTGGCACACTCCCGAAACAATGAACAAGAACTTGAAAGACAAATAAAAACTCTGAGAGATGATCTGACTATTGCAAGTGAGTATAAAGAAAAATTCAGGATTAGTGCTACACAGTTGGATGACTTATTGAAAATACAAAGGAAGAATGATGATTCTAGAGGACTTGGATTTGTACAAGGTGAAAGCTCTGGTACTACAAATGAAGATCAAACAATCGGTATGCAAAACTCATCAGACTAGAGGAAATCGATAAGGTAATCTAATGCTTATAAATTAAATGGTAGATGCTTTGTTTGTAATAAATTTGGGCATATGGCTAAATAATGTAGAAATAGAGAAAATCAAAACTACAATTATGTTCTCGGTCAATGCGCAAATTGCAAGAAATATGGTCATAGATCAGAAGATTGCAGAATGAATGTCAAATATCATGCATGTTAAAATTTTGGTCATTTGGCTAATCAATGTAGGTCAAGGAATGACACTGGATATGTTAAAGCAATTCAAAAGAACAATGTTACATGTTATGCATGCAACGAAATAGGTCATATTGCTAAGTACTACATAAGCAAGACTCAACTGGTTAGCAATGATAAAACAAATGAGAAAGGAAAAAAGAAGGTAGATGAAATACAACAAGATCACACCAAGAGATGAATTAACCTCACTAGCAACATCTGTTGATGGACAAATTTTGTCCTTGGAGAACAAAAATTTTTCTTTTAAAAATGAAAGAGACAAGATCATTCGGAGAGTAAGGAGTCTTAGAGGATTGGTGAGTCCTAGATTGGATTCACTCAGTGCACATAACAGGGAATGTATGGATATGATTTCTAAGCCCACACTAGAAGAAATCAAAGAGAAGGAAACATTTTCACACTTACTAAGTGGACTTGTATCCATATCTAATACCTTCAAAACTGGCTAGGATACATATTCACAGTTGCTAGACAATGATTACCTGGAAATTTTGAAATTGGTCAAGCTCTGGTAAAGTAATTTGTATTCATTAATTCATTCAAATTATTTCACTAGTCTTTGGCATTGATGCCCAAGGGGAAGTGTATATATTGTGAAAAATATCAAACAAAAAATATGGGAAGGATATTAGGAAGGAGTGTATTGCTCAGGGGGAGCATACTTAAGGTTGAACCGACAGGGAATCCATTTTTTACATGAGTGTTGTCATCAATGCCAAAGGGGGATATTGTTGGAAATTGACACTCATTGGATTCATATGTTGTCATTGATGGAAACATGGAAACAAGATTCATAAGGAAGCTTACACCAACATTCACCAACAAATATCGATATCGAAGAATCCAGGGTTACACCAGCACTGGCACCAACATCCTACACTTCAATGAAGTTGACATCAGCCTTGGACCTGAAGGAAGTTTTATTTGTAAAACCATTTTGTAATTATTGTATAAAGCCAACATTGTATATCTTTTGTAATACATTGCAAACCGACATAAGGTTTATTGTTTGTAAGGGTATATAGGTCAGTCTGCTAGGTCATTTTGTAAATAGTGATATTATCGTGCTCTATGAAGTGTACTTGTACCTACAAACACAATGCACTCAATAAATCAGTACAAGCATGGTTAGTGAATTAAAACAATGAAAGACAAAACCACAGCTAATCGACTTATTACCTCCTAGTAAATGCGAGTATGAATTTTGCTCTCAAATCTTATTATACAAATTCCAGTGACTTGACTACACTTACATGGAGGATTTGAAAGATGAAAATGCATGATCTTATCAAGAATATCATGATTAAGCTACATGAATGATTGATCTATCATGATTAAGCTAAGATTTAAGCTAAAATTGAGCATGATAACATTGTAAAAATTGATAAACTAGAAGCTAGATGCCTATAATAACAATGCATAAGATGAGAATGAGATGGGATGCAATCATGATATGCAAGAATGATATGAAATAAAATTGGGTCCCTTTGAGCTCAAAATGTGGTCTATTTATAGGATTTTCCAAGGCTAGGGGTATTGTGGCAAGAATCAACAGTTGAGATTGATCTGAAGATATCAATGGTTAAATTGGAGGAGATTGGCAAAGGGAGTTGGATTAAAGGGAACATCTATCATCTCTATGGTGATAAGTGTCAAGAGGCTTCTAAAAGGGGTTAAATGAAAGGGAACACTTAGTGACAAGTGTCACAAAGGTTCTAGAAGATGTTGGATGAAAGGGGACATGGGGGTAGGTAGAATGGGTTAGGTTTAGGAATGGTTAGGTTTAGGAGTGGTAGAAGTTAGGCGAATTTGAATCTAGAAATTTAAATAATATGAAAAGGCTAATTAATCTCAACAACTTATGATTTGATTTGTTTTAATTAATTAGGGGATTAGAAGAAATGATTTTGGATGAGGGAATTAATTAATTTGAATTAATTAATTAAAGGGGTGAAATAAACCTATTTAATAAATCCTTAGATTTATTAATAAGTAGATGAAAAGGGAAATTTAATCAAATTGCTTAGTGAATTCAATTAAATTGGGGAGGAGGATTAATTAAATAATTACTTATTTAATTAATTATCTTCAGACCATTTTTAGGTGTATACAGATATAAGAGAATAATAGCAGAACTGTATGATGCGAAGAATATGTATGTAGATCATATGTATATGAATGTTATATCATGCAATGATCTATAGATAGTTTGGAAAGAATTCTTGGAGGAGAAGAGATGCTGGTAGAATTATTCAAGGTTTATGAACTAGTACAGAGAATAACTATAACCGAAACTCTTTTTGGCATAGTAGATGCATTTTGTGAGTTCATTATTACTTTTTTATTTCAGGAGAAGTTTTTAGTCAGTGAGACTCTTTTTGTGATGAGAAGTGTGCCTTCTTGCATGTGTAGGCCCCCATTTTATGTAATATCCCTTAATATGGCTAGTGAACTGATATTGTAGGTCACAAATCCCACTGTGGTTTTTCCTCTTTGAGGGTTTCCAAGTATAAATGAAGTGTGTTATGGTGTTCATTTATGTGGATGGTTTATTTGCTTCAATTTATATGTTTCTTCATTAATTGGTTTATATGTGTATGTTATAAAAGGGTAAAATCATATCTTACCGGCAAAACACTGATTCACACCCCCCCCCCCCTCTCAGTGTTCTTGGACCCCAACATGAGCATAGTTCAATTCAAAGATCAACGTATGCACATCCCTTCAACTTCTCTACCTGGATACTTTTCTCGCTTGTTATTAAAATTTTGAATTTTGAATTTTTGAATGCTAACTTTCTCTATGCAGGGCCTCAATCAACATCTGTGCAGACATTTTAATGTTTGTGCTTGCACTTCAACGTCTTCACTTTAAGTGCTTATTTTTAAATTTTTTCTCTCTTCTCTATCCTTGCAGCTTTTTCGTATATCCAAGACATAAAATCAAACTACTAACACTCTTTTGTAGGACATTTTGTTGAAAACCATCATCTTTTCCACTATATTTAGTTTCTTTTTTCTGGCATTCTAGATAAGTAAAAATCTTTCATTTGGGCCTAAAAAGAACATGTTTATTTTTTGTTTGGTGCACTTTTAGATTGTGTAGGGTGGACCTACCATTACACTTAGTATCCTCTCCCCTCACCTTTGTGGATCTTGGGTGTAAAAGAAAAGCGATTAACAACACCCGCCTTTTCTTTTGTAGTTGAGGGATATTCTTGATGGGGATTTGATCACCCCATAAGGGTATCTCAAATTGGGACACATTGGGGATATCAACTCTCCCAGCTTGATATCTAGTGGGTTATTCAAGCCGCTATATAAATAAGTTAGTCAGACGGCTGAGGTGTTGAGTGAATTCGACATATGTGGGGGCCCTGTGTGCACTGATAAGCTCAATTAGAGCCTTAAGTGTCTTGCTTCAAGAATCCATCATTGGATTGGTGATCCCTCAGAATTAGACTAAGAACCTTGTTGCAGTAGCCAAAAATCCCACATTCATAGTGCAGGGGATGTGGATTGTACCCTGAAGTTACCTCTCATGTACCCACTCAGGATGAGACAAGAATACCCCATATAATAGATCCTCAGATCATTGGGGTAAGATAATTTGGCATGCCCAAGAAGTGAGTGCACTGTAAGGGGGAGCCAGTGTTACCAGAATCTCTATCTATTCACTTGTTTGAGGTATCTCTTGTGTGAGAGGCCTATTGAATGGTTTCCATCTTCTAGCCTAAGTTGTATGTCTAATGAGTGTATTTATTTTGTGCAAAACTCAGAGAAATTTTGTTTGGGATAATCTAGGCCCCCTTCACTTGCACACTTTTCATAAAGCGTTACCTTGGCCAATGTGCTTGTCATTATTTGATTTATCTTGCCAAGAGTAGATAACATCCAAAACATTCCCAAATTTGACCAAGCATTTGACCAAACTCTTCAATTTTCACTTTGTCATTGTCAAACCCTTATTTCATCATCTTCATTTGAACTAAATTCCCAATGAATTTTCATCCATCCAAATGATCATCAATCCCCAACTACTATCTCTATCCAATCATCAATCCAGTCTTAGGTAACCCTCCCCTTCTGCTTATCATCAACTCATTCTTCCATAATCATTTTAATTCCTTCCTTAAGGACTAAGCACATTAAACTAATCAAATCTCCAAAATCCCAATCAGTTTTAATCAATCTAATCAATCAAATTATCCAATCATGAATCCTAATCCAAAGTCAACACTTTGTGAAAGTTTGTTTTAGAGATTTATCTTTAATCAACCATAATTTAGCTTTTGTGCTTGGGAAATTATCTCCCCCAAGTACCTTTTCTTAATCATTTCAGGTTGATCAAAACCCTAATCCTTTTGCCCTATTTTTTTTAGACACAAAAGTCCACCCTAAGTAGAAGAAGGCTTAATCATTTGGATCCTTTTACCCTATTTTTCTTAGGCACACAAGTCCACCCTAAGTTGAATAAGGTTTAATCATTTGGATCGTTTTTCTCTATTTTTCTTAGGCATGCAAGTCCACCCCAAGTAGAAGAAGGCTTAATCATTTGGATCGTTTTGCCCTATTTTGCTTAGGCACTTAAGTCCACCCTAAGTAGAAGAAGGTTTAATTAGTTGGATCCTTTTTCCCTATTTTTCTTAGGCATGCACGTTCACCCTAAGTAGAAGAAGGTTTAATTATTTGGATTCCTTTTCCCTATTTTGCTAAGGCACATAAGTCCACCCTAAGTAGAAGAAGGCTTAATCATTTGGATCCTTTTTCACTATTTTATTTAGGAATGCAAGTCCACCCTAAGTAGAAGAGGGTTTAATCATTTGGATCCTTTCATGCCTCACTTAATTCCTAATCCATGGGCTAAGGTTTCATTTTAATCCAAATCAATCTTGTCCTAACCCAAGGACCAATCCAATTTAATCAAATTCAGCTCGATCCAGTCTAAAGTTGCTAAGTCCTAGTCCTCATCTTCATCTAACATCATCTGATTAATTTTTTTATTATCAAGTCTATCCAATCCCAACTTATCCCCCCATTCTCATCATTTTGAGGTTACATGGCTACCCAAATCCACCTCCAAACTTCAAAGCTTGGTATGAGAAAATGCTCTTGGAATTTCATGAGTTCATAGATCACCCTATCAACAATCCACATCTAGCTCATACATGCCTCAAAATTATCCAACTTCCACCTATCCATGTCTCCCATCCCAGCCCATTTACCAAGTCAATCCTAATTCATCTCACATCTCCTATCCACAAAACTATATGCCTAAAAAAAGCGTCATGTGTAGTCCCCCCATCTTCTTGCACTCTACACTTGGGGGAAATCTTCATCCATGCTATCCTACCATCTGCATTATCATCTATCAACATCCTATCTAAGTCCATCTTCCTTTCCTATCTTTGGTCTTAACTATCCTATCCATATCCTCCATCTCATATCCCTCATCTTATCCAAATTCATCCCTCATTCCTACCTTTGGTCTTGATCATGCTACAAAAAAAAAAATGTGTACACATGCTTTGGGAATATGCAAGCCCAAATTCCTCCTTCATTCATATCCACCACACATTATCCTTTAATCTCATGTATCTTTATTCACCATGCTTCTAGCCTTAATTGGGGCATTTTCCTCCTTCACAAAATAGTTCTTGGATCCTCATTCCACCTATCTTTCATCCTTTAGTCTTCCATATCCTATCATTATCCATCTCCTTAATCCCTCCATCTCCTATCCAAGCAATCTCTTCATCTATTCCATCCTTTTACCAAGCCTTGGTTCTCCCTTGTGATTGGTTCCAATTAATTTATCCTACATCCACAATATAATCCTATCATATTCTCCATTGAATCCAATCCTATTTAATTATTTATCTCCCTCCCATTTTATCCAAACCATTTATGACTCTCACCACATTAAACTTTTCCCATCTATCTGAGCTTATAATGACTCACATGTAATCCAAACACCCATCCATACTATGTTAATTAACTCCAAGGGGAAATCCTCTCACCTAGAGATCTTGCACACCATCTTGTCTCTTGCATCTATCAATCTATTTGTACCTTGCCCATTGGGATGCATCCTTCCCATGTCTGGCAGTTTATCCAAATCCATCTTCCTACCCATCGAGATATATCCTTACCATGTTCGACAGTCTATCTAGATCCATGTCCTACTCTTGGCAAGAGATGTCAGTTGGTCATGTGCAAGTTATTTGCACAATTGAGATTTTTGCTCTGATTTTTTTTTATCTTGTGTCTCAGGACTGTACCTATTCAGGGTTTCCCTGATCATCCTATATCTCGGCATGTCTTGGTTGGTGTATACTGGAGCATTATTTTTGTGGTATGGCATGTTTGATGGTTTCTCTGGTACAATCCTACATTCTATCATTTACATCATCATCGATGTTTGCAAGCCTGTGTACATAGAGATACCTATTGTCTGAAAGTTAGTCCACGCCTTGGATTTTTCATAACATCCTGATTCCTATAATCAGTGGTGTAGACTATCCTTGGCAAAATCAAAACTAGGTTTCCTCTCCACATCTACATAACAAGAAATCCCATCCACTTACTTCATTTCATTCATTCATCCCATTTCACCCATTTATCTTGGAAACTCCAATTTATTCATTCACTCCCCCTTCATCATCTTCATCTTTTTATTATCTAGTCCTCCCATCCATATCAAGAGCACACACAGATTTCCTCTCTAGGGGGCATACCACTACCTCATCGTCATCCCTCCTCATCTAACCTATGATTGGGGCATCATGCTACTAGTCCTTATTCTTTCCATCCACTATTTTTTATTCTTCTTTGATATAACATCACTTCATGACGCTATATCAAAGAGGGGCAAAATGTAGACACCTAAAATTAATTAAATTAATATTTAATTAATTTAAGCCTGTCAACACAATTAACCAGTTAAATTGCATTAATTCCCTTCTTCTTAAGGTTAATTAAATCAAATTTAATAAATCTTATCAATATGGTCCAATAATTAATTTATCAATAAATTAATTATTTCCTCATTCTTTTAAAGTCACCGCAACCACTATTTCTTCTAAAACTCACTTAGTTGATTAATTTTAATTAATTATCCTAACTAAAGTGATTCCTACAAGTCACTTTCCCTAATCTCCACTTAGCCTAATTAATTCTTCTAGAAGTATAATTATCATTATTCCTAAATTTTAAATTCCTCCACTCATTCTCTCTCTTCATGTCACATCCTCCTAACTTTCCCACTTGTGCTCTAATCACTCATTAAGCCACCTAATCAATCTCCTTAAGCATTTACGCATCCCTTGATTAGGGATGGGTCAACTTTGATCCCTTCAAGGAAATTCAAATTATTTGAATCTCCCCATGCGTCCTCTTCCCAAGGAATTCTTAATTCCTTTTCTCATTTAGTCTTTCCACACATCTTCTTATTTTGGAATTTTAATTCCTCCTATCTTTCCCCAAGAAATTTTATATTCCTTTTTCTCTTCCCAATGTCCTTGGGAGCTCTTCCCCATGAACCTTGAGAGGTGCAGAGACAATAAATACCTTTATGGCATATCTCTTGAATCCCACACCTTGTCCTCTCAATCCTCTCCTCCATTTAAAATCAATCCCAACCCTTAATTTTGAAATAAATCTTGGCCCTCCATTTTGGCCTCCTCCAATCTATAAATTGGGGTCTCCTCCCCTCATTTCTATATCCACTTTTCATCTAATCTTATACTGCCCATTTGAGATCCAAAATCATCCATCATGCCATCATAATGCCAAAATCATCCAACACTTAGCCATTATCATCCAATCCATCCCTCTATCAAGCATTATCCAATATTATTGTGTAGTGGAGAGCAATCTACAATCCTTCCATGAGACCAATCCAATCAAGTGAGGAAAGGGAACATTCTTCACTTCATTGAAGGTCTAATCTAAGGAACAAGAGATTGTCTTGATGAAGGTATAAATGGTATTTTTAATGTGTTTTATGCTTATTTTGATTAAATCTAACAATTAACCCTCTTCTAGATTTTTCCTTGGTTCAATCCTCATCAGGGATAATTGTTCTAATAAGAGGGAGTGGATCCTTAGTAGGGATATACACCTCCACATTCAAGAAGAGATCATTATAAAAAACACATCTTCAACAAAGGGAAATTTTTATCTTTAAGAAAGGATAAATGTTAGAAATGGATTCTTTCCCCCTAGTATAGATACAAGAGAAGATACAAATATATGGATATTATGTTGCTTACAAAGTATGATTGCACATGAAATTTTACCACCATGAATACCAATTAATCCCCAATAGGTAAGATTGTAATGTCACATATCAAGGAGAAACATAATAGCCACTAATTTTATATAATTACATAATATATTGGATGAAAAAATTGAATATGACATGTTAAATTCTCTACAATAAATAGAAGTAAGACCATACATGAGATTATAAGAACAAAAGAATAAATTTTAAAGTCAACTTATTGAGCTCCATAATTTGTAAAGGTGAAAAGGTGTTCAAATAGTCTCTTAGGAATGTTAACAAGATTTAGTCTTCTCTAAGGAAAGGAGAGTGATTAGAAACTATTCTCATGCCATGTGAAGAAATGTGCATAGACAAGAAAGAAGTAGGGAAACTTATTCCATAATATATAAGATCATCATGTCCACTATATTTTTATTTAGAAATAATAAAAAATTCAAGATTTAAATGCATATGAATTGTAATTGGGAGAGACTTTCATCACAAAACTTATTGAGATTGGTAGCACAAGTGTATTGTGGAGCACCAAAAGGATGAATGGAATAATAAGGACTAATCTTTATTAAGAGATACACATCCTTATTATAAATATTCAAGCCCATTTGGGAGGTAAGGAAGTCCTCTTGAATTTTGGGAGTCATGTGTTTAAGAAAAATAAAAATGATGTTGCATTAAAATGTATTGATCAACAAAGTAGTCTCTTGGGGAAGAATAAGCCTCTAAGTCATGTTCCTCTTGCACCAAAGTATTCTCATGGAGGAGGTTATGTTTGGGAAAAAAATCATAATTCTTAAATGCTTCATCTCCAAGAGGGAGTTTGTTGAAGGAAATAATAGTGGTATCCTTTTCTTGCACACAAACTTCCTCATGCATAAGAAAAGTTTTAGGAGAATTCATTAGGGCCTCATTTATTTAAGGAAGTGTATTTGAATGAATAGAAGATAAAGCCTCATAAAGGGGATTTACAATCCTATCAACCTCTTGTAATGATTTGTAAAGGGGATTGTCAATCATAAACACTTTTTCATGAATATGATTTACTTTATATTGAATGCAAGGTGAAACTTCATGAAGAGGATTGTCAACCATATGTATTTCTTGTAAAGATTCATAAAGAGGATTGTCAACAATCACAATTTTCTTATGTATTTAGGGATTTAAAGGACAATTTAGAGACATGAGTGAATTCATCAAGAGTTTCATCCAACATCTCAAGATCATCACTACTAAATGACATTTGTATTATGTTGATTAACCTTTGGAAAAAAGATGGTTTAGAGGATGAGGACTTAGAATAGAGAAAACCATCAAGGGCCTCATCAAGTTAATCACTAGTAAATTACTAATCTAAGGTATAATCATCATACTCAAATAGGTTATACATATAGTTTATTATTTGAAAGGAAAATGAACATGCATATGAAACTATAAATGTAACTATAAGTGCATAAGCTATATTTTTTAGATGTGATTGAAAATATGAATCAATTCAATGCATACAAATCAGATTTGAAAATGAAAATCAGAAGTAAGCATAAGATACATTGAGTTTACTAAAATATAATGTAAGGAAGTATGGCTCACTAGAAAACTAGGAAACTTAGGCCAATTTATGCTTTGATTACATTGAGAGGGAGAATGATCCACTTGGCCTAAGATTTTCTAAGATAAAAGGTGAATTTAATAGTCCCTCATGGGGGATAATTGAAAGTGACTTTGCAAATTAGGGAGAAGAAGGAAAGATAAGATGAGGAGATGACCTTTTTTGTGTGTACATGGCTCTAACAAGCTGGGAACTTGATTCCAAAAGATAATACATCAAAGAAAACTAGAAATGGACCATAGTCCTAATTTGAGACATAAGTGCAGGGACTAAGTTGCCTAGATCTACCCACTCCTAGGACAAGGTCATTGTGCTTGACTCGCTTTTGATGGTTTCTTCTCTACCAAATTGAAATTTATAGATCTCCACTTGATTATTATGTACCTACTTTTGTAGGTGCACCACCTACTCCCACACAATATTAAATAGAGAAAATGTTGGGTAGAAAAGGGTTTGCCTAAGTCAAACCCTGATTTTGGAATCGACCTTGAAATTGAATTGAATTGAACATGAAAGGAAAGTATACCAATATAGCAGAGGCTAGATATGAGAATAGAAATGTCTTGTACCTTGATGATGCAAGTTATTTTTTCAATATGATCACAAATGTTGATGCAATAGCATGCTTGCACACAAAAATACCTAAAAGGAAATCATAAAAGACATAATTGGATGAAGCTTGTTGAAGGTTGTCATAATGAAGGATATGATCCAGTACAAAAATATCTTGAATTCTTAAATTCATTGCCCTTCATTCGTACCTATTATCCAAAATAAGAGACAATACCTTTCTTATATACCTCTCTCAAACATTTTAGGGTGCAAACCTTGGAGGAGGTTGACATGAGAAAATGTTTCCTGCTTAGCCTAAGTGACCATTATGTTGTTCAAATTTGAGCCAAAAACATCAATGAGAAAGTTGTACTAGGTTACTCACTCCCTCCAATATAGCCTCAATATAGGACTTGAGGTCCAAAATGAGAAGGAGAAGCTAAAATGATATGTGAAATTGAGTTGTGATGGATGAGATCAGATGTGAGAGGCCATACATGCTAAAATAGGCCCTAGTTGAGCATGAAATTGCATAGGGATATAATTTATGACACTACAATTAGAGATAGATCTAGTAGAAATATATGGATGAACTAGAGTAAGTGTGTTAACATTGTGTTGAAGATATTCAAAATGAAAACTTACAAATAGTTAGTTATTCTAGTGTTATAAGGGATAAATCTTTCTATGGAGGATTTTGAAAATTCTCCTATTGATATGAAGGGCATGAAAAGAGTACCTTATGTGAGTGTTGTTAGTAGCTTCATGTATGCTATAGTATATAGTCTATACTAGACTAGAAATTGTCCAAGCACTGGTAGATCCTTAGTCAATTTATAAAAAAACATAGACAAGTGTATTGGGATGAAATGAAGAGAGGGTTCACATATTTTAGGGGCACTCATGAGCATTCCTTATATTTTCATGGTTATCCTATTGGATCTTGACATTCAGTGAGCATTATGTTGAACCCACAACATGAATGAGAGGGGGGTGAATTATCCCAATCTTAAAAACACCGATCCATCAAATTCTAAGAAACATTTAACTATTCTACAACAATAGTAAAAACATCAACCATCAACACATGGACACCAAATATACATGGAAAACCCAACAAGGAAAAACCATGGTGAGAATCACACTCACAATATAAATAGAATTGATTACAATGTTTTAGGCTCACTGCTAAGGAGAAATAAGAACTTGATAGACTTTCAAGGCTAAGGTGAAAAACATTAGGGAAAAATACAATGACTTGCACAATTGAAACTCACTTCTTCTAGGAGAGATATAGAGAGTCGCCAAAAGACTCACTGTCTTTTGACAACATAAAGAATTTAGGAGAAATGAAATAAAAATAATATCCTGAACATAGAATTTTCCTTGAACCACTATGTCAAGTGACCAATATCATGGGAAACAAATCTAACATCAATCACTATTGTGGTAATTGTCACACTAAACATATGATAATGAAATTTCTTCACAAACTGACTTTTGCACATCTATAATATCAAATTTTCTTGCACATTATTCACATTAACTTCACATAAATTCAAACTCCTTTTTAATTACTCAACTCATACATCCACACTTGTTAAATATAAGTTAGACCATCAAAAAATTAGTTGAGGGTCCATCATGAATAGAGTGTACAATATGACATAAAATAAGCCACTCAAACCAAAACCACTCAATGCAATCTACTCTAAAAGATAGAGGGGACCCAAATTTATGACAACAAATCCTTCTAAGTCAAATCTAATAAACCACACACATTACCACATCCCTCGAGATTCACACCAAATATAATGTGTAGATAAATAGTAAAACTTAGCAACTAGTCAATCCAAACAACTTTTAATGCAAATTACATAACATGGATCTCCACACACCATGGTGAGACCCATAACAATATTCTACCTCAACTGCAATACATATTTAGACCAAATAGTATGATCCAAACAAGATAATCCAACTGGATGTGGTGAAGACATAACTCAACTGAACATACTAAGCACAAACCAACATAGCTCACTTGTAGAATAGAAACACCACTAGAGATTGAACAGACATACTACACAAACCAAATAAGCACATCTTCAAAACCACAACACTTGAATTTACATATCCAAAGTCCACCAAGCCTATTCGAGACTAGTTTGATAGACACTCTTATTGTCAAACAACAACAACATCTGATCTCACCATCTGAGCAATTTGAGGACCTGTAAACTTGATAGTACAACATTCACTAGACATTAACATTTATCCAAATCCCCACAACATTCTTCCATTGGGACATTAAACATTAGTCATTGTATATTGGGACTTCTGCTACACTAACCTTCTGGAAACACCACATGTATGCACAACATTTGACTACATGGCAATAGACAATATATCTCATCCATATGATTGATCAGGAGTTTGTTCACCTTGCCTCCACTTCTTCACATCATTGGACAACAACAACTACCGCTGCCACTTCTTTACCTTAATATTTCAACATTACTTCTAGTTGAGACATCAATAAGAAAACATTAGACAAGATACTAGATTTTGATCACATAATTCTAGACAATATAATTCACTTGAACATCTACTACAATTTTCTAAAAATTCTACACTACTACATACTATTGATAATGAAAATACAAAATTGATATAAGCTCTTCAACAACATTAATTGGAGACAACACAAATTGTCAGACATCAAATTGAAAATAATGACAACATTGTAGACATCTAAAATTAATTAAATTAATATTTAATAAATTTATCCTTTTTCACACAATTAATCATATTAATTATGTTAGTCCTCATTCTCCTCAAAATTAATTAAATTATTATTTAATTAATTTTGTCACTTTAGCCATATAATTAATTTATTAAATTAATTGTTGACTACTAATTTTGCATTATACACTTACAACCTTATGAGAAATTCAGTGATGGGCACCTTGGCATGAAGTTCACTAAATAACCTCTAGGTTTGAGAAGCTTACTCTTCATACAATGGGAGGGAGAAAAGGGAGAAAGAATAATCAAAAGCTACACTAATTAGGCGATACGCCAGAATATTTTTGGAACACTTAAAGCACAAAAAACCCAAGTATTTGCAATTTTAAGGCCCATTCAACAATCTACATGCCCAATACAGATAGAGAAGATAACCAAACAAATATCATTCAATATAATATGACATACACCATTCATCTAACAGATAACAAGTTTTATAACTTAGTTTAATCCATAGAGTCTCATAGCACATATCATAGAAGTTATTGAATTAGAAAATAGCACATAAGTTAATCAATTAAGCTTCAAACAAAATAACCATAAAGGCCATAGGCACAGTCAGATATGTTTATCATCCACAAAGAATAATTAACATAAAGTCCTGATTCATAGAGCCAAAGTCTAATAATATTTTCTCAAAGTCTGAACCCCCAAACAACTGAAGGAAGGCCAATAAATAGCCCTCAGGCACCTAACAACTACCAGCAGGAAAGCATGAGAAAAAACCCTACAACCGCTCCCTGTCAAGAATCTCCTTGTGTGGCGTCCATAGAGATGCGTGCAATCAAAAAGAAAAAATGGCCTTTTGGTATCATTATGCTAGCTACATCATGGTGGCCTCCATACCTACCAAAACAAGAAACTTGTGATGCCAACAATATTTCAGCTCATAAACTGATGAAGGGAAATGCAGCAACTCAAAGGAGACTCAAAGACAAGTGGAAAAGGAGGACCAGGAAATGAAGCACGAAGGTGTCAAGTGCCACTTCTAGCATACAAAGAATGGTGGGGCCAAGGACACTCACGCTAAAGGGAAGACCTACACCACATGAAAGCTTCGTGCTTTCTCAACACAAGGTGAGAAAGGCGAGTTTCTTAGAGTAGCACTATGACACCACGTGGCATGCACAGACAAAAGGAAGAGCAAGCCGAAAAGCAAAAGGGGATGGAAAACACTTAACCAAAATGCCACCCCGTGAACAACTTCAAAAGAACGTTAACATTTTTAGCGACTCAATCAAGAATTCTACCTATGGAATGTTAGGACCCAAAATTGTTGGTTCAAAGACCAAACTTTAAGCTTGAATTGAGAAAAGAAGATCAAAGACCTGCTGCAACGGGATCCAATCATCCTTAGAAGGCAACACCTAAGCTTCCAGTATCTAGCAACTCTAGTCAAAACATATAACTTCATCAAATGGAAAGATTGTTGGTTCTGCATGGACCATCTTTAAAAGTGCATAGAACTGAGCCAGGGGATGCAGGAGTTGCTCGACTTCCTCCACTAAAATAGGACTACTAAGGCGTTGTAGGAAAGTATGATCTTGCTACAACTGCTTAATTTGGCTCCTAACTTGCTCAACCCCTAAAACAGATCCATCTATAGGAAAAAGCAAGGGCAGGCCAAGGTGCATAAATTTCTCCACATGCGGCTTGATATCTAGAACTGAAATCATCAAGGAATTAAGTGTTTGTGATGCTTGCATGCTTCCTTGTGATGATTGATGAAAAGATTGGCCCTCCTAATCAATTTCTTGCGATTTGTAACTCCCTTTGCTATCAAATCCTCATCAGAAGTGACATATAGCCACTGAATCAACCTCTAGGCTATAAGTAGCTTAGGAACAATTAAGAGTGTAACTTTCTCAATGAGAATGCTCACTCTAGCAAAAAGAGATTGTGCTTCACCAAGGAACCTCAACATAGGCTACAATAAAGGGCAATATTGCTTAACCTTCTCCCAATGAAAAACATACAATTCTTCCACAGCTGGAGAGGGATCTTGAAGAACTTACAGAGGGGGGAAGTTGAGAGAAGTGTGTGATTTCATCGTCCTTCACTCTTATCTCATTTTGCAGATCCTTATTTCTATCATGTTCACGAGTGGCCTGATGCTCCAAAGTGAGGATCCTGGTGCCTCTATCCTGAAAATCTTCCTAGAGTCGTGCTATGTGATCTTGCTCATGCTATAATAATTCCTTTGCATTCTGGAGTTCCTTCTCAGTTTGCTCCAGGATACTCTATATTTTGCACGTGGTTGTTTGCATTTTGCATAGAGATTGCATTAATGATATGTTGTCATTAACGTCAATTGAACTGGTAATGGTATTCATGTTATTGTTGATATTATTGTTTTTGATATTGGCTAGTAACTGGTAAGAATAGATTTGTGGAAGATTTTGTAAACCGATATATAAAAGTTTGTGAGTTGAACTGGTGAACCCGTGTAAAGGGTTAAACCTTTCTATGCAATGTAACAGGTAAACCATATCAGTTGTTAAACCCTAACCGATCAAGTATGTTGGTTTATTATCAAATGAGCAGTAATGATGAAGACATGTGTGATCATTCTATAAGGATAAGTTCAAATTGTTTTGGCACATTTGTTTTTGTCTAGGGAAGGAGCAAAGTGGATTGCATCTAATGCACAATGCATGATGAGTTACAAAGTCCGATGAAGCGGTGATCATGGAGCGGTTGGAATTTTCTTGAGGAATGTGAAGAGATTGTCATGATTTCTAACGATCAAGATTGTACCAACTTGTTTGTAATCTCGATGATGAGAATTAGGTTTTTGTTGTGTTACTGACCTAATTGATTTGTATTTAAGGTTGATGAAGTTGTTTGAAAAGGTTGTTGGAAAGATTGATAGAAACCTATTGAGTGTGTAGTTGCCTAACTTGTGAATGGATATGCACTTTGAGTGAAGGTAGATTGAAGCTTAGAAGGATCTGATCAAGCAAATGTAGTTCTACTCAGACAGATCAATAAAACCTATTGTTTTCTAACAATTATAGCAGAAGTGAAATCCCTTAACTAGGTAAGCTCTAGCAAGCTTGGTTACTCATTAAATCCTCTAACAAGGTGGTCCATTAGCTTGGATTCTTAAATCCTCTAGTGAGGTTACTCCTAACAAGGTATTCTCCTTTTCATCAAGTCATATTTGTAAATCCCTTTACCGAGTGATTCCTAACCGTAATTAGTTCTTAACAAGACATATTATAAAGCTTTAAAAAGCTTGGCTCCTAAGAGAGTGAACTTAAGAAGAGTTCAGATAGCTATCCTTGTGAGTCTCATCTCGTTGTAGTTTTAACCTATTTGGGTTTTCCATGTATAAAAATTTGTGTCAAGTGGTGAATGTTTTTGTGGTTATGATCTTATTTGTTGATTTGGTTAACTTCTGATAAGGCATTATAATTAGAAGCATTGAAAGATGAATATGTAGAGTTATGATTAAGCATTGTTGATGTTTACAAGATTGAAGTTGTTTGTTGTTAAGTTGTTATAACAGTTAAATAGATTGATGTCAAGTATTCTTATGAATATTGATCTTAACTGGGATATGTTTACTTTGTGTGATTGAATTTGAGTTTGGGAACTTTGTATCAATTTTTCAATAACTAATTCACCCCCCCCTCTCAGTATTCTACTGGATACTTATTCTTTCATCATACCATCAATTGGTATCAGAGCATCTCAGGTCCTCTTAATCAAAAAGCCTAATAGCTTGAGGAAAAGTTCTTGTAGATCATGATGAGGAAAGAAGGTCTGAAGTTCAACAAAGATAACTATAGAATATGGAGTGACATAATGAAGATTTACATTAAGAGTCTTGGCAGTCACTATTGGGATCATATAGGAACTAAGTATATTACACCTACTGGAATCCTGACTAATGATCAGAAGAAAGAACAAAAAGAAAATCACCAAGCATTAGAGGCTATTATCAGTTCTATTTCTAATGCTGAATATGTAGATGTCCATGGTCTTGAGACTGCACATGAACTTTGGAAAAAACTTGAAGAGATTTATAGCAGTGATCAACATGTTAAGATTGCCAAAGAGGAGAGTTTAAGGGGAAAGTTTGATGACATGAGAATGTCCGAAGGTGAGAACATCCAGCAGTATGGTCAAAGGATTAAAGAGATAGTTGGAGAGATAAAGAGTGTAGGAGGGAAAGTGGAAGATGCCACAATAATTAGTAAGGTACTGAGAACCCTGCTACCAATCTATGTTATCCAAGTTGCAGCTTTTAAAGAGCCAAAACTCATTAGCAAGACAAAGGTAACTCTTGACTCTATTATTGGCAAACTTACTACTTTTGAACTAAATGGCTATGATGGTAGTCTACAAAAATTAGTTTCTGCATTCAAAGCTTTTTTCTCTAACTCATCTGTGAGAAGAAGTAGAGATATCGACCATAGCTATGAATCTAGATCCAATAGAGATGCTGACGATGAAGATAACTTAGTGGAACTTGAAGCATTGTTGGCAAAATGACTTCCTAGAGGCACTAGTAAATATAGAGGTAAGCTACCTTTAAAATGTTTTGCATGCAACAAGATTGGTCATATAGCAGCTAATTGCCCTAATGGTGTAAATGAATACAAGAGAGACAAATTTAAGAAGTATAAGGGTAAAGGAAAGAGAGATTGTATTGTAGCTATTGACAGTGGTATTACTGATGAAGGATCTGATGATGATGCTAGTGAAGATATTATGTTTGTAGCTATTAAGGAATAAATATCAGAACAAAAGGCACTAGTATCTAGAATGGATAACTCTGATGATTGGATCATTGATAGTGGTTGTTCACATCACACAACCAGTGATCGGAGAAAATTTATTTCCTTGAAGGAATTTGATGGCGGTGTTGTTAGATTTGGCAATGACTCACCCTGTATGGTTAAAGGTAAGGGAGTTAGTTCTCTTAATGGGAAGAGCATTCCTGACGATGTCTATTGGGATGAAGGCCTAAAGCACAATCTTTTAAGTGTGGAACCACTTAATGACAGAGGATACTCATTGGAGTTTAGAAATGGAATGTGCAAAATCTTTGACAACAAAGGTGAATTGATTGCAACCGGGAAATAGACCAAAGGTAATCTATTTCATCTCAATCCTAAAGTTAGAAACTATTTGATTACAAAAATAGATGATAGTTGGCTTTGGCATAGGAGATTTTGTCATATAAATTTTGACAATATTGTTAAAGTAAGAAAGTCTAAGATAGTAAGAGGTTCGCCTCAGCTAGACAAACCAGTTAATGCTCTTTGTAAAGAATGTCAGCTAGGAAAGATGACTTCTTCAACTTTCATGAGAAAGTCCTTCTTAGCAGAGCACTTGTTAGATTTGGTTCATACAAATCTATGTGGACCAATAAGAATAAGAAGCATTCAAGGTGATAGATACTTCATGATCTTCACTGATGATTGGTCAAGGATGATGTGGGTCACATTCTTGAAGGATAAGAATGAAGATTTTGGTAAATTGAAGGAATTCAAAGCCTTAGCTGAGAAAGAGAGTGGCAAAAAGATAAAATGTCTAAGAATACATCAAGGTGGTGAATTTACTTTTGTGGAGTTCACTAAGTATTGTGATGATAATGGTATCAAGTGACAAATTTCTGCACCAAGTACACCACAACAGAATGGTATAGCAAAGAGAAACAATTGGTCAGTGGTTGAAGCTGCTAGGAATATGTTGATACAAGGAGGTGTAGAAAAAGTATTTTGGAAAGAAGCTGTAAGTATAGCTATTTACACAATGAACTGAGTTCCATTGAAAAGAGGTAAGGACAAGACCCCATATGAATATTGGTATGGGAGATCATTGGATGTTAGCTATTTTAAGATATTCGGAAGAAAATGTTTTATTAAAAGAGGTGATTACATAAGCAAGTTTGAAGCTAAGAGTGATGAAGGCACATTTCTTGGCTATTCCACCAAGAGTAAGGCCTATAAATGCTTCAACAATCAAGCTCAAAAAAATGTTGAGAGTGTTGATGTGTGTGTAGAGGAATGTCCTAAAGTTTCAAAAGGAACTAGTTCTAAGAAGAAGGATGAAGATCCTTGCATTTTTGCTTTTGGAACCTGAAACTGTCAAATCAAAAACCAGTAAAGAAAATCATGATGTACTTGATCAACCAGAACAAATAAATTCAGAGGAAGATGATAATGAAGAAGCTGAACCTGAAGAGAATGATCATGTTATTCCTAGGTATGTGAGATTGAATCATAGTCTTGAACATATAATTGGAGATAAGGATGCTGGTGTACTAACTAGAAGGAGAATAAGAGAGAACTCTTGCATGATCTCCACCTTTGAACCTAGAAGTGCTAAGGGGGCATTTGGTGATGATTATTGGGTGAAAGCTATGGAGGAGGAGTTGGATCAAATTAAGAAGAACAACACTTGGACCCTAGTGCCCCGGCCAGTAAACAAGAATGTTATAGGTACTAAATGGGTGTTTAGAAACAAGTTAAATGAAGATGGTGTTGTAGTTCACAACAAAGCAAGGTTAGTATGCAAAGGTTATGCGCAAGAAGGAGAGGATTATGGAGAAACTTTTGCACCAGTAGCAAGAGTGGAAGGTGTCAGAACATTACTTGCATTTGTAGCTCATAAGAAGTTCAAGGTATACCAGATGGATGTTAAGTCTGCATTCTTGAATTGGATACTAGAAGAAGAGGTTTATATAGAGCATCTTGATGGTTATTCTTTGACAAAAAAGGAATACATAGTATGCAAATTACATAAAGATTTGTATGGATTAAAGAAGGCACCTAGAGCATGGTATGAACGACTTCACACTCATCTAATGAAGATAGGCTTTGCTAGAACCAGTGATTGCAACAACATTTATCTCAAGTCTGAAGGAGATGAAATACTAGTCAGTGAAGTATTTGTTGATGACATTATATTTGGAGATAATGATGACATGAGCAATTGTTTTGCAGATGAAATGAAGAATTAATTTGAGATGTCATTAGTAGGGGAAATAAAAAAATTCATAGGCTTACAGATAAAGTAGATGAAGAATGATATTTTCATTACTCAATCCAAGTATGTGAAAGAGATTTTGAAGACTTTCGGTATGAGTGACTGTAAACCAATTGGAACCCCAATGGTTACAGGTTGCAAATTGTCCAAGGAAGATGCATCTAAGTCTATAGATGAAAAAGAATACAGGTCAATGATTGGAAAATTACACTATGTTGTTCACAGTCAACCAGATATTACCCATGCAGTTGGTATTGTTGCCAGATTTCAGAAGAATCAAAGGAGGCACATCTGATGGAAACCAAAATAATTTTTAGATATCTAAAAGGTACTATTGACTATGGGTTATGGTATCCATATGGTGAAAATTTTGATTTGAAAGAATACACAGATGCTAATTGGGTAGGAAATATTGATGACAGGAAGAGTACTACAGGTGAAGCATTCTTTCTATGAGGAAGGCTAGTTTCATGGAGTAGCAAAAAGAAGAGTTTCACTTCACAATCTACTGTTGAAGCTGAGTATGTAGTAGCTTATATGAATTGCATACAAGCTATGTGGATGAGACACATTTTGGAAGGTTTGAAGATGGAAATCTCAGAACCAATAAATATTTTGTGTGATAATACATGTGCAATGAACATTTCTAAACATCCTATTTTGCACGCAAGGACTAAGCACATTGAATTGAAATATCACTTCCTGAGGGAAAAAGTTCAAAGTAAAGATGTTATCTTGGAGCATGTTTCTACCAAGGAGCAGCTTGTAGAAATCTTTACCAAACCTCTGCCTAAGACCACTTTCGAGTATCTTAGAAGTCAATTGAGGGTTTTCCCTCTTCATGAAGTTAGTTGAGAATGATGTTGATTGCATCAGTCCCTAAACCACTTGCATAATTTTACATGGATTGATGAAGAAGTGGATGTATTCCACAGGGGGAGCATCAAGTTGCAGAATGATATTAATGCACAGTGAGAACATAATTTCACTTTGTCATTGCTGTCAAAGGGGGAGAATTATTATGTGATTGAGGAGAAGAATTATGTGTCTGATTAGGTGAACCAGCAGCAGGCTGAAGATAGATAGCAGCAAGGTGAATACTTGGTAATGTAAACTAGGATTCCTATTCACCAATCTCAATAGCAATCAGAGGCATTGATATTTGTATTGCCATCAATGCCAAAGGGGGAGATTGTTGGCATTTTGAGTTTGTTGGAATTTTGCATAGAGATTGCATTAATGATATGTTGTCATTGATGTCAATCAAACTGGTAATGGTAATCATGTTATTGCCAATATTGTTGTTTTTTATATTGGCTAGTAACTGGTAAGAAGAGATTTGTGGAAGATGTTGTAAATCAGTATGTAGAAGTTTGTGAGTTGAACCGGTGAACCGATGTGAAGGGTCAAACCTTTCTATGCAATGTAACAGGTAAACCCTATCAGTTGTTAAACCCTAACTGATCAGGTTTGTTGGTTTATTATCTGATGAGCGGTAATGATGGAGACATGTGTGATCATTGTATGAGGATAATTTCAAATTGTTTTGGCACGTTTGTTTTTGTCTAGGGAATGAGAAAAGTGGATTGCATCTAATGCACAATGCGTGATGAGTTACAAAGTTCGATGAAGTGGTGATCATGGAGAAGTTGGTATTTTCTTGAGGAATGTGAAGAGATCATCATGATTTCTAATGGTCAAGATTGTACTAACTTGTTTTTAATCTCGATGATGAGAATTAGGTTTTTGTTGTCTTACTGACCTAATTGATTTGTATTTAATATCGATGAAGTTGTTTGAAAAGGTTGTTGGAAAGATTGATAGAAACCTATTGAGTGCGTAGTTGCCTAGCCAGTGAATGGATCTGCACTTTGAGTGAAGGTAGATTGAAGCTTAGAAGGATATGATCAAGCAAATATAGTGCTACTCAGACAGATCAAGAAAACCTGTTGTTTTCTAACAATTATAGCAGAAGTGAAATCCCTTATCTGGGTAAGCTCTAACAAGCTTGGTTACTCATTAAATCCTCTAACAAGGTGGTCCATTAGCTTGGATTCTTAAATCCTCTAGTGAGGTTACTCCTAACAGGGTATTGTGCTTTTCATCAAGGCATATTTGTAAATCCCTTAACCAGGTGATTCCTAACCGAAAATAGTTCTTAACACAACTTATTGTAAAGCTTTAACAAGCTTGGCTCCTAATAGGGTGAACTTTAGAAGAGTTCAGATAGCTATCCTTGTGAGTCTAATCTTATTGTGGTTTTTACCTATTTGGGTTTTCCACGTATAAACATTTGTGTCAAGTGGTGAATGTTTTTGTGGTTATGATCTTATTTGTTGATTTGATTAACTTTTGATAAGGCATGATAACTAGAAGCATTGAAAGATGAATATGGTGAGTTATGATTAAGCATTGTTGATGTTTACAATATTGAAGTTGTTTGTTGTTAAGTTGTCATAATAGTTAAACCGGTTGATGTCAAGTATTCTTATGAATATTGATCTTAACTGAGATATGTTTACTTTGTGTGATTGAATTTGAGTTTGGGAACTTTTTATCAATTTTTCAATACACTGATTCACCCCCCCCCTCTCAGTATTCTATCAGATACTTATTCTTTCATCATACCATCACTGGTTGTTTCAAACTTCCCTCTTTCCTCAAAAAGAGTGACCTACACATCACTCAAATATCGAGCATATTCTTCCTTCAGGCGAACCTCTTCCCGTAACTGAGCTTGAATTTGGGTAGAATCTCTAGAAGCTACTTTCAGCTATTGTATTTCTTGTTCTCTCTCTTGCAATTATTTTAGTGCTACATTCCTCATCGCCTCTTACCCCTTCAATTGAGAACTCATGTTGTTCAGGGAGGCTTGCAAATTTTCCTTTTCAAAATTTGCTTGAGCTAACATGCCTTGCAAATGGTTGATTTCAACACTTCTAGCTTTGTCTTCCTTCCTCTAATGGTCCAAGGATTCTCTAAAGTGACAAAGCTCTTCTTGTATCTTATCCGGACGATGACACTTTTTCATGAAATACGAAAACATGGCCTTTGATGTTTCTTCCATCATTTCCACCTTATCCATTGCAATGGCATTCATGAGATCAATCTCGACAGCATGTAGGGAGTAACCATCTGATTTCATTTGGGCCTCTAGCTTGTTGACCTTTGGAAACATGGTTGAAAAGAAGAGACTTTGATTCTCCTCACTGAAATGTGTCTGTACATGTGGCCGGCCTGGCTTCTATTCATCCTTGTCCTTCCTCTCGTTGGCCTAGTTAAGACATGTTGTCTTGGAGTAGGCAACCTACTGATAATAAGTATCTAGTTGGAAATAGCTTGACCCACAAACACTAAACTATGAGGGACAACATAGGGAAAAGAGGAAATGAAACCACCAAATTTTGTTGAATGGGTTGGTCAAGCGTGGTTGGGGAGAACAACGGTACAAAGGGAGACGCTTCTGAAAAAGATATATCAGTGGAGGCTGAACTGACATTGGGGGAGAGTGGACTCTTTGAAACCAAGAATACATGCTACAAGGGTTGTAGTGGAAGTCAAGGGGAAGAAAGTTGCAAGGAAAATGACATTATGGGCAAGGAATGAGGAAGCGACCTGCAGCGGTATAGCTTGTTGCGAAGGGGCGGTCACGAATGCAACTTGATGGTCAACCGACAATCTAGCGGGGGAGAATGTAAGAGCAATAGGGACCTGGATACACATGGGTGGAACTTAGGATGCTGATAAAAATAGAGACTGAGAGGAGAGAAGGGGAGGAGGAAGGGGTACTTGAACCATAGAAGTCGCCGCCTACTGAGAGGCTGAAGGAACCACAGGAACTCAAGAATATGAATCCTTCTTTGCATAACCCATTGATTGTTTCTTTCTAAATGGGGGTTTAGAGATCTTCTTCTTGGCTAGTCTTTTTTAAGATTGGGAGCAGGATTTCTAAGTTGGGCTGGTGAAAGGAACTGAAATATCATATTGAGCACCTTTCTCTTATACACTTATAACCTCCACCTCTTTTTGTTGAACCTCCTTGAGGGATGAGTCTTCACATGGGGACTCATCATTCGCCTCTTCCTTATCATTACCATAATTTTTTCATTCTTCTTCGAAATACTTGTCCAAGGGAGTGTTACCCACATTAGCCCTAGGTTGTTGAGTTTCTTGATGGTAGATCCAAAAATGCTCTCTCTTCTTTCTAGGCCAAAAATATTCTTTCATGGTCCACAACATATTATGGGGAAAAGGCTTAGTCAGGTTGTGCCTTTGCAGGGGAGTGTAGAAACTCAACTATGGGGGGTGCTCAACTACAGGAAAATCAGTAGGATCAACATAGAGTCTCAGGTCATTCACTAGAGGATTAGTGCAGTCTCCCCATGAGTTTTGTGACACATGCTTGATATCATTTCTTCTATGTTTGCTAGATAGGCACCCATCCAGGTCATAACTCCATACATTATCAATTACTACAAAGCTAAGTTGGACCAGCTTGGAAGTCAAGACCTTCTCAGTGACACTCTTATGTTTGAGGATGATGGGGCCAATTGCCTTGTGGTCTTTAGTTATGGATGTATCATGTTTCCATAAACCTATAGTCCTCTCAACTTCCACCAGCTGCCTGAATATTTCGAGAGCCAAGGTCCTTTCAGTGACATACGTAGGTAGGTGGAATGGTTCCTAAAAAAAACCATGTACACTGATGAAATAAAAATCTCTCCCCAAGAACCAATCATAGCGGGGGTATTTTTTACTCATCCAATTCACCTGGATCTAGGAAAATTGGGCAAGAGGCTCCTAAGGAATAACACCAAAATCCTAAAAGATGGGGGCCAAGAAATAATATGAAAACTGAAATGCATCATAGGTGGCCGATAAGATGGGTGTCCAGGGAGACACTAGCATCCTGTTTCCTTGCTCATCATGGGTAGCCAATCAAATGTATTGACTAAAGAAAGGGCAATTTTGGTGTATGAATAGATGGACTAGGAAAGAAGCAAACTTGAACCATCATGACTGCTCAAACTCGACCAACTTCCTTGTGATATCTTTGACTATCAACATAGAGAAGTCAAAATGAAATAGCTCTTTCTATTTTCAGCATTTAGAAAGCAACCCCATCATGGGAGCTAAGATCTCCCAATCACTATCATGAATGCACATGAATGCACATGAATGCAATTGTTGAGGCGATGTCCTTAAGGTCATCTTGCTTTAGGTCACTATAGGGAACTAGGAGCTTAGGAGGTTCAACCATTGAGCTCCGATTTAACATGGCTTGATAAAAGGGGATGATTTCTCATGTGGTGTACCAATAATCCTCCATAGCATCCTTGTCAAAAATCTCTATGATGTCAATTTTGGGGCAATATAGCATGTCCCTAATAGTGTCTAGGGTTACGATAACCCACAAAAAAGATCCTTGTATTGAAGGAGGATTAGGCATGAATCTTCTTGTGCACGCTGCAACAAACTTTGGGCAATGTGGAACCATGGGCACCAAGAATTGAGGAATTCTACTATTCTAGAATTTAAACACCACAGAATGCAGCTCATTCCTATGGTTTGACATTATTGCGCATGCAGCTTCCTTGAGGCCCTTTGGTTGTTTGTGTAGGTCAAGCTCAATGACATCTTCAAATGTGTCAGCTAGCGCCATAGGGTCGCGGGTGTTCATCTTCGACTTGGTGTTAGTTTTGGGTTAGTTTGGCTTTAGATGCATAGTGTGAGACACATATGAGATTTCTCCATATATATCCACCCACATCTTGCCCTGGGATGGGTTAGAGGCTCCTGCTACAATCTCAATTTCTCTATAGACAAGCTTCCTGACACTTCTTGAGGACTTTGGCACTTGAAATGCAGAATGAATATCTTGCATGCACTTTTGAGGCTCCCTTCTTTAAATGCATCGCATGCCTAGATTTGTGTATGAAAAAGGTGCATTTATTATAAGTATTGGTCTGCACGTATGCCACCTAATTTTCCATGGGACATTAATGCTGAAACATGAAGAAGTGTCACCATTGCATTTTTGGAAAAGACATCTGCCTACTACGCCATCAGTTTAAGCCACTTGAGATGATCTGCTTGTCAGGATAGATATCCTCATTAAGGAAAACATTCATGGCTAGCAAGGTGTGAGGCCCTACCCTGACCCATCCTAGCATTTCAATGTTTTTCATGTTGGAACTATTATGGATGCTTTATTTTAATGCATTATGGATATAGAATTATATGATCCCAGGAATTGGATAACATTGGTATATTGATGCTTCATTCTAGGCATTATGGGTATAGAAATTTATATGATTCTACAATAGGATAATATTGAGATGATGTATGTCATTATTTGATTTGTAGGACTTTATTAGGATGCTAGAAATATGATGCATATCTTATGAATGGATTAAAATTATGAGGATTATGATAATTGCTTATGTGGATTTGCTTTGATGTATGGAAAATTGAATTGTATGATGTCAATTGTATGCAGAGTGATTGATGTGTATTCTGATTATGTATCTAATATTATATGAGGCTATTGGAAAGTACTAATGTTTAAATTGAGATGCGTAGGAAATTATCCATGTGACCATGGAAATATTATGGAGAATCAAGCCTAGGCCTATGTACGTTCGTAAAACCAGGGGTTGTCTATTTTGAGAGACAACACCCCGTATGTATCATATTTTATTTGTAAATGTAATTGTTTGCAAGTGTGTAAATTGTATTTATTAAATTGTTTAAATCATTCAGGGGACAATTGCCATGTGTGTATTTGTGATGTGGAATTATTTTGTAGTGTCACTTGACACATATGTTGTATGTTGTGTTCACAATTGTCATGTAACCTTTTTTAGAGATTTACCTTTTGTTTAATTGTTATATTTCCTAATTATCCTTGAAGGTACCAAGAAATCTAGGACAGTGAGCCATAAGGAGGGTCAACTCAGAGTTGACCCGTAGGTTAACTTTAGGTGGACTTTCAAAGGGTTAAATCAACTCCTAGAGTCAGTTTTGGGGCATTTTTATTGGGCCTCATGGGGTACCTATGGGTGAGGGCCAAATCTGGCCATGTGTATTTCCCCTAGGGCTTGTTTAACCACCCAAAAATGTGAGTTTTCCTAGATGGTCGAATTTCATCTATAATAGTGTCATCCTTGGCTAGATAACCTTCTTCGTAGGTGTTATTCCTCTTCCCCATTTCATTCCTCTTCTTGAGGTGCCTTGGTTAGGGAGTGTGTAAGACCTAGGGAAGACCAACCAATGGGAGTCTCTCACTCTATCCAAGAGGTTGGAAGGAGTGAGAGAAGCCTTCTTAGGCTAGAGATTCAGACTTAGTGAGTTAATCACCCACTCTCCATCTTTGGAGATTTTGGACAATTGTGGAAAGAAAACCAGTTTGAGGATAGGAATTTTGGCTAAGTGTTGCAAAAAAGATTTGTGGATTGGGCTGCTCTTCTCCAAGCTATCCCTAGAATACCCTTGGTAGATTCAAGGTAGGTGCATTTTCTTACTTGTTTATTTGAAAACTATTTGTAGGATAGCTTGAATGTAATGTTGTTTTCCTTGCTCTTTCCTTTGTGAAAACATTATGTGATTTTCCTCTTATTTCCATTTTTGCATTTTGTTGTGTTTTTGGACTATCCAAGACCATCTTACCCTTTGGAGGGCAAAATGGTCTTGGGGGTGGAAGGAGTTAGATAGCCTTAGAGTGAGAGGCTCTCATCATGAGAGTGATCTCAAGGGTTTGTCCATGTGACCCTTGCTGCATAGTTTTGTTTATGCATTTGGGGGTCATAAGGATATGGGGGTTAAGATGATTTTTGTATTGTTCTTGGATACCTTGAGTTGGTTGTGAGTTACTATCTAGCAGATCTCCTCAAAGATACTTGGTCCACTTCCACCCTTGTAAAACATCACATTATGTGATGGAGTTTCAGCTTTGGGATGGGTATGTGTGTTGTTGAGTTTTTCCCCTTGCTTGTTTGTGTTAGCTTGAGTGTAACCCATCTAGGACTTGGTTCTCCAAGCTTGGGGGTGGCTTCTAGTAAGCCTTGGCTGGGAGGTGAGAACCGCATGCTCACAGCCTTATGTTTTGTATGCAGGTTGCTTGGAAAGAGGAAAAAAAGAAGAAGAAAGAAAGCTAGGGTGTTGCTGATTTGTTGTAGTTACAGAAAGAAATATGAATGTAATTGTTGTATTTATTTGAAAGAAAGAAATGTGTTTATTTAGTTAAGTCCTCATTTATTAGGAATGAGAGACTAATTGGGTATTTTACCCATTTGTAAAAGTTGGCAACTTGTGTTCAACATTCTTATAAGAAAAACATTTGATTAGATTCTGTAATGTAATATGTTGTTGTTATTTTTATTTAATTTTGTCTTAAACTGAAATCTGTTATTTATTTATCTCTACAAGATATATAAAGAATAAAAAAAAAGCATAATGCAGAAAATGTTATGTTAATGTTATAAGTATTTTTTGTACTATTTATATGCTGCTGCATTTGTATTTACTACTGTCATTTTCCTAATAGAAAAAAAAGAAACAAGAAAACAGAAAGCTAAAGTAGATAAATTTAATCTCTTTCTATAAATGACTTTATGGCATAGAAAATAAATTAGAAATGCATTTATCCCAGTATGCAATAGATATATGCATTCCTTACATCTATAAAGAAAAAAAATATAATAATAATAAAACCTATTTAAATTTTTTTGCTTGCTGCTATCATTACTATCATAAAATGTATTGTTGTTTTAAAAAAGAAAAATATATGCAGATTTAGTCTTAGACAGTGAGGGTATAAGTTAGTGTATTTATATTAAATAAATCATTTCAGAAAAACAAAATATACAAAATTGTATCTACCTATGGGCTGCCTGTACATTTTTAACATTCCTCCATATTAATGTCTAAATTTCTTTTTAGGAAAAGAGACTAAAACATATGTATATATATATTGTAAAAAAAAAAATATTATAGACAAAAAAAAATAGAGCACTTTCCTTAGGGCTAAGCTACTGTGTGTTAACACAGTGGACGACACATGGGTCAGACCACTGTGTTTACACACAGACGATGACACGGAAAGTGCCACCCACTGTGGGTAGACACAGTGGATGGCCCAAGCCACCACTGTGTTTACACACAGTAGATGGCACCGGCTGCCACTATGGGTGCCCACAGTGGATGGGACCAACTGCCACTATGGGTAGTCACAGTGGCATCTGGGGAAGCCCCGCACTGTGCACTCTGACCTCCACTCGGCCTCCACCCCTTCATTCGGTTGCCACCTTGCCCCATTTTGGCTGCTGCCTCATGGCCTTCAAACTTGTATAACACACACAACATACACACACACACTCAAAATAAAATAAAATATAACAAACCCTAACCCCATTCTAGGTTAGGGCAAAAAAAAAAAAAAGAGGAGAATACTTGATGCAAAAAAATGTAACCCTAACCCAATTTCGGGTTAGGGTTAGCATTTAAATAACAAAGTGTAATAGAAATGAAACCCTAGCCCATATTCGGGTTAGGGTTTGCATGTAAAATATGGGAGGGAATTTGAATTAAGTTTTTAAATTATAACTTAAAATCTAGGGTTATTTGTAAGTTGCATTGTAAAATTTAATGGGCATAGTTGGTTCATTTTATTAAAGAAATATACATGTATAAATAGGTTTAAATATAGATTTGTTCATCCAAATTGTTTATATATATATAATTTATATATATGCTATATTTTTACATATAGGTATATATACAAATACAAATATATATATATATATATATATATATATATATATTTGAGTTTAAGTGAAAACCTATTTTATTTTATTTTATTAATTTTTATATAAGTTCTCATATCGCATTATTGACGTAATTTTATCAAGGAATTTTAATAAGGATATTTCTTAGATAATTTTTGTATTTAATTAATTATGGACGTCAAGTTAAATTTAATTTGGGGGAAATTTGTAAATGAGAATTATTAATTATTTTAAATGAATTTTTAACCTATGAGGCCAATGTGGGCCAGATTATTTAATCGTCAAATTTGAAGGTTTAGGGGGAAATTAAACTTGGCTATAGTATAAATTAGATTTATTTGGCAAATAACATTATTAATTTTGAAACCTCATTGGCTAAATATGAATCAGGAATTTTGCGTGTGCTCGATTAATTAAATTTTAGATTTAAGAAATCCGCATCATTATTCAATTAGCCCAAAATAATTTAAATGCAATTTAGATATTTATTTTTCCCTCGACTTTAATTAGCGGTAATTTAATTAAGATAATTAAATTAACTAATTGAATTGCGACAACCCTCTTGGGAATAGTGAATCTTCATTAATTAATGTCACTTATTGGAGTTAGTTAATTAATCCAACTTTAGAAAACAATTCTATTTACATCCTAGTTAAGACAAAACTTATTTGATTCCACTTTAAATGTAGATTATTTTGTGAGTTTATGTTGTTCAAAAAAAAATTGTTGTTCTATTTTTTGCCCAGAAGTTTGGGCACGACATTTTGGTATCAAAGCAAGGTTTCCAACACTAGGAACCTTTCTCCATTACGTTTCTCTTTAATTAGGTAATTAATTAAATTTTTCCCCAAAAATTATTATTTTATTTTATTTTATTTTATTTTCTCATAAGGATGCCTCCGACTACGCGACAAGCTTGCAAGCGTGGAAGGGGTCCTAGGCATATGTGTATGGCATGCGAAAATGTTGATAGGGAGGAATCGGTTCCAAAAGGGAACCTAGAGGCCCCTCCCAAACCATCGGTTGACCCAAACCGAGACATCTTATTAGCACTTCAGAACTTGATTGGGATAGTACAGGATAGGCTTCCAGCAGTTGACCGTCATGTAGGAAACCAGAACTTAGGGAGCCTTAGATCAATAGATAGGGAATGGAGTAGGATTCCACCTTCTAGTTCCTTATATGGCTAGGTTGAGCATGAGCCTGCGTCCATTCATCTACCTAGACCACCTCCAGTACCTGCACCTATTTATATTGAGAGGACACGTCAAGAACCAGGGGATCTGATCAGAGAGGTTTTGCGCCTCCAGCCACCATCTTTTGGGGGATCTACCGATGGGGTAGAAGCTAAGGCTTGGTCGTTGAGCCTAGATCAGTGCTTCACATTGCGTTCTTATGAAAGCAATCTAAAGGCACGAGTTGCAGTCCACCTTTTGAGAGCGACGACCTCCACATGGTGGAGACATGAGGAATACAAGTGTGGTCTAGCTGCAGACACCCTCACATGGGAAATCTTCACAGAGAGGTTCAGGGAGCGATACCTAATAGAGAACTTCAAGCAGCGTAGGATAGATGAGTTCCATGACCTCTAGTAGAAGGGTCTCTCAGTGACCTAGTACGAGAGAAAGTTCATCGAGCTCCTACTGTATGTAGATTACTTGAAGGATGAGAAGCTTCTCGTGAACCATTTTGTCAGGGGATTGAATGCTAGGATAGCAGGACCGGTGAGGATGGCCACTCCAGGGAGCCTTTGGGTTGCCATGGAGAAAGCCTTGATAGCCGAGGAGATTCAAGTCAGGCCACAAGACACAAGGGATCAGTTTTAGAACCGAAACCTGGCACCCCATTCTTTCAAGTTTTAGAAACCCTATTGGAAAGGCAACCACAGAAATGCATTGGGGTCCTATAAACCCCCTCCTCCATAGCAGTCATAGTAGAGTCAGAGGCAGAGGCCCCCTCAAGGATAGTAGGGCTCCAAGCCCAAGCAATGGCATTCATAGGGTCCTAGGCGCGACTAGAGAGCACATGGTACATACACACCTTCGGAATGGACTCAGTAGTCCTCCAGGGGTGGGTACAGTGGTTCAAGAAAGACAGGTGGGCATCCTTTCTCTAGGCCTTAGGGCGCATAGTTTCAGGCATGTAATGCTTGTTTTACATGTGGAGCCATGGGGCACATGGTGAGAGAGTGTCCGCAGGGTCAAATGGTAGGTAGTCAGAGGATGGCAGCATCAGAGCCTACAGTTGGAGATATGGGCAAGTCCCATAGGGTCTTCGCAGCGGTTGACAACCGCCAGGAAGAGCAGCAGGCCACAATCATTGAGGCTGCAGGTATGATCAGAGGTATCAGTATTTCTATATTATTTGACTCAGGAGCGACTGACTCCTTTATATCTCCATTGGTTGTGGAGCATTGCACGCTAGTGGCAATTAGGCAAGGTGTCAGTTGGGAAGTGGAGTTAGCATCAAGGGCTAGAGTGTCAGTGGATTCAAAGGTTAGGGGATGTCCGCTCTAGATTGGTAATACCACCACTGTAGTAGACCTTAGAGTTACACCACTCGGATCTTATGGCATCGTACTTGGCATGGATTGGCTTTACGCCCACAAAGCCAAGATGGATTGTCACCTGAAAAAGATCAAGTGCAAGGATGATCATGGTGCTCCCATAGTAATCATTGGGATTCAGATGCCCGTGTCTCTTCGTATGATTTATGCTATGTAGCTTAAGCAGAGCATGCAAAAGGGATTCCAATTGTTTGCTATTACCATCAGTGATAAAGAGGAAGAAAATGAGAGGGAGCCTTCCCTAGATGATCATCCCATCCTTGAGGAGTTTGTAGATGTGTTTCCAGCCGAGCTACCTGGTATGCCACCTAGCAGAGAGATTGACTTCCACGTAGATTGGATACCAAGAGCCGAGCCAGTTTTGAGAGCACCTTATAGGATGACCACACATGAGCTTAATGAGCTCAAGATGCAGCTAGAGGAACTCTTAGAGAAGGGTCACATTCATCCTAGCATCTCCCCTTGGGGTGCACCAGTCATCTTCATGAAGAAGAAAGACGGGTCCCTTTGGTTATGCATGGATTATAGGCAACTGAACAAAGTAACCATAAATAACCATTATCCCTTGCCCAAGATTGATGATTTGTTCGATCAGCTTCAAGGTGCTAAAGTGTTTTCCAAAATAGATCTGAAGTCAGGGTATCATCAGTTGAGGATTGTGGAGAGTGATATCCAAATGACCATATTTTGTACCAGATATGACCACTATGAGTTCACCGTGGTCCCATTTGGTCTTACAAATGCTCTAGTTGTATTCATGAGTCTCATGAATGGGGTATTCTGACCTTTCCTTGACTAATTTTTGATTGTGTTCCTTGATGACATATTGATATATTCTCAAAATGAGAAGGGGCATGAGGAGAATTTGAGGTAGGTTTTGTAGTGTTTGAGGGACAATCAGTTGTACGACAGTTTGTCAAAGTGTGCTTTATTTAGATCAAAGGTCAAGTACCTTGGGCATGTATATCCGATGATGGGATCTCAGTTGACCCATCAAAAATCAGAGCTATTATGGATTGGCCAGTGCCAACCAGTGTGACAGAGGTCAGGAGCTTCAAGGGTTTAGCAGGATACTACAGATGCTTCATTGAGGGATTTTCCAAATTTGCACACCCCATTACATCCCTGTAGTGAAAGGGAAAGAAATTTGAATGGACAGAAAGGTGTGAGATGGATTTTTAGGATTTGGAAAGGGCACTCACTAGTGCACCTATCCTCATTGTGCCAGACCCCATGGCTGATTTCATGGTATGCACATATGCTTCCTTGGATGGATTAGGAGCAATCCTTATTCAGGAGGGTCCAGTTATAGCTTACGAGTCTAGGAAGCTTAAGACTCACAAGCTTAACTACCCTACGCATGACCTAGAGCTTGTAGCAGTAGTACATGCACGTGTGAGGTGGAGAAACTTCCTTTTGGGTCATCACTTTGAGCTTCATTCAGACCATCAAAGTTTGCAGTACATCTTCACCCAGCCTAATCTTAATGCCCGTCAGAGGAGATGGATGGAATTCCTATGTGAGTATGATTTTGATGTCCACTACATCAAGGGGAAAGAGAACGTAGTTGCAGATGCCTTGAGTAGAAGACGACATGAGGTATACTCCATATCTATAAGCACAGATTTGAGAGACCGTATATTACAGTGATTGCTAGACAATGGATGGTATCTAGAGGTTTGTCAGAGGATCCGTTCTCAGGATACCTTGGAGGGGAAGTATGTGGATTACTCTTTAGAGTCTGATGGACTATTACACCATAGAGGGTGCATCTATATACCTTCTCCCGAGGGATTGCGAGAGTTCATTATCATGGAGGCTCATAGAGCTCCTTATGTAGTGCATCCTAGGGTTAAGAAGATGCATTCAGACTTGAGGTAGTTATATCATTGGCCAGGTATGTGGCAACTTATTGTTGAGTTAGTAGCCCAATGCCTTGAGTGTCAGAGAGTCAAGGTGGAGCACCACCATCTAGGTGGGTTTCTCCAGTCTCATTCTATACTAGAGTGGAAGTAGGATACTATATCCATGGATTTCATTGTTGGTCTTCCCATGTCATCCCGTCGCCATGATTCTATCTTGGTGACAGTTGACAAGTTGACCAAAGTGGCCCACTTCTCACCAGTTTGGAATACCTTCATAGCACTAATAGTGGCATAGGTGTTCTTGTGAGACATTGTTAGGATTCATGGTGTTCCACGCAAGATTATTTCTGACAGGGATTCCCTCTTAACTTCTTCCTTTTGGAAGGCATTACAGACAACAATGGGTATCAAGCTCAATTTCAGCACAACCTATCATCCGGAGATGGATGGACAAGTAGAGCGGGTTAACCAGGTGTTAGAGGATATGCTCTGCATATACATCATGGATCATCAAACCAGATGGGAGGAGTCCCTTCATTTAATAGATTTTTCCTATAATAATGGGCATCACACTTCTTTGGAGATGCCACCTTTTCAGGCTTTGTATGGCAGACCTTGTAGGACACCTTTGAGTTGGGACCATATTGAGGATAGAGTGGCCATAGGTCCTGTAATGGTTCATGATATGGAGCAAGAGGTAATTTTGATTAGACAGTGCCTTAGAGAGGCACATGATAGGAAGAAGAAGTATGCAGATGCAAAGAGGATAGACCAGAGTTACATGGTTAGGGACAAAGTTTTTCTGAGAGTGTGGCCACATAAGAGTCCAATCTGTTATGGAAAGGGTTCTAAGCTCCCACCTCTCTTTGTCAAACCATTTGAGATCCTTGAGAGGATAGGACCAGTTGCTTATCACCTAGCTTTGCCACCTAGCCTATCACGCATCCACGATGTGTTTCATGTATCAGTTTTGAGGAAATATGTCTATGATGAGTCTCATATTTTAGATTGGGGAACCTTGCAGGTGGAGTCAAATGGGCAGCTATCTTTGGAGCCCATTTGCATTTTGGCTTGCTCGACATTCGCCATTCGAGGTCGAGAGCTAGACCAAGTTAGGGTCCAATGGGATTGCTATGATGAGGATACGACTTCATGGGAGGATGCAGCACGTATGAGATCACAGTACCCTCATCTTTTTGATGAATTCCAGGAGGACTTTCATGCCTAGAGGTGGAGGGTGTGAGGCCCTACCCTGACCCATCCTAGCCTTTCAATGTTTTTCATGTTGGAACTATTATGGATGCTTTATTTTTATGCATTCTGGATATAGAACTTTATATGATCCCTGGAATCGGATAACATTGGTATATTGATGCTTCATTCTATGCATTATGGGTATAGAATTTTATATTCTTCTAGAATAGGATAACATTGAGATGATGTATCTCATTATTTGATTTGTGGGACTTTATTAGGGTGATAGAAATATGATGCATATCTTATGAATGAATTAAAATTATGAGGATTATGATAATTGCTTATGTGGATTTGCTTTGATGTATGGAAAATTGAATTGTATGATATCAATTGTATGTAGAGTGATTGATGTCTATTCTGATTATGTGTTTAATATTATATGAGGCTATTAGAAAGTACTAATGTTTAAATTGAGATGCGTAGGAAATTATCCATGTGACCATGGAAATATTATGGAGAATCAAGCCTAGGCCTATGAACGTTCGAAAAACAAGGGGTTGTCTATATGGAGAGACAACACCCCGTATGTATCACATTTTATTTGTAAACATAATTGTTTGCATGTGTGTAAATTGTATTTATTAAATTGTTTAAATCATTCGAGGGACAATTGCCATGTGTGTATTTGTGATGTGGAATTATCTTGTACTATCACTTGACGCATATGTTGTATGTTGTGTTGGCAATTGTCATGTCACCTTTTTGAGAGATTTACCTTTTGTTTAATTGTTATATTTCTTAATTATCCTTGAAGGTACCAAGAAATCTAGAATAGTGAGCCATAAGGAGGGTCAGCTCAGAGTTGACAAGTAGGTTAACTTTAGGTGGACTTTCAAAGGGTTAAATCAACTGCTAGAGTCAATTTTAGGGCATTTTTATTGGGCCTCATGGGGTACCTATGGGTGAGGGCCAAATCTAGTCATGTGTCTTTCCCCTAGGGCTTGTTTAACCACCCAAAAAAGTGGGTTTTCCTAGATGGCCGAATTTCATCTATAGGAGTGCCATCCTTGGTTAGATAACCTTCTTGGTAGGTGTTATTCCTCTTCCCCATTTTATTCCTCTTCTTGAGGTGCCTTGGTTAGGGAGTGTGTAAGACCTAAGGAAGACCAACCAATGGGATTCTCTCACTCTATCCAAGAGGTTGGAAGGAGTGAGAGAAGCCTTCTTAGGCTAGAGATTCAGACTTAGTGAGTTAATCATCCACTCTCCATCTTTACAGATTTTGGACAATTTTGGAAGGAAAACCAGTTTGACAATAGGAATTTTGGCTAAGTGTTGTAGAAAAGATTTGTGGATTGGGCTGCTCTTCTCCAAGCTATCCCTAGAATACCCTTGGCAGATTCGAGGTAGGTGCATTTTCTTACTTGTTTATTTGAAAACTATTTATAGGATTGCTTGAATGTAATGCTATTTTCCTTGCTCTTTCCTTTGTGAAAACATTATGTGATTTTCCTCTTATTTCTATTTTTTCATTTTGTTGTGTTTTGGGAGTATCCAAGACCATCTTACCCTTGGGAGGGGAAAATGATCTTGGGGGTGGAAGGATTTTGACAACCTTAGAGTGAGAGGCTCTTATCATGAGAGTGATCTCAAGGGTTTCTCCATGTGACCCTTGCTGCATAGTTTTTTTTATGCATTCGAGGGTCATAAGGGGAGAAAATATGGCAGGTATGCCTTTCGAGGTCATAAGGATATGGAGGTTAAGATGATTTTTGTTCTGTTCTTGGATGTCATGAGTTGGCTATGAGTTACTATCTAGTAGATCTCCTCAAAGGTACTTGGTCCACTTCCACCCTTGTAAAACATCACATTATATGATGGAGTTTCAACTTTGGGATGGGTATGTGTGTTGTTGAGTTTTTCCCCTTGCTTGTTTGTGTTAGCTTGAGTGTAACCCATCTAGGACTTGGTTCTCCATGCTCAGGGGTGGCTTCTAGTAAGCCTAGGCTGGGAGGTGAGCACCCCATGGTCACATCCTTATGTTTTGTATGCGGGTTGCTTGGAAAGAGGAAGGAAAAAAAGAAAGAAAGAAAGCTAGGGTGTTGCTAATTTGTTGTTGTTGCAGAAAGAAATATGAATGTAATTGTTGTATTTATTTGAAAGAAAGAAATGTGTTTATTTAGTTAAGTCCTCATTTATTAGGAATGAGAGACTAATTGGGTATTTTACCCATTTGTAAAAGTTGGCAACTTGTGTTCAACATTCTTATAAGAAAAACATCTAATTAAATTCTATAATGTATTATGTTGTTATTTTGATTTAATTTTGTCTTAAACTAAAATCTATTATTTATTTGTCTCTGCAAGTTATATAAAGAATAAAAAAAAGGGAAATGTAGAAAATGTTATCTTAATGTTATAAGTATTTTCTGAACTATTTATATGTTGTGCATTTGTATTTACTACTGTCCTTTTCCTAATAGAAAAAAAAGAAACGAGAAAACAAAAAGCTAAAGTAGATAAATTTAATCTCTTTCTATAAATGACTTTATGGCATAGAAAGTAAATTAGAAATGCATTTATCCTAGTATGCAGTAGATATATGCATTCCTTACATCTATAAAGAAAAAAATAAATAAATAATAATAAAACCTATTTAAAGTTTTTTGCTTGCTGCTATCATTATTGTCATAAAATGTATTGTTGTTTTAAAAAAGAAAAATATATGCAGATTTAGTCTTAGACAGTGAGGGTATAAGTTGATTTATTTATGTTAAATAAATCATTTCAGAAAAACAAAATATACAAAATTGTATCTATCTATGGGCTACCTGTACATTTTTAACATTCCTTCATATTAGTGTCTAAATTTCTTTTTAGGAAAAGAGACAAAAAATAAGATTCTAACCCTAAGAGATTGATATATATATGTATATATATGTATACATATATATACATATATATATGTATATGTATGTATACATATATATACATATACATATATATATATACATACATATACATATATATATATGTATATATATATATATATACATATATATATGTATATGTATATGTATGTATATATATATATATGTATATGTATATATATGTATACATACATATACATATACATATATATATATACATATATATATATGTATATATATATATATATATATATATATTAAATATTGTAAAAAAAATAAATTTATAGACAAAAAAAAATAGAGCACTTTCCTTAGGGCCGAGCCACTGTGTGTTAACACAGTGGATGGCACGGGAAATGCCACCCACTGTAGGTAGACACAGTGGACGGCACCGGCTACTGGTGTTGGTAGTCACAGTTGCGTACACTGGAGCCCCGCACTATGCACTCCGACCTCCACTCGGCTTCCACCCCTTCATTCGACCGCCGCCTCATGGCCTTCGAACCTGCACAACACACACACACTCAAAATAAAATAAAATATAACAAACCCTAACCCCATTTTGGGTTAGGGCAAAAAAAAAAAAAAAAGTAGAATACTCGATGCAAAAAAATGCAACTCTAACCCAATTTCGGGTTAGTGTTAGCATTTAAATAACAAAGTATAATAGAAATGCAAGCCTAGCCCATATTCAGGTTACGGTTTGCATGTAAAATATGGGAGGGAATTTGAATTAAGTTTTTAAATTATAACTTAAAATCTAGGGTTATTTGTAAGTTGCATTGTAAAATGTAATGGGCATGGGCATAGTTGGTTCATTTTATCAAAGAAATATACATGTATAAATAGGTTTAAATATAGATTTGTTAATCCAAATTGTTTTTATATATATGCTATATTTTTACACACACACACACACACACACACACACATATATATTTGAGATTAAGTGAAAACCTATTTAATTTAATTTTATTAATTTTTATTTAAGTTCTCATATCGCATTATTGACGTAATTTTATCAAAGAATTTTAATAAGGATATTTCTTAGATAATTTTTGTATTTAATTAATTATGGACGTCAAGTTAAATTTAATTTGGGGGAAATTTGTAAAATGAGAATTATTAATTATTTTTAACAAATTTTTAACCTATGAGGCCAATGTGGGCCAAATTATTTAATCGTCAAATTTGAAGGTTTAGGGGGAAATTAAACTTGGCTATAGTATAAATTAGATTTATTTGGAAAATAACATTATTAATTTTGAAACCTTATTGGATAAATATGAATCAGGAATTTTGCGTGCACTCGATTAATTAAATTTTAGATTTAAGATATCTGCATCATTATTCAATTAGCTCGGAATAATTTAAATGCAATTTAGATATTTAGTTTTCCCTCGACTTTAATTAGTGGCAATTTAATTAAGATAATTAAATTAACTAATTAAATTGTGACAACCCTCTTGGGAATAGTTAATCTTCATTAATTAATGTCGCTTATTGGAGTTAGTTAATTAATCCAACTTTAGAAAACAATTTTATTTACATCCTAGTTAAGATAAAACTTATTTGATTCCACTTCAAATGTAGATTATTTTGTGATTTTATGTTGTTCAAAAAAAAATTGTTGTTACCTTTTTTGCCAAAAAGTTTGGGCACGACACATGGCTAACATGAGCCAAAATGATCCTCTAGTTTACTAGGTTTAGGCAAAATGTACTTGAGGATACGTGTGGCGTTTGAGTACATTGCTTCTCTTCTTGAGGATCTAAGCAAGACATATGCAATCCTTAGGCTTAACTCCATTCACTTGCATGATCTATGAGAAAGGACAACCGCATCGAAGATCAAGGGCGTTGGCTCTTAATTTTCATTTATGGTTCAAGGCTGGAAATTAGCTATAAATATGTCTTTTTAGACATCTTTTTGCATGGTAGTTGGATTAGCAGTGGAGTTTCTAGAGTCATGGACACTCCTATTAGGCTTTCCAATAGCAAGGCGTAGGTTTCTTTCCTAGGAAACATTTCAGACTGGCAGTTTCAAGGTATGATGTAGCAAAGAAGCCCTTTTATTATTGTTGCTATCAAATGGGTGCTTGGTGAGGACTTTATCAATATTGTGGATCAGTACTGCGTCAACAAATACATTTTATCTCGCTTTGTTGCCTCGTTGTTGGACATTAGGACAAATGACTTTTTTGGTAGTAGAGCTGACTCGACACTCTTCTCACTAGAGTATCTAGGCGGCCTTGAAGAAGTAGTGCAACAGGTTGTTCCCTTCCGAGGTCTACCTTTGGCCTTAGACCTGCAATGCTTCATAGCCTCCGGAGAAGATTTGGAATGGCATTTGTTAATCAACGATATGAGAATGACATTATATGCTCACTGCTTTCAAGAAGAACATGTTGCTGAATTCCTCCTTTGAGCTCATATGATAGTGCCCGCTCTGGCTGGAACAACTTGGTACACTGATTTTTGGGACTACATCTTCTTGAGGATTTTGATGCCACACATCCCTCCACATCTGGTGCATGTTTCAATATTCCAAGAGTTGTACAATGACTCTGGCTATGAATGGATGGAGGAAGAGGATAATAAGGATGACGACTATGATTTCCTCATGGAAGATGAGGAGGATGAAGAAGGTGACTGATAAAACAACTGCACACCTTGCTTCAACAACTTGCCACCCTGCTTCACTAACTTACAAGCCACGAGCCTTTTTATGCATTGAACAAAATAAATAATTTAAAATAATATAATATCTCTTTTGTTTGTTATAATGTATCTTATGGTTCACCTTTTACTCTTTACAATGCATGGAAGATCATAATTAAATAAATATAAGCATACAAAATTTACACTATTTATAGGGAGAAGCAAATGCTTAATGGAAACATTTGAGGTGAAATCCATTAACCGGGATTTCAAGGGATTCTCCCTGCAAGTCTTCAAGGTCAAATGCATTGAACTCCTTGCAATTAGTTATATGAAAAGGTCCCTCCCATAAGCCATCAAAGTTCATGTGCTAACCTAGCCTAGCGGCCCTCTCATTGTATTTCAGGACGAGGTCCCCCTCCTTGAATCCTAGGTCAGAACATTTGTTATCATCAAACCACCTCTTGATGACTTGTTGGTGGTTTTGAAGTGATTCAAAAGTTGTTTCTCTTGCCTCTTGTAGTTCCATGAGTTTCGCTAACCTTACTTCCATCAGCTCATTTTCTTCCACCTCAATAGATTTGAGGATCTGTAAGGAAGGGATTTCCATTGATATGGGGAAAAAAGCATCTTTACCATAAATAAACTTATACAGAGAATTATTGAGGATTTGTTTGGGTGTGATTTGGTCTACCCATAATGCACTCTTCAAGTGACAGTGTCACTCCCTTTTGTACTTAGACCCAATCTTTTTGATGAGTCTTATTAGGTTCTTGTTACTGGACTTAACCAAGCCATTCCCCTGTGGGTAATAGTTTGAAGAAGTTTTTAGGTAGATACCTTGATTGAGAGTGAATTGGGTCACTCGGGAACCCATAAATGCTCATGTGTTATCTGATATTATGGTTTTTGGTAGCCCATACCAGTATACTAGCTCTTCCAAAAATGCTAGGAATTTTGTTTTTGTAGCATTTCTTAGAGTTACAATTTTAGCCCATCTAGTGAAGTAATTGGTGGCAGTGAGGATCCATTTATGTCCCACCGAGCTTGGTGGATTAACCATTCCTATGAAGTCCAGACCCCACTAGGCAAAGAACTCTTCGACCACTATTAGTCTAAGTGGCATTGTTGTATTCCTACATCTGCCACTATAAAACTAACATTCCTTACATTTCCTTACTAGGGCATGTGCATCTTTAAATATTGAGGGCCATAAATATCCAGCACACATTATTTTAATGATAGTGGTTGGTGCTGAATAATGACCCCCTACGTGTCCGTCGTGGAATTCATGCAAGATCTTATTGGCTTGATCTTTATCCACATAGAAAAGTAAAATTCCATCGAATTGTCTTTTCAAAAGCACCCCCTCCACCAAGTGGTATCCACTATTTTTCATTCTATAGAACCTCCACTTTTTAGGGGGAGTATGAGCTAGGAAAATCCTAGTCAACATGAAATTCTTTCAATCTGCGATCCAGCATGGTTCCATTAGCTCAGAAGTGGCCATCATGACTTCCTCCGAAGTGGTTTCATCTTCTTGGGGGCTTGACTTCTGGGTTATGTATTCACAAAGGCCTTTTCCATGAATTACCTTAGTAGGTTTGATGTCAATGTCATACTCTAGGATTTTAGTAATCCAGTTTGCTCTTTTTTCTGTAATGTCACCTTCCATTATATATTCTCGGACTGAAGGATGGGAAACATATACAATAGTTTTGTTACAGATAATGAAATGTTAGAACTTTTTAAGGCCTTTGACAATGGCTAGGGCTTGCTTCTCAATGAAGTTGTAGTTGGCCTCATATTCTTTTAGCATTTTTGAGTGGAAGGATATTAGATGTTCCCCCTTTTGATATGCATCCTTCTGGGTTAAAACTATGGCCATGTTGTAGTTGCTGGAAAAGGCATACATTATGAAATCCTTAGAAATGTGAGGATTGGAAAGAATTGAGGCTGATGACATGGAATCTTTGATCTTCTCTAGTGCCTCCTTTTCTATAGGGGTCCACTTAAAATGTGTGTCTTTCTTGAGCATAAGTGTGATAGGCCTTACCATCTCGAGGAAGTTAGGGATGAAATAGCTAACAAAATTAACCTTTCTTAGGAACGATTGAACACCTTTCTTGTTGCCAAGAAGAGGGATCTCTTTTATTGCTTTCACACGTTCAGGATCAATTGTGACTCCTTCTTTGGACACTACATGCCCCAGCAATTTCCCTTGTGGGAATCCAAAGATACATTTCTTTGGGTTCAGGGAGATACCGAATTCTAAGCACTTTTGGAAGACCAACTTGAGATGATCAGAATGATCTTCTTTGTGTTTTGAAAACAAAGTCAAATCATCTAAGTAGATAAGGATGATTTTGTTTATCAACTCCTTAAAAGACAAATCCATAGACCTCTGAAAGGTCGCACTAGTATTCAACAATCCAAACGACATCTTTTGGTAAGCAAACATTCCCCACTTGGTGGTGAATGTGGTCTTGTGTTGATCTTCTGGCTTGACTAGCACTTGGTTATAGCCTGAGAATCCATCTAACATTGAGAAAATTTTAGACCCAACCACAGTGTGCAACAACTACTCCATTGGTGGTAAGGCATAGTGATGTTTCAAGGAGGCTTGACTCAGGTCGCGAAAACCTACACAGAGCCAAATATCTCCATTCTTCTTCTTGACTGGTACCAAATTTGATACCCATATGTTAGTCTCAATTTCTGATTGCTTTGTTTTCTCCACTAGAATTTTAAACCCCTATCACCTATGGGGAGAACAACAAGAAATAGAAACAAAGAGACAACCATTGACAAGGCTTAAATAGAAACCTTGTACACTTTAAGCTTCCACTTAGCTTAGGCAGGTATACCTTTAGGATCACTCTTTGCAATTGAAAATTTACAGAAGACCAGTGCTAACTTATGCAAACCCTACAAATTTAAACACAACTGAATCATAAAAGAAAGACTTGTATTCATTTTTATTGATGAACAAGAAGGTCATGAGCTTCAACAAGCTATACCAGTGCCTTATTCAGGATTCAGAGTCATTCAGAATTGGACAAGAACTGACAGAAGAAATTCACATACATGCCATTACCTTCATTTAACCAAATCTATATGCCTGACCTATATAAACTCTCACCATATGCTAAACCCAGTCATCGAATTCAAGTGAGAATCATTGATTACCAATGAAAAAGGATTTAAGTATATCTAATTTCTCTCCTTGAGAGAACAACCTAAACACATTCTTGTAAGTTGCTTTGCAAATCATTCAATTAAACAATCATTAATTATCTAATCAAAATGGTAACCAATCACACATACATGAAGACAATAGGAATCAAGACTTAAAATGTTCTGGTCTGTATATTAATATTTTCTATCAAATTTTACATAACTCAGAATGGTTCTCCAAAAACCAGAAAAAAAACATAAATACATTTTGTATGAGTTTTCTTACAGAATTATTGTGATGATTTTCTAAGTATTCCTGGTATCCATTTATAGAGATATGGATGCAACAAGCTTCGGACTTTCCTAGAAATATTTTGTTATAACCATAATTCCCCCTCAGAAAGGGTTACATTGCTTACTGAAGAGAACAAGAGGAAAACCAACTAGTTAACTAGTTGGAGAAAGGCCAAAATACTTCTCAATATTCACAAGTCGAGTTCCAGGTGTCCTCAATTTTTCAAAAATCCGATTAGCCTAAAGAAAACAGTTACCAGAGCTAACCGCCTCCAATTTCCTGAGAGTTGTCACATGCTATAGCATCAGTTGACTCTTCTTGAGCCTCTGCTTCTTGCATCACATATCTATCTTTCCATTATTTGAACATGTCATCACTAGGCCAAGAAAAGTTAACAACTTTCTTCTTCAACTTATTTAATCTCTTCCATGTGTTCCTTAACTGCTTAACTTCTGCTTCCAAAAACCTAAAATGTGACTTTATTTTTTCAATCTCCTCAATTGTTTAAATGAACAAAGATGTATCATCTGAATTTATGATGTCATTTATTCATTGTGATAATTTGTGTCCTAAATCACCAAGCCACACCTCTTCATCTTTCAACTTGTTGGTGCTAATAAAACCCCCAGGAAATAGTTCAAACTTCTGATCAGCATACTCTTTTCAATACAAATTTGCTTTTCTTTCTAGACTAACTCTTTCCTCTGCCAACCTAGACATACCTTTTACTAACTCATAAGTGGATTTAACAGTGGCATCAACACCTGCCTCTTCATAGGATAAGTACATAAGTTCCAAATCCACCTCCCTAGCAATCCATTTATCCAAAATTGGCTCTACAATGGCCTTATCCTCCTTCAAATAATTCAAAAGGTTCACAACTCTGTTCATGTTTATGTGTACAATCGAAGCCCCAACTATATCAACAAATTTTAAAATTGTTCCCCTGACCTTCTCCTCATATTTACTTGCAAAAATGGCTTGAGCTTGCTTCAACCTCTCCATCTCATCTTGGATACTTGTAGCAAGTTGAAAACTAGGAATCTCAGGAGAAAGAGGAAATTCAATAATCGGGCTAGTAGAAGGAGGTTTGGCCGGAGAAGATGCAATCATCAAATTATAGGGTTCACATTTTTGTTGTTGTCCTTCTATCTGGGCCTTCAGCTTGGCAATTGTGTTGTCCTTATGAGCTATCTCAATTTTAGCTTCATTATAGGCTTTCAAGATTACTTCTAACTTCCCCTGGAGATCAACTTTCTCTTTGGCTTCTTTCTTAGCCACTACCATATTGAATTTTGTAGATTCTAAAGTTGTACTGGTAGCCTCTATCACCCCTGTGTCCTTCACTCTCTTGACAATCATGCCTCCTGAATAACTAGACTCTGAGGAGTCATTCCTCTTTTTGCTTTCTTCTCTTCTTAATGACCACATAACTAAGTCATCATTCCTTCCAAAGGGTCAGTCTCTTTTCTAACTACATCAAGAATTAATGCATCAGCTATATCCCACTTAGAGAGAATCAAAACTCCAGCTTCTGCAATCATTTTCCTTCTCTGCTTAGGGGTAATTGCCTCAAACTCTGCTAGCATCTCCTACTTTACTTATGTCTCAATAATAGATGTATCTTTTTGGGGATGATCAACATTCCCCTTCTCACATTTCTCCTTGAAATGCTCTATATTCATTCTCCAAACAAACTATAAAAATGCTCCTTTTTTAACAAAATGGCTATCTACCAAAAATTCCTCACTAGCTTGCTTAGTGACAAAGTCCAATTCCTTACCTTTGAACTCTTCAGCAGTCAAGTCCATTTTGGTACTTGCTATTTCTTCTAGCATTCCTTCTTACAACTCTCCATATGTGCAGGCAATTTCTCCAAGACTCCCTAATTGCAACAACTACATGCTCATCTCCTATGTGTATTGGGGATTGAGAAGGAGAATATAAAGGCCCATCTATCTGCACTTCTTCCCCTACCCTTTTCCTTTTTGGAGAGTCTTGGATTTTAGTGACATCTTCCAGTGGCCTTTTTCCTTTCGAAGTGGAGGGCTTATCCCTTTTGGGCATTACTATATTATACCCTGATTTTTTATACATCACATATTCGCCAGGGGGAACCACCTTGGCATAAGTAGGCTTAGCTATAACAAGTTTATCTTTCTAAGGATCATCTCCTATTACAACCTCCCTCTTCTCTTTCAAAGTCTGCATTAGATCTTCAAAATAGACCACCAAAAACTTAATCTTTTCTTCCAAAGGATTAAAACTACCCAGAGGATCATAGTTTCTATCAAAATGCTGAATGAAATCTAGAGTTTTCTTGAACACTATCCATTTCTCATTCCTTACTTCTTGTTCATATAGATTAAATTCATTCCTTATTAGGTCTTCAGGGAAATGAAATTGATGAGATTTACCCCCACATTTGACTTTCTTCCTAAATATACCGTTGAAGAAATCCTCTAGATCAGCAAACCTAGCAACTGTAGTGGATAGCCTATATGGCTGAAGAGATTTGTCAAAATATACCCAGACACCCTTGGTGATTACAAACTGATGGGCCACTATGACTGTTGGGAAGATGGTGCCCCTTCCTTTGTTTGTCAACTCTTCTTCCTGTAAATCTCCAATTTTCCTCAAGATCTTAGCTATACCTACCTTCAAAAGGACCTGGTAGGGAAGCACATATGGAGTTCCCCTAAAACCATACACTCTAAAAATAGTAGAAACAAGGTACAAAATTATATCCCCCCAGTTATGCACAATTTTAATACCATCAGCAAACTCTTTGGGTCTAATGAATTCCAAGAGGGCCTTAGGAATCCTAGGGTTTTCTTGACATAAAAGGATTCTAAGCTTGGATGCAAAGTATCTATCAAATTTAAAATAACTTGCATCCTCTCTGTCCCATGACAAAATGGTGCTCCATAACTGAATATACATTTCCTCTCCCTCTCTTTCCTTTAACAAGTCCATCTCAGTTGCAAAGTATTGAGCACCTTTAAAAAAGAGCATATGTATAAGCAGGGAATACCATCCAAAAGGTTTATCTACTTTAGCATTTTTTATTCCAATTAGGCCTTCATGAATGGCATCAGTAAGGTAGGGTGCAAAATCAAAAGTCACTACCAGGGATGGATTCAAAATCTGTGCCATCATAAGCATGTAGTGGGTTGGCATGGTATCTTCTGCATCTTCCCCAAGAATCTAACATAAAGATTAGTATAATCCTTTAGCCCTCAGAGTAAATAAATTCAAAGGGAAAGGCTCCATTGTGCTTCGACCTACTAATGTCAATCCTCCTATTTTTGCAAAGAATTCTTTCAATGTCCCACCCCTAAGATGATCCTTCTTTGCATAATAGACCTTCTTTAGCATGTCAAAATCAATAGGCTCTAAATTATTCGAGGCCTCACTTAGCCGAAAAAATTTCCTGAATTCATCATCATTGATTTCAATTAAAACTCCTCCACTTATATTTCTCATAGTTTTAGTGATGGGGTCATAGTTTTTTGCAATTTGGGTCAGCAGGTCAACATCCATGAATATTTTAGGCACCACAAGTTTTCCAACATCCAACTCCCATATACTATTGATTGGGGAAAGTGAATTTCACTAACTAAATCCTACTCTTAATAGTCCTAAACCTACCATGCCTATCTGAGCATCCCTCAACCAACAACCTTTATCATATAGCCCATCACCAACTTTCAGACGAGAAGCTTTAGGCACAAGTTCTTTTATTTTGGCTACACTATTGGTGGATTGAGCCAATTGCTCCAAGAAATCATCACAAATAGCTCATTCTTGGTAATCCACCTTTCCTCTGGGTTCCTTTTGTAGTGCCATTTTAAAAACTATCCCTACCACAATCACTATTTTTGATAATTCATCATAAATTTCAAGTGCCACAAGAGAAAAGATACAGAGAAAATTCACAGAAAAACTTACTTGTAGCTTGAGAAAACTTAGACAGTGCACCTATTTTTTGCAAAATTTCTTCAAATGCCCTTGTGCTATGTTGAATTTTGAACACTATCTTATCAATGAGTCTTGACAATAACTGAGCATTGATTACCAATTCATAAAGCCACACACTTCTGCAGTTAAACTTTTGATATTTTAAAATTTGGCTCCAACAGCCCAGAAGGACGACCTCTACATATTTATCATTTGGTCGCCAAGCTGCAATGGTTAAAGTTCAGATGCACTTCCATTGCAGTATAGTGACCATCATTGGATCTGGCCAAACTAACACACTCGTTAAGAACAACAGCTTCCTCAGTGGGCCGATCAGTTGGTCACTTATCCGCCCTTTGTCGCTATGTCACTACTGATAAAGTTTGGGCATTTTTGTGCTATGGTATAGCGACAGAATTTTGATCTTCTCAAAACTGCTAGACCTTTATGGTTCATTACCACTTAACCGCCATCATTTTACTATTCACTGTAACTACTTGCCCGAACCGGTGGCCTTAACTGCTAGTGCTAATGGTTTGTCGCCATGTTGTTGCTGATATCCATCGTGCAACTTTTTGTTATGGTATAGCGATAGACGTCTGATATTCCCAAACTTGCTTGCTTGAGTTGTTCTTTTGTTAGGCCCCACCAGTTGTCGCCATGTCACTGCTCATAGAGTTCAGGCATTTTCGCGTTGCGGTATAGCGACAACCGTGAGATCAAACAGGAACATACTTGATTTTTAAGGACCCGACACATATATAATAAAAGGTATAGGACTTGCAAAACACTTCAATATTAATAGACCCCGCCTAAGCCTAGAACAAAAAGGAGCCTCCTTTCGACAATAGGATGACCCTTCCACTGAAGTGGAAAAAGCAATGGGCTGAAATAAAAGGTTTGAAGTTAAAGAAACACAAGGGTTTATGCTTTGAAAGATTTTGAAATTTTAATACCAAACCCTAAAACCTTTTGGCCATGGACTCACAAACAAGGACCAAGATTAAAAATTCTGACAAATTTTCATGACAAAAGGCAATACTTCCAACAAATTTAAAACAATGATAACACCATGTACTATGCTTGATGGGATAAATAATGTTGGACTCTATTAACTTTTTCAATTCCTGTGTCATGAGAGTCTCAATCTTTGGATTAATAGGCCTTTGTTTTTTGTTGGATTGGCTTGGCACCATCAACAAGTTAAATTGTATTTTGGAGGATGTTGGGATTATAACCTTTCAAGTCTACATATGACCATGCAATCACACCCAGGTATTCATCACAAAAGTGAGTTAACCTTTCTTTGTCCTATGGAGAAACCTCCTTTACAACCTTGAGCTTTCTCCCATTCCCCACTGGCATTTTAGTGTAGTCACCCTTGTCAGCTATGAGCTTTCTTTTGTCTTTTTGGCATCATCATGATCAAATAGATTCTCAAGGGTGATCAGTCCATTTGGGAGTTTATTGGATTTCAACTGAATGATTTGATCTCCGTAGGCCTCTTTTACCTTAGGCTGCATTTGATCTGCAAATTCACCAGAGTGCTGGATGAACATGGCAATTTGTTCATCACTTTCAAATACTTGCCAATGGGTGTCATTGTCTGAAATATCCGATTGAATGATCATGCAGACTGCCTGAGGGTTGGTAAGTAATTTTGTAGCAGGGTCAAATTGTGACCCAATAGTGGTCATCCGATCAGCGGTTGCATTTTCCTTGCAAGGAATCCTCTGAATATTGAAAGAATCAAAGTTTTAGATCAAATCCCATATTATGTGGTGATATGACCTCATGCGGACATGTTTGGCACTTGATATCCCTTGGACTTGGTACACTATTAGTTCAGAATCTCCTATGACCTTCAACTATTTGATCCCCATTCGCTCTGCTAAGCTCAAACCCTAAATTAGTCCCTCGTACTCCACTTCATTATTTGAGCAAGCAAATTGCAGGTAAAAAAATATTACAACTTGTTTGCCTTTGGGTGATGTAAGGTAGATTCCAGCTCCTAAACCTACTTTGCATCTAGCACCATCAAAGTGCAAGGTCCAGAAAGTAGAAGACAACTCCTCCTTTTCTAGTGGTTCTTTAGTCAATTTGGGAAATCTGGTCCTCACTAAAAATACAATAAGTCTGAAGACCTATAGCATGGTAATTGGCATATGGGTTAGAATTTATGAACTCATTAAGGAAGACATCCTCTAGAAGCTCTATATTTTTCCTTTCTTCATTAGAGATGGAGGTATGGGTTGGTTAAAAGTTGATTATAGCTTGATCAACTATATGCTTGGCATGTAGGGGCTTTGAAAGGATTTTGATTTTGGTACCATGTTGGGTTCAAAGGATGAGGCAGGACCAATCTAGGGATGGGTAGCCCCCTATCTTAGTAGTAAAATAACGAGAAAGGCAAAGGCCAAAAATAGGGGGAATATTAATGACTACTACCTCCTAAGATACAATGACACTAGGACAAGAAAACAATGTCAATGAGAGACTTTTAATAGGATCCACGGTCTAAACTATGTTTCCGTATAATTGCATAACACCCCTACTTAGAGGTTCATATCTGATTTTCAAAACCCCGGCAATCTTCTTTGGCATGATGGTTGTGCTAGCGCCATAGTCTATCATGGAATTATGCAACAACTTGTCTCCTACAATGAGTCAAATAGAATGGATTTGGTTTAGGCTTACCCTCCGCTTGAGACCTAGGTGTCTTGGCCTCATTCATTAGTACAAATGACAGGCGTGATTGAAGCAAGGGAGCCATAGATCTTTCCTTGTTAAATCATGAGTAATTTGTGATGTTCCCGATGACAGGTCTCTCCACCTCTACCAGAGCTTCTTTTAACCGGTTCTTTTGCTCTAGGATGCTAAGGATATCCCATAAAGAGATATTAGCTAGAGATTTCTTTAGGTGTTCCACCACGTCCAATACTGATGGCATAGGAACTTTTAATTCTCTTGGCTTATAGTGGATGAAATATTTCCTCTGATATGCGGCAACAACCATGGGTTGTTCAAGAGCCTTTTTTGAGATAAACTTCCCTTGTCTATTTACAGGCTCTCCCACGAACTTTCTTTTCGACCAAAGGTTGTAGTCTGACTATACTTGGGGAGCTCCTGAACTTGATGCAATTGCATCATTTGTGAGTACAACATTTTCACTTTCCTTCCAAGAAAATAAAGCATGATCCGGGGCTATCTCTTCTTCCTGCTCCATCAGCATGCCTTTCATTTGAGCGATGAGGGCTGCATTTTCCATGCCAAAGGAAGCATAAACTGCCACATCCAAGGTAGTACCTTGACTTCATTGATCTGCAAGATTTTGTTGCAAATTACCCCTTGGACGGTTTCTTGGAGTATGAGCATCGTTACATGGGAAGCACCAAGAATTGGTGTCATCAACCAGATTATTCTATCCTATGGTTAATTCTTTATTGGTACTAGGATGAATGGTTTGTAGCGGAGTGGGCACTAGAACTATCTTTCTATTTGTTTGACTTGAGGAATTTTGATTGTTCTCATATTGGTTTTTCTGATATGGGGGTCTATTCCCTTGAAAATTTTGCTAGAAAAGAGGTCTAGTAGAGGGGATTTGGGATCTTGTAAGGTTAATGATCTCATTAGAAAAAGATCTTAGTAAAATTTTCATGTCATTGACTTCAACAGCCAAGGTTGCAGAAGAAGGTGTATTGGCTTGTTGGGATCCGGGGTATACATACCTAGATTGAGGCACAAAAGTGCTAGGTGTGACAGGCTCAGGAACTTGATTCGATATTTCAGGGAAGACCAACATGAGCGATCATGGTGCAAGCTTCCCGACATCAATTAAATTGTTCTTTTCTCAGACTACAAAATCTTATGTATCTCAAAGAGTACTGCCTCTGAGAGATTGGATCATCATGGATATATCTGAATTGAAAGCTTTTTAATAGAAGACAAACGCCATATCTACAGGTGGACGAACAGATAAAAGTATCCTCTACCAGGTTCTTTGAAACCTCGTATTGAAGTTTGTCACTACTTCATGAGGAGCTCTCTTTATAGTAATCAGTTGTTACATCAAAGATGACCTATCTGCCCTATGTGAAAATCTCTCAAAGAAACGATTGTCAAGTTGATCCCAATCAGCTATAGAATTGGGTGCAAAAGATTTGTACCAATCTAAAGCTCTTCCTTTAAAAGAAGCTGCAAGCAATCTCAAAGCTACATTATTCTCTGTAACATTATGGACCGTGCAAACATCAGCCACATCTTGTAGGTCTTCCCTCGAGGTTTTGGAATCTTCACCGGTGAATTTAGGGATGACTTTTAGCACAGAGGTAGGAATAGGGCCCCATATTTTGGGTGGAACAGGAGGAATAAGGGGACTTCTGCTATTCTAAGTCACAAAATTCCTGGGATGAACTTGAGCCATCACTACGAGAATGGGTATCGCAGGGATAACAAGTGAATTCTGAGAAGAAGTAGCTATGGACGATTAAACGGTCACCAGGGGTGGTAGAAGTAAACTAGGATTTGAAGTTGTTTGACTCCTAGTAATAGGTCTGTGCTTCATAAATCTACTTAGGCTTTATGTACAAATGAAGTCCCACTGGGCGTGCGAGAAAAAAAACTATTGATTACTAATTTTGCATTATATGCTAACAACCTTATGAGAAATTCAGTGATGGGGGACCTTTGCGCGAAGTTCACTAAATAACCTAGGGGCTTGAGAAGCCGACTCTTCATACAATGGAGGGGAGAAAAGGGAGAAAGAATACTCAAAAGCTACATTAATTAGGCGATACGCCAGAATATTTTTGGAACATTTGAAGCACATAAAACCCAAGTATTTATAGTTTTAAGGCCCATTCAACAATCTACATACCCAATACAATTAGGGAAGATAATAAAACAAGGCTCATTCAACATAATATGACATACACCATTCGTCTAACATATAAAAAGTTTTATAACATAGTTTAATCCGCAGAGTCTCACAACACATCATAGAAGTTACTAAATTAGAAAATAACATAGAAGTTAACCAATTAAGCCTCAAACAAAATAACCATAAAGTCCATAAGCACAGTCTGATATGTTTATGATCCATGAAACATAATTAACATAAAGGCCTGATTCATAGAGCCATAGTGTAATATTCATTTCTCAAAGTCTGAACCCCCAAACAGCTAAAGGAAGGCCAATAAATAGCCCTCAAGCGCCTAACAACTACCAGCAGGAAATCACAAGAATAAACTTTGCAGCCACTCCCTGTCAGGAATCACCTTGCGTGGCGTCCATAGAGATGAATGCAATCAAAAAGAAAAAATGACCTTTTGGTATCATTATGCTAACTGTATCATGGCAACCTTCATACCTACACAAACAAGAAATCTGCAATGCTTACAACATTCCATCTCATGAACTGATGAAGGGACATACAACAACTTAGAGGAGACTCAAAGCCGAGCACAAAAGGAGGACTAGGAAATGAAGCACGAAGGTGCCAAGTTCCACTACTAGCGTACGAAGTATGGTGGGGTCGGGGACACTCATGCCAAAGGAAAGACCTATGCTATGTCGCAACTTTACACTTTCTCAACACAAGGAGAGAAAAGTGAGTCGCTTAGAGAAGTGTTGTGACACCACGTGGAACGCCCAAACAAAAGAAAGAGTGGGCTGAAAAGAGAAAGGGGGATGAAAAAACTTAACCAAAATGCCACCTAGTGAACAACTTCAAAAGAACATTAACATTAATTATATCCAATTCTTCTAAAATTAATTCAATTCCCTACCTTAGTCAATATTTCCTTCTAATCTTGATTAGTTAACTAATCCCAATAATTTAACTAATATTATGATAATTATCCTTATCTCTATCACTTATCCTAATCAATCCAAGACTAATCATGATCATCATTTCTCCCAATTTTAAATTCCCCCACTCATTCTCTCTCCTCATGTCCCATCCTCCTAACTTACCTACTTTATCTTTTAATCCCTCATTATCCCAGCTATTCCTCCTATTAATAATTTGCACACTTGTAATCACCATGATTAGGAGATAGTCAACTTCCTGCCATAAATGGCTTTCCCATCTGTCCTCCCAACCTTAATTCCACCCACTCCTATCTATCCAAGGAATTTTGAATTCCTTGAGTCCCCCCATGCCCCCTCTTCTCAAGGAATTTTTTATTCTTTTTATTCTTTATTCTTCCAAGGCTCCCTATTTCCATGGAATTTAAAATTCTCTTTGTCATTCCCAAAGAATTTTTAATTCCTTTATCCTCTTCCCAATGTACTTGGGGAACTCTTCCCTATGTAATTGAGAAGTGTAGAGACAAGAAATGCCTTTATGGAAAGATCTCTTGAATCTCCCACTTGTCCTCTCCAATGCACCTCACCTTCTTTCAATCTTGGCCCTCCATCTCCTTTCAATCTTGACTGTCCATTTTGGGCCCCTCCAATCTATAAATTGGAGTCTCCTCCCTCCACAATCCAATCCACTTCATGCACATTGTAATGTTGTCAACTTGAGCTCAAGAAATCATCTATCACACACTTATTTTGACAAAATTTAGCGACACTTAGTCCATTGTCCATCCTCATTTTTTTGTGTAGATTGGAGAGAAATCCACATTCATCACTCAAAGGAGAAAATCAAGTGGAGATAGGGTGCACTCCTATTTCATCTCAATTCGAGGGAGTTAGGAAAAGGTATAAAGATTATTTTGTTTGTTTTGTATTCTTTATGGTGTTTTTACGATTTAATATATGCAATTAATAACCTTTGCACCATTTTTATCTCTTCACTAATATTTCTAACAACTCCAAGTATCCAATCTATGTACACTACTGAACATCTGCAATAATTTAAATTCATTTCTACATACAACTAACTGTGACAACCAACCATGCAAATTTGACATCAACGGTAACAAAATAGATCATGGACAACATTCTCCAAACATTCTCCCCATTCAAGTTTGACATCAATAACAACACTGCAGCTCATTAACAATATTCTCCAAGTTTCCAATACATTCATGGGTACGTGGATTCAAATTAGGCAGGTGACATTGACAACATAAGATGCATTAATGAATATATTTTCACTATGTTTTGTGGTTCTATTAGTTGGATGTGTTGCAAGGTTGATCAAAATGAGCTATTAATGTGTTGTCATTGATGTCAACATGCTTTGGTTGTCATTAGTGACTGGTTGGTATAGTTAATGTTGAGTTCTCTTTGTAGTTGTGCTAAGAGATTTGCTCTGTGTATCTTCTATATTGCACATATATTCATGTAGTTTGGATATGTTGTTAAGTAGTGTTTACATATGTTAATTTTTGAATTTGCTTCAGATTGTTGTGCTTAGGAACTTACGTTTACTAGTATGTTTGACAATGTTTTCACATGAAATGCATGCTCCGCATTTCTCCATGTTATGGTTTTTGGTGTTGTGGTTTTGGACTTAAGTTGATAATGTCTTAAGCTTCATTTTATTCAGTTGGCACATGTTCTTGGGCTTCAAAACATTGTTTCAAAGTTCGACGGTGTTTACTCTAGGTTTGGCCAAACTTGGGTGTTTACACTTTAGAGTGTTAGATATGTTATCATTGATGTCAAAGAAGTGAAGACAAAGTTATCCTTGATGTCAAGGAATTGGATTAGTAATGTCAAAAATTTGGATTGATTTATTTGGTGAAATCATAGAAATATGGATTAATCTTGAATATCATAGTCTAATATTTTGTCACTATTAATGTTACAATGATATAATGAGTGGCATAGAGAAATGAGTGTTGCTATGTACTCAAGAATAATAAAGTTTATAATGAAATGACAATAATGGAGCAAGTTAATATTAAGTTCTTTTGAGACGACTAAGAACTTATATAGACAATCGACTTTAGGTAAGATAAGAGGAATCGATATCATTTGTTTATTAACAATACTAATATGTGCAATGAGATTTTGAAGAAAGATTTTCATATTAACAAGAATTCATCTATAAACAGGTTACAACAATCAAAGGGTTTTGCTGATATTAATTAATGACAATAATGCAATCGATGCATAGTATTCTGTGATATCCTCAAAACTAGTGACTGAGATTGTCGTGGGTTGATCTATTTGAATTCATTATGATTCTAAGCTGACTTGTTCATCATATAGAGGACAACGATTTACATCATGTAGAAGACCAACGTTGAATCTGGAGATGTAAAAGATAAGAATATTATATAGGAGCGATTCAAGAGATACCTATTATGGTTTGTCAAAAGTAGTGACTGAGAATGGTTCAGAAACGTGGCAATAGGAAATACGAATAACTAAACAAAATAACAAGCACTATAACTAATCTATTAGACATCGATTGTCTTGAGTTTTTCAAAGAAGTGGGGTTTGATTGATTGAGGGAGATACGATGTAGCCAATATGGTGCGATTCAAGTAAATACAAACTTGTTTAATAACAGTTTGCAAAGAACAGTGATCAATTTGTTATTAAGAGTAACAAATCAAAAGGTGCATTGTTACTATTAGTATTTAAGAGAAAGGTTTATCAATAAAATGATATGCGATTTAATTGTCTCGAAAAGGTATGATTTATTATGAGAAGAGATATAAAAGTGAAAGAATATGGCTATTGTGAAGAATCCTCTCTCTTGAAGGAGTCGTACCTTTTCAAGAGTAATAAGAAGATATAAATAGAATAAGATCTAAGTTGAGCGTGGAATAAAAAAAAGTGTGGTGTATGGTGTATTGAGCTATAATTATATATCACAATTACCAACATAAATACATGAAGATCTAAATAGATATAAGGAGAATATATGAAAATGAACATGCAAATTTGAAAGAAGGTGAAAGAGACATAAAACAAAAGAAGATTATTGCAGAATTAAATTGAAGGCTTATTACACAATTTGAGAGAGAAAGTGGAATTATACTATGGCAGAATTGTGTCTATGATTTATTATGAGAAGAGATATAAAAGTGAAAGAATATGGCTATTGTGAAGAATCCTCTCTCTTGAAGGAGTCGTACCTTTTCAAGAGGAATAAGAAGATATAAATAGAATAAGATCTAAGTTGAGCGTGGAATAAAAAAAAAGTGTGGTGTATGGTGTATTGAGCTATAATTATATATCACAATTACCAACATAAATACATGAAGATCTAAATAGATATAAGGAGAATATATGAAAATGAACATGCAAATTTGAAAGAAGGTGAAAGGGACATAAAACAAAAGAAGATTATTGCAGAATTAAATTGAAGGCTTATTACACAATTTGAGAGAGAAAGTGGAATTATACTATGGCAGAATTGTGTCTAAGATTTACAGTGTATTTGTAGAATTATGTGGAGATTATCTGTAGATTTTTTGAGTAGGTTTATATGTGTAGTGTCCCTCCTTGACTTATCTTTAGAGTTATATATTGATAGATTTGTTTAGACTTGTTGATGATGTTTTGATGATTACTTATGACTTTATCTATATCATCAGATGCTATGGATAGTGATAGACATTCTATATTGATATATGTTATATGATGATTATTATGGATGATGATATATCTTGGATTACTACGACAGATGGGCTCACATTTATGCCCATTATTCACATATGGTTATATTCCTTATGAGACTATGCTGACATCTTCACTATGCTAACCCTATTCCATGATTATGATGGGTTTAGTGATACCATGATGGTTGTGATTGTTTTATGACTGCATGTGTTATAAGAGATGATGTCATACCACTCAACATGATCATGATATGATGTTGTAATTCTCTTTTACTTGTCTGATCATTTATGATATACTATTATATATGTTGTATCGTGGCTCACCTAGTCTCACAGGTGTGAGCATGTCTTTATCCGAATGGCAAGTTGTTGGAGATGGTATGAGTTCCCTCTATACACTCTAGGCTTAAATTGTCATCCTTGTTAGTCTATGTGTCTTAGTGTGTGTCATTGTACTAATATCTTGAGTTGCGGTAGTCTTGTGGCGTTGTTAGTATTTGATAATTTAAATTTAATTCATATTTAATCAATATAGTGTATCAATATTACAATAAAAATTTATTATGTAGTTGGACATTTAAATATTATCGATGACCAGTGTTGAGATTTAATATTTAATTATATTATTTCATTATAGCTTTGTGAGCTTTGATTTAATGGTTTATTTATTATAATTTATTTATAGTGCCCTTGGTTATCTTATTTTATTGGACCTTTGATTTATTATTTATTGTTTATTTATATGGTTGTGATTTTATATTTTATTTGGAGTATTTATTTATTTACATTTGATTTATTTTATTGGGCTTTTATATTTTACTTGTCCATAAGGTTTATTTTATTTTAATGCTTTTTGATTTATTCATCTCTTTTACTATTTGGGTTAATTAATATAATATATTTCTTACCTACCCTATCACTCTATTGGTTATGTTGATGACTATTTTTGACACACCCACCAACAATCGGTTAGCCAATGTGAACACTCACAACCTCTCCTGAAAAGAAACAAATTTGGGAAAACTCACTACCCCAAGGTCTCTATAGTCAGGTCACGATGGTGATGGGAAGCCCAATGGTTGATGTGGGTGTACCTGTTAAGGGGCCTGTTGGTTGAAAAATAAATCTCATTGGTCGTGAATGGTTGAACTTCCTTTTTTTTGTATTTTATGACTTAAGATTCTCTGGAAAATAAACTGAGAAGAGTAAAAGGGAATGAGAAAATAACAATAAAACCAATACAATAATAACTTAATGAACTACTCAATTCGTTCCCTACAATCCAAGAAATTATCAAATATTATCCAAGTTAGCATTCAACAACAAACCTCTAGTAAACCTATAAAATCATCAATTTCATAGACCTATGAAAATAAAATCATCAACAATATGGCCAATCACATGAATTCTCATACACCACTGACGTGCGTAATATGATTCATAAAGTGATAAACAAAAAATATCAAACCAAGTTGCTAACTACAAATAATACATTACCAGATTATACAAAACAATCTAGTAGAATATTGACCTAGATTAGGCAATCTACAAGCTGCTTCTTATATTAATCTCAATGAATGTGTAACAAAATAACTCAACTTCTTAACAATCTGCAAAAATACTCTAAAAATCTCTAAGTGGACCACAAATCATCAATTTGGGGACCCTTACAAATGAATCCAGATTCTCAATTTATAGAAGTTTTCTGCCCTATTATCTAGGAAATAAATCTAACCTAAATTAAGAATTGAAACTAGGAGTCACAGTTAACTTGCAAGTTTTTGCCTTGATACTCCAATTAACTACTATGAAATGGGGGATGCATGAGCACTACGAAGAGAATGCTGGATGAGCCACGTTTTCATAGTCATGTAGACTTTTGCTCAAAATTGGAACCTGAGTTGGATCTGTAGCTAAAAATACAAAATTGGGGGTCATGCAAAAACCCTGTTATTTTTAGTAACTGTATGTTCATCCTTCACTTTTTAATAAAAGCTCTATAATTATCCATTATGCATGCGACTTCTTGGACAGGAGGATCAGCTACATGATTAATTCTAAATTTATACTTCTTCAAAACTCCATCTGCATGCTTCTTTCCTTTCTCTAACTCCTTTATTGTCTCTGCCACCTCTTGATACTGAGTGATCAAGTATGTGTACCTGTCCATGAGGGCGACATTGAACTGGGTCGAAGGTCCTAAATGTTGAGCCTTGTATGCATCCTACTAATTCAAAAAATTTTGTTGCTCCATTATTTCAGTACTAGTTAATCCTAAACCGATGGCTCCAAGCATATGTTTTACAAAATTCTCATATTTCAAAATTTTCTCTGAGGAGAGGAACCCAAATCTTTGCCATATCCTTCATATATTTCTAAAACATCTCAACCTTCAGCTCCAAAATTTACACATAGGACTACAAGTTTTCATAACTGTCCCCTCTTAAGAGGTCCTTCTCCATTATTGTCTCTTCCCCTAACCGCAATACTTTATTCAAAATTTGGAACTGCTTATTAAAAATGCTTAACTTCCATTCCCATTGCATGGAACAAGAAGCTAAAGCTCCGCCAACCTATACTGCCCTATGGTATATCCTCATAGTATCCTGTAGAAATAATCTAATCTTAGTTGCATTTACTTGGGTCGATGATTTAGCTGTAGCGACCACCCATCTCACCTCCACTAGTGCCTTCACTTATCCCTCTTGTAGTGATGAGGTCGAAGGTAGGTCATCCCTACAAGAGTCTAGAGGTTTTCTCATTTCAATTAGTAGCTACTTGTATTGCCCTAGTTGCACTTTGAGCTCCATGTTTGAAGTATGTTCCTTTTCTACACGCCCCCTGACAACACTTGTGGCTTGCTCCAAAGTATCTAGCTCTCCCCACTTTGTTTGCTTACAAAAATTTACCTAGGATATTTGGTACTTAGGGAAAGCTTGCCTCTCCACTTGGAGTGGAACTGCCACATCTGTAATTACTTCATCGGAGCCCATTTTTGATAAATGATGTACAGTTTTTGGCTTCTTAGCCTTTGGTGGCTCCTCGGTGATTAATTATTGCAAAGTGACAGTAGGAAGCTCCACCTTTCTCTTTTTCTTCTCAAAAGTGAACTAAATCCATTATGGTATATCTTCATCCTTGTCACCTTGATGTGACACTAGATTTGCAGTTATAACATGGACCTCCACTTACTCCTCTACTTCATCTCTTACCTTTGCCTCTATTTTCTTGGGATCTTGAGGTGAGGTAACTTGGCAGGCTAGATTGGTTTGGAGAGCATGTTGTTTATGTAATTCTCCCAATTTACAAATGACCTCTTCATTGATTGTCATCTCTTCCTCATCTTCCTCTGCTTTACCTTTCCCAACTTCTATGTCCTTGAGGAGGTCATCTTGATCTTGAGGGGTTAGAACTAATCTTTCATTTAATAGGTCCTCTACCTCATCACCTTCTTTCTCACCTCCTAGCGGTTGATGTTGCTTGAGATCCTCTTCTTCCTGATCTAAATTAGATTCAATATTCCTAACTCTTATTCCTTCAGTGCTAGACCTAAAGCCTTGCAATCTAGGCTACCCTACAGGTATATTAACTGGCGGTGGTGCAGGGGCATTGGTACCTGGATCCTATTTGGCAGTTGTTGAAGGTGGTTGAGTAGGTATATCTTTAGTAATTTCTACTTCTTCCTCTTGCTCCTGGGTAACTTCTCCTATAGTTTTCCCTATAGTTGTCCTTGATGGGAGGACTTTACTTAGTGGTACTACTTCTAATCCATCGATCACTCCAAGGTCCGCTACCTTCTTCGACAACTCGAACTCCTTCATCTTCTCCTAGAGTTTCTTCAATAATTCCTCAGTTATTTTTTCAGATTTCTACCCCTCACCAAGTTTGGTGGACATATTCTATCTTGAGCTTAACCTCATCTTTCGAGCATACTCCTTATAACCCCTTTATTGGGGTACCCCTGAAGTGGACTCCTTCTGTTTCCCCTTTGAGGCACTCGGCCTTACTCTCTAGCTTAGCCATTGCTTGGTGCTATTGATGACCACTTGAAAAACCTTTTTCAATTTTCACATCCTCATTCATGGACAACCTTATTGGGGAGAGGGGCTTCCTATCAATTTCTAACCCTTTATAAGTTGCATCAAGCAGGTCTCCATAATCCTTGAGGTCTTTACGAAGATTGGTCTCAATTTTGAAATCTCTTATCTGTGGCACATATAACCTATTATAGTTTTTCTCTCTGACCTCAACTTTTTCCTAGAGGTTGGCCCAAAAATCCTCCAATCTCGGTTTGTGTCCCTCATATACTTCGACATAGCTTGTTTGAGCTTCCCGTAGGGATTATATAATTCCCTAGCATAATCATACTATTTTAATTTCAAATCTTCAAGCTCTAGCTCTGCAATCTTTGCATCCTATATCTTTGAACATGAGAACTATCCAATAGTTACTCAAAAATCAATGCCTATTTTATGTTTTGAAGATAAGAGAGATTGGAGGCCTAATAGTTTCCTTATGTATTCAAACAAAATTACTCTATCATTGCAGCATCTAGTAAGCAACATTAGGTTCCCTGTGAATCCGATGACCCAAATGTAAGTAGAGTGTGGGTTTTGGATCAACTAACATGCCTACTCTCAGATAATAGCCATGGCCTCCAGGATAATCTGGTATCCCGTGTCTCCTATTAATTTAATTATTATCGAAAAAATGAAGGCATCACTAATTCTTTTGAAATGAGCCTTTGCATTGACTAAGGGGAGTTGGGAATAATATTCCCATACCTTCTTATGTCCTTCCTCATCCCCTAACTGACCCTCTACGTGTAGTCCCAGAAGCTTTCCAGCTCTGGCAGCCACCCACATGACATAAGATGTGAAAACGAATTTTTGGGTCTGGTGGAATTCCTTCATTTGTTTGCAAATGTTATCAGAGAGGATCCGCGACCAATCAAAATATTGTTTTCCAATTAAGATAGTGGTCATAAAATGGAACATCCATGGATGGAAATGCTTACAATAAGGCTTGCCAAAGGCCCTTCTCAGCATAATAATCAAGTCTCTTTGGGGTTCCTTGAAGTCTTCCCTCAGGATCTTTGTTGCCTTGAGACTTGTTTTTCTATCTTCTTCCAACCAGTTTTCATTTATGTGCCTTTTATTTGCTGCAAATTTGTCATTCCATACTTTTAAAGCCTCATCTTCAGTTGAGAGGAATATCTCTTCTCTGGTTGGGATGCCAAACACGAATCCTGGCATGTCAGAAAACAAGTTTATAACTGTTCTTTCCTGTGCATCAGTACACTTTCTAGTATCCGAGCTGTAGAAGTTAGAAACTGTCATTATAAATTCTGGTGCTTGCACTGATTGTGGAAAAATAGTTGTCTCCACTAAGCCTGATCTTTTGATTCTTCTGTGTAGGGCCTCCAATCTGGGCTTATTTAGCTGGGTTTTGATATCTTCAATTTCAATATGGCCAATTTCCATGTTCGTGACCCATTTGACTTGATCATCCAACTTTGAGGAGTAGACTTGTCCTTGATAGTGGTATTTCATGGTAGTTGGAAGTTTGTCAATATCTTTGCTTCTTTTTCTAGAAGATGAGTCCATCTAACTACCTTAACCTTTAAGAAGAAAACAAGAATAAGTTCTTTATCAAAAACATAAAAAGTTCATTCACTTCGGGACTTTGTGTTTCTAGAGTAGGAAGGTTTCTCTTTTTAAAATAGGGTCTAGAACTCTGGGGTTCTAGGGTTTTGGGGTGGGTACTCATGGATGTATTATGGAACTCCGGGGTTCTAGGGTTCTGGGCTGGGTAGATAACACCTAATTCTGGAACTCTGGGGTGCCAGGGTGAGGAATTTAAGCTCATCTCGGGATCCTGTGGTCCCGAGCCAAATAGCCAATAGGAGTTTAGCAAGAAGATTAATAAAAGATAGACCTCAGAACTCTGGGGTTCCAGGGTAGGTGATAGGACTCCCTCACAAAGAAATAATCCAGAACTCTGGGGTTTCGGGGTCATCAAAAGAAAGTCAACAAAATCCCAAAACTTTGGGGTTTCAGGGTAGGGAAGAGAAAACCACCTAGAACTCCAGGGGTCTGGGGTTACGGGGTAGGAACTAGGGCACGGGGGACACTTGAGAAAACACAAAAAAAATGAAAAGAAGAGCAAACAAAAACAAAACCCCGACAAAGAAGAACAAAAAAAATAAATCTAACCTAAAAATGACCAAAAGGGCAAGAAAAATCACCTACCTGGTGGATCAAAATACCCAAGAATGCAAAAGGAAGCTCAGTAGTTCAGAGGCTCACGGTTAGGAGGCAAGGAAGAAGGAGCTTTGAATGCACAAATGAACTTTAAAAGTTCATCATTCCTATTTATACCCCCTCCCAAACCTATCCGTACGAGTGGTTTAAATAGGACCTAGGGACTCTGGGGTCCCCAGGTTCTGACCTCGATAGCAATTCACAAAACAAAACATCCTACCCTGGGACTTTGGGGATCTGAGCTTTCAGGCTAAGAAGGTAGGCAAGCAAGGATCCACCTTGGGACTTAGGGAATATGGAGTTTCGATGCAAAGAACTCAAACACCTACCTTGGGACTCCGGGATTCTAGATTTCCCAGGTAAAGAACAAGAAAACAAAAGACACACCTTGGGACTCTAGAACACCAAAGTTCCAAGGTAAGGGAAAAGAAAACCAAAGACAAAAAGAAGGAGACCAACCTCGGGACTCTGAGGGTCCAAAGTTTCGGGGTTGGTGAAAGCAAAAGAACAAAAAGAGACCTCAGTTCTCTGGGACTCTAGAGTTTTGAGGTAAAGGAGAAAAAAAAGAAAAAGGACAAATCAAAAGTGAGAAAAAATAGGGGACCCATATTGTAACATAAGGAAACTAATGGGGAATGGATATGCAAGGCATAACAATTGGCGACTATCTAGGAAAAATGACTAGGAAATTTAGAATTTCAGAATCCCTGGTTAACCCATTGCCTAAGGCTATTATCATTCAAAAGGATGTATAAGAGAAAAAGATAAGTGAGTTAATGAATAAACAACCAGGTTGAGAAGTGAACGTGATTAACTCTTAAGTGTGTGTGTATGATTTATTACTCCATCATTTTCAATAATGCAGATAATCAAAGGAAATTGGGCACAAGCTACATAGGTGAATCCGACCAATGTGTTTTGTGCAATGTTATCCTAGGCATAGCTTTGTTTCCTATCAGGTGTCTATAGCCTCGACAGAGATGCCTCTTGTTCTCGTCAAGCAGTGCTCCACTGCCAGCCAGGCGTCCATAGCCCTGCTGGAGGTTACTTGAAACACCATTTTAGTTGCTTTAAGAGGATCATTTTTTTTCTCTCTTTTTTTTTTAATAACATTATAGAACATAGAATGACTTCTTTCCTTAATAACCTTTTAAGCAACTTTTCAACCATTGAAGTTTGATTACTCGGTTGGGAACCACAGTGGATAACGTGCAACATCTTGACTTCAGATTTTTCACTTGAAAACCAGTTTACTTGATAACTTACAAAACTTTGTGATATATCTTAATGTGACTGTAGTGCTAAGTTTATCAAGATAGGATTTTCCAATTGAAAGTTAAAAAATTAAATCATATTTAAACCATTATATACCACCTTGAACAAGTATAGACAAAGGTTTCAAAATTAATCCAAATCACAATGAAGTCATAAATAGAAAAGAATCGAAATCTCTCAGAATTTGGCAACATGTTATGCAAAGGATACCTATCTTTAAGAATCTTTGAGAACAAAATATGTATATCTCGACACAATGAAAAGGAAACAAATGAAACAAAACAAATAAACAAAACAAAAGGGAAACAAGCATGCAACAAAATGAAAACACAACAAACATGCAAAAACCCAAACAAACAATGAATCAAAACTAACATAAACAACTAATTTACTATATATAATAGCTCAAGCTTCACTGGGGCTTAATCGAAGTAATGTTTGAGAAATTGACCATTGTCGGGCAATGGTACAAGTTCTCTAGTCAAAGAGCTTAACCTAAAGGTGTTTTCCCCTAAAATTTTGGCTATTTGGTAAGGACCTAACCACAACTTTTCAAACTTGTGGTGATCACCTTTCTTCTCCTTGGCCTTGTCCCATAACAAGAATAGGTGAGAGATTCAAAAAGCTTTCACCTTATCCCTCTTATCAAACCATTACTTAACAACAGCTTGGTACTTGGTAAAGTGTTGTAGATTATTAATCATTTTTTCATCAAGTCTTAATAAATTTAAGAGACAAACTTCTACCTGATCCTCAATGTCAAGTTCTTTCATTAATTGGAGGACCAATATTTCTAAGTTGATTGGGAAGGCAGGGGTTTGGCCATAAAAAAGGTAATACGAAGAAGTTCCCAAGGTGTCTTTTACTCTAGTTCGATCAGCCCATAAGGTGTATCTCAATTAATTATGCCAATCCCTGGGATTTTTCTCAAGTAGGCTCTTAATGACATCTATGTTGGCAAATGCACACTCCAATGAGAAATTGTAGGTGATTGAAGATATTTTCATTGATGGCAACCTTGCAATCCCATGGCACCAACACCAACAGACTCTACACTAGCAGCTAGTTTACCGGCAGTGACAAAGATGATTACCAGGACCCCAACTGACAAGTTTTTGTTTATTACATTTTGTATTTAATTGTAATATCTTTTTCTAATCCAACAAGGTGAATTGTAATAGGAATCATATATAAGTATGAGATCTTGTAGATCATTTAGGATGTGGACATGGTAAGATTATTGTAGAAGTAATATGCAAATATTAAGGCAGATTTTGGAGTAAGGTTTATGGTTATTTTGTGAGCTTAAATCGGTATTGAACCTGGCATAGCAGATGCTGAACCAAAGTAGTACATTATATTGGATTTTCATAATCCATTTTGTAAGTCAATGAGACTTCCCTTTTGTAATTAAGCAGTGAGCTTTAGGCAGTTGGCCTTCCTGCATGCGCAGGCCTCTATTATAAGTAATATTCGTTTATTGGCTAGTGAGTGAAGATTGTGAGTCACAAATCCCACCAAGGTTTTTCCCACATTGATTTTCCTCATTAAAAATATTGTGTTATGGTGTGCTTTCTATTTTGTGCTTATTATTCTTATTTACTGCATTAATTATGGTTTTTCGGTACACTGTTTTGAAATGCAATTTACTTAATAAGTTCAGAAAATCCATTTACCGGTTAGATACTAATTCACCCCCCCCCTCTCAATATCTTTGGGAATCCTAACAATTGGTATCAGAGCGTGGTCCTCTTTTTTCAAAAGCCTAACAGCTTGAGGAAGATTCTGACATTGGTATAGATGGAAAACTTGAGAAAGCGATTGGAAATAGCTCTTGCAGATTATGATGTAGAAAAGTTGAAGAATATCAAACTTGAAGATGATCTGATGGCTGCATAGGAAATCATTAAAGAACTTCAAGAAAATCTCACCATTGCTAGAAGCAAAAGAAGAGAACTTCATGAGAAGATACAGAATGATGATGATGAAAAAGAAACTCTTAATGATCTTGTATGCAAGATGAAGCAAGAAAACATGACCTTGAGGAATGAGATGCAAGATATGATTGTGAGATTTTCTAAAGACATTGAAGATAGAAAGAAGAATGAAGATGACATGGCTAGGAGAATCAATGATGCTGGAAATGAAAATCTAAGACTTAGTCATGAAAATGATATGTTGAAGACAAATTTGATTCACTTGGAACATGATAAAACTAAACTCATGAGACAGAAAGATTTCTTGGAAAATGAGTTGGCTACTGCAAATCAACATAAGGAGAAATTCAAGAAAAGTTCAGAAGAACTTGATGATATGCTGAAAAATCATAAACCTAATGGAGATACTAATGGCCTTGGCTTTGAAGTTGGTGAAAGCTCCAGTACTACAAACAATCATGATCATAGTAAACTGGTAAGACAACCTAATGCCTACAAATTTAATGGAAGATGCTTTAACTATAACAAGTATGGTCATAGAGAAAATTAGTGTAGATCTAGAAACTATCAAAACACTAATGCACCCACTAGTCAATGTTCTAAATGCAACAAAATTGGTCACAATTCATAAAATTGTAGAATGAATGTAAGATGTTATGTTTGTGGAAGATTTGGACACTTATCTAATCAATGCAGAACACATACCGGCATAGGATATGGAAAAGCTATTCAGAAAAATAATGTGACTTGTTACACTTGTAACAAGATTGAACATATTGAAAATTTTGTAGAAGTAAGGCATCATCGGCAAATAACAAAGGATCCAGTTTGAAAGGTAAAGAAAAGGTTGATAAGGTAAAGAAAGAATTTTCAAAATAATGGATTAAAAATTCAGATCGGAATGTTGATGAGGCTATTCCTTCATCGGTAAAACAGAGTATCACTCCAACGGCAAGAGATTCTTCATCTAACTAAAAATAAATCCCTTGGGGGTATGGCAACAAATTGAAAACATGTTAGTTTACCCTCGATTGATGGTAAGAAGATGAAATGGTTCTTTACCAACAGATGAGTTAAGTTTTCACTTAACTGGCAGACATTTATTATGGTAGTTGAAGGAAATGACATTATAAAGAAAGTGCTTTTCACTCTTTTTCACTCATCGAGCATTCAAACTTCCTTAGAGCACAAAAAACCCAAGCGAAGGCATCCACAATGAGAAGTGAAGAAAATCATTCAAGCATTCAAACCTAAAGGTAGATTAAGGTATTTATACAATGGCTTCCTCCTCTGCACCTGAATTCATTGCAAACCCTATTGTAATTGAAGTGGTTAAATGCCCTAGGCCCATATTTAAGATAATACTCGAAGTTGCGAAGTAGGATGATACCTTAGGAGCATTTTCTAAAATACCCAAAGGAGTTTCTTATGCTGAGGACCCTAGGATTTACATACATTGTCATATTGAAGAACTTGGTGCTAGTGAGATTATGAACATGTATAGGATTGTAATTTGTGATGAAAATCGTAATGTAAAACTGGAACACAAGATAATTGAAACCCTAGGTTTTGTGAAAATACTTAGCATTTCTGATTTTCCCAAGGAAGTTATAAGGATTGTATTACGAAGAGTTCATGGGGAGTTATTTTGGCTAGATTCCATCCATAAGATTACAAAAGAAGCAGTTAGGGCAGTGACTAGCTTACCTTCCACGGGTAGCCAACCAGAAAAAGGAAAGAAGGTCTCTAACGACACTGTGATGACCCTAACCAGCACAACACATGATAGCAGATCCTTGAGAGTCAATGATGTGAAAGATATTAATGTCAGATTCATTAGCATGATTCTAGGATACAAGACTACACATGCTAACAGATTAAACTCCGTTTCTAGTTTATGTATCAAGAGTGCTTATGACTTGGTAAATAGTAATGAAAAGATTGACATATGTGAATGGTTAAAGGATGAACTAATTGAAAATCTGAAGAAAATTAAAGGAGAAAAGAAAGGCACATCTAGATTTGGTAACTTACTTGTATGTCTATTTCTATACATCACCAAGGAAGTTCCCGGTATAGGTAGAAAAGAATTTGGTTTTGACATACTGGTAGGCAAACAACTTTTGGATATCTTTAACAACATGGGAGATGACAGGGAAAAATAACGTAATTGAACACTTTCAAGCATTTAAGGCTAGAATGAAGATTAGGGAAAGACTATCTCAAGCCATAGTTGACAAAAACCAAAAGGAGATATGTTTTGTTATTAAGAAAGACAAAATTTGGATGGAGGCAGTGGTTCCTAGAATAATCTAGGTAACTAAAATGGGTTATGAGGTAGATGAAAACATAATAGAAACATATGCTAAAGCCCTCCTCGAAGCACCTAGAGAACCTGAAGAAGAAGTATTTGGAAATGTTGAAACCATTGAAAGCAAAGTACAAACCATGAAACAAAGAAAGAGAAGAGAACAAACAATCAGAAACGTAACAAAATAGACAAAATAAATTAAGGAAGACTTGTTGAAAAAGACTAGTATCAAGGAAAGTGACTTGGAAGGGTTACAACTAGAAGAACATCTTTCATTGGTTGGTACCTCCTCTGACAGTGAAATACTGGCATAGTTTCAGAGAGTAGAAAGAAAAAGGAAACTTTCACCAGTACCTGCTCCTACACCAAAGAGAACAAGACTAAAACAATAGGCAGTAAGGCATCCGGCAAAGAAAATGACACCCAGGAAGGAGAAGGAAAAACAAGTTATCCCTCCCTTAGACAATCTTTTGAATGAAATAACTGAAGATGGAAACTTGTCAAATGTTAGCAAGTTGTATAGTACTTTTACAAAAGAGGAAAAGGAAAGTATAGAAAACAGTGTCATTCTACACTTAGACATTTACAAGAAATTCTTGATAGAAGTTGTTGATGATCTACCAAGTGACTTGTACAAAAGATTAGATGCAAAAAGGTTAACAATTATGGAATCAGACAAGAAGATTAAGGTAGAAAAATTACTTGCAGTTCACCCAATGAAATCAGCAAAAGAAATTGATGAACTGATAAGTGAGGCAAACAGAATTGTATTTTCCACTAGTCATCGACATGTAGCTTTAATGGTTGGCAGAGTGAATGAGATCACTGAAGAAACAATAGATAAATGGGATATCTTCTTTGTGGAGAAGGAAAAGCAAGAAGAGATTAAAAGACCAAAAAAATTTAGAGTCTATCAAAAGGATAAGGATAAAGGTAAAGTCAAGGTAGGTGGTCCTCCAAGAATAAAAGTAATAGATAACTTGCCCCCACCTCCTTCTGATACTCCATCGATTAAGATTGTTGATACACCACCAGTAACAGATAATGTTGAGAGCATGGAGACAACACGTGAAGACACCAATCCTGATTCAGAGGTGTTATATACTATGAATATTGACACACATGAAGTAAACATTGTGGTTGATAAGGAAACTACTGAGAAGAATGACATGGCAACTGAGCCACCGACAGAAAACATTGCAGTTGAGACACATGTTGAGGATATAATTGGAAATGTTGAGATTGGGTTTGAAACACACACTAAACAATCAATTAATCCCCTAGATACTGGAAAAACAGATACCACTAATGTACACACGGAAAAACCTACTGAGTTAGAGCAATCGGCTACTGATAACATAGTAAAATTTGTTGAGATACCGACACTAGACAGTTTAGAGGTACATACAGAGAAACCAGTAGAAAACAATGAGACACAATCAAAGAAACCGATAGTGGAAAGATCAAGGAAACCGATAGAGGTACATTCTGAGAAACATGAAGAGAAAAAGTTGAGATAGAGATAGTGCCATCGACAACAATTGAGAAACCCAAGACTTTGCTAGTTGAGATGTAGACTCAAACTAACCTACCTGAGATCAACATAAGCAAAGAGGTTACTCACATCGGTGGATTGCAGATTGTTAAGGCAGTTGGATAGTCCTCTGGTTCCTCCTTAACAAAATTCAGACCGACAAATGTAACAGACGTATTGCTAGATTTCATCAAGAAAATAATAGATTGCAATGCACTTGCATATAAGGCAATTGATGACACCATCCCAATTTTGAAATTGATTGCACCCAAGCGCTATGTGGAAAATAAAGATTCTTTGAGTCAACTAGACACATTGTCTAAGTATATAACTGACAACCTACTAACAGTTGATCAAATTAATGAGGAGAATTTCAGTGAGAAAATGAATAAAGAGTAAGAAAAATTCTTTGAAGAGTCAATAAACAGATGTAAGGAACACATTGATACATTATTACCAGCACTAGGAAAAACAATATTGGACTTTAAGAAGTTGTACAGAGATTCATGCAAGACTAACATTTTGACAGAGGACATAGATAAAGAGATCAACAGAGCACAAAAGGAAATAAATGATATTGCTGATAATCTCATAGGTTCATCAGAACCCATATCGGTAATAGAGTAGGAAATTGCAGCCTCTAAAGAGAAAATTGAAAAATTTGAAAAACATAAGGAGAGATTAAAATTCAAGGCTAAGGAACTAAAATATAGACTTGGTTCAAAACTTGGCATCCTCATCTCTTTGAGAAAAAATATTTCAGAGGCACTTGTTCCATGACTTAAGACACAGGAAGACCAAATGCACATACTCACCAGTACCATCCAAAGGATAAAAGCAACAATGAAGGATAGTGAAAGGTTCACTAACACCCTAAATTTTGTATTGGTAGATCTATATCACATTGTAACCCACCGGTTACAAGGATCAAGCTGAGAACTACACTCAGTTGACATTTTTTTTGACAACCTTTGTCATTGATGTCAAAGGGGGAGTAGTGGAGATGAGACAACTGATATCTGCTTAGGAGGAGCACACAGTTTTGGATCACACTATTTTGGTAAGACAGTTTTGGCAAGATTTTTGGACAACACAATTTGGATACAATTTTGACTTTTTCTCATGAGTGTTGCCATCAATGACAAAGGGAGATATTATAGGGAAATGCACACTACAATGAGAAATCGTAGGTGATTGAAGGTATTGTCATTGATGGCAACCTTGCAATCCTATGGCACCGGCACTGACAGACTCTACACTGGTAGTTAGTTTACCGGCGGTGGAAAAGATGATTACTGACACCCCAGCTGATTGGATTTTATTTATTACATTTTGTATTTAACTATAATATCTTTTTGTAAGCCAACAAGGAAAATTGTAATAGGACTCATATATAAGTATGAGATCTTGTAGATCATTTAGGATGTGGACATGGTTAGATTATTGCAGAAGTAATATGTGAATACTAAGGCAAATTTTGGAGTAAGGTTTATGGTTATTTTGTGAGCTTAAACTGGTACTGAACCTGGCATAGCAGATGTTGAACTAAAGAAGTACATTATATTGGATTTGCATAATCCATTTTGTAAGTCAGTGAGACTTCCCTTTTGTAATTAAGCTATGAGCTTTAGGTAGTTGGCCTTTCTGCATTTGCAAACCCCTATTGTAAGTCAGTGAGTGAATATTGTGGGTCACAAATGCCACCGAGATTTTTCCCGCACTGGGTTTCCTCGTAAAAAATATTGTGTTATGGTGTGCTTTCTTTGTTCTTATTATTCTTATTTACTACATTAATTCTAGTTTTTTGGTACATTGTTTTGGAATGCATTTTACTTGATAAGTTCAGAAAATCCATTTACTGGTTAGATATTGATTCACCCCCCCCCTCTTAATATCTTTGGGAATCCTAACAATCTAGGATGTTCTTGTTCATAGATTTAGCTACTCCGTTACCTTGCAGGTAGTAGTTGGATGAAAATTTTAATATCACTTTACATTTGTATGACCATTGTATCAACTGTGGAGAACTAAAAGCAAGGCCATTGTCACATACCAAAGTGAATGGCATACCAAACCTAGTGACTATGTGCTCTTCAAAAAATTTCAAGACTACCTCAGCAGTAGAATTCCAACATGCAATAGCTTCCATCCACCAAGTGCAGTAATCCATTGCAGTAAGAATAAACTTATGTCCTGCAAATGAGTTAGGATTAATAACACCTACAAAATCTAGTGCCCATTGGGCAAAAGGTCTTACCTCAAAGGCTGGTTGGAGAGGTGTGGCATGATTTCTTTCTCTAGAGGTTGCGGTTTGGAACATATGACAATGATGAACATGCTCATGAGTATCCTTAAATATGTTGGGCCAATAATATCTAGCCTTCAAGATTTGATGTGCAATGGCATCCACCGACCCATGACTTGTACCATATTTCCCATGGAATTCCTCAATCATGTTATGTGATTCTTGATGATCAAGACACCAAAGGTAAATACCTTCATAATTATTTCTATAAAGTGTCGAATCCTTTATCATATAATTGGCACTTTTGAGCCTTAATTATTGTCTTTGCATGGCTGTCAACCCCTCAGGACACCTATTATTCAGCAATATAAATACCAAATCTGTATACCATGGGTCTTGAGTGAATGAATCCAACGTATATTGTTGGCATTAGATTTGAGGGATGTCAGTCACCATGGCTTGAGATAATCCTTGGCCTCAGACCAACTTCATTTGATGCATCTCTAGATCAAATTCTTGCAATATTGCCATCAATTTCCCTCAATGTTCTCCCATCTTGGTTTGCATGAGTAGTGACTTCACCACTTGATCAAAGACAATTGCATAGATTTTAATCCTCTGGATATAATGCCTGAATTTCTTGACTTCTCTCACCAATGCAAAAGCCTATTTTTCAAGAGTAGAGTATCTAACCTCAACACTTTTGAAGGGAGAGCTCATAAATGCAATAGGCTTCTCATCCCCTGCTTGCTTTTACATCAAAAAAGCTTCCCCAGAGTGTAATGAAGCAAAATAATATATGTAAAATGATAAAGTGTAGTCAGGGCTGGTTAACACAAGGGCTTTAGTGATGAATTTCTTGATCTGGGTGAAAGCCTCTTTTGCTTCAGTTTTCCATTTGACCTTAGCATCCTTCTTCATCATTTCATTCAACGGCTTGACTATCTCTGCAAACCTAGTAATAAACTTTCTGACAAAAATAATCTTCCAAAAGAAAGATCTCATATCCTTTTTATTGTTGGGCATTTGTACCTTCAACAATGCTTTTACCCGATCTGGGTCTATAGATAGCCCCCCCTTAGAGATTACGTGGCCAAGTAGCTTTCCTTTAGCCACTCCAAAGACACATTTCTTGGGTTTGGGTTTAAGGGAAATCTCATATCTCCAACATCTTTCGAGTACCTTTTGGAGGTGGTCTGGGTGGTCTTCTCTGACCTTGGAAAATATTGTCAAGTCATCCATATAGATAATAATACATTTTCCAATCAATTCTTTAAAGGTCATATCCATTTCTCTTTGAAAGGTTGCCCCAACATTGATTAACCCAAATGGAATTCTTCTATATGCATATACTCCCCACTTTGTCGTAAACGTTGTCTTCATATGATCCTCATAGTTCATAAAAACTTGGTTATATCTAAAATAACCATCTAAGAACAACATCATTTGTGAACCATTTATTATTTGTAGTACTTCATCTAAAGAAGGAAGTGGGTAATTATCTTTCTCGGAGGCCTTGTTGAGATTGTGAAAATCCACACAAAGTCGTATTTCTCCATTCTTTTTTCTTATTGGTACCAAATTAGCAACCCAAGTAGAATGTCACATCGGAAAAATAATCTTGGCAGAGAGCAACTTTTTTACTTCCTTGAAAATCAAGGGTTCTATTAGTGAATTGACTAACCGTTGCTTTTTCCAGAATGAATTTATGCTAGGTTTCATGGGGATAACATGGGTGATGAGCATTGTATCAAATGTCTTAAAATCTTCATACCCCCATGCTATTACATCAATGAACTTTTTCAAGATTTGTAAAAAAAATTCTTTCATTTTGAGTGCAAATCCTCCCAATATAGACAATCCTCTCTTGTCCTTCTGGACCAATATTATGTGGCTCATACTTTCTAACATCTTAATTCCTTGTTAATCTATCCTTTACTCCAGGGTTAGAATCAAAAAGTCTCTCTAAGTTGACCATCCCTTTAGGAATAATGTTAGTTGGTAAATCCATAATATCAACATTACTTTCGACATCAAGATCATCTAATTTATCTTCCTCATCAATGATTTTCTCTTCAAAAGCCCTTGAATTGGCAAGAAAGGCTAGAATGTGGACATCATCCCAGAAAATTGAAAGTGTTTGATATTATCAAGTACAACAGGTATGGCGATTAACTCTATGGAAAACTTCTTCAAAGGGGATTGGCTCACTAGTTCTAATGTACTAGCAGCTACAACCAATGCATTAGGTATTCTATTTACTTTCCTGTGTACCAGCTGAATATTGAAAGAATAAAAATCCTCAATCAAATCCCATACTCTATTCCTATATGTTGCTAACCTTTTATCGTGACACGCATATTGGCTTTGCACTTGTTTGACCACCAGCTTAGAATCTCCTTGCACTTTCAAACACTTAGCTCCCTTCTTATGAGTGAATAGTAATCCTTTAACTAGGGCCTCCTACTCCATCATGTTATTAGTACAAGGGAATTGGAGTCAGTAAGAGGCCAAAATGGTTTTCCCTTTTGGGTTTGTTAACTCTATGCCTGCTCCACTACCTTGCTTGGATCTTGACCCATCAAACTTTAAAAACCATATTTCATCTTTTGGTTTCTTTACATTTTTCACCTTAGGGTCAGTGATTAGATTAGCTTCTGGAGATGATTGTTTTTTCTTAGACTCGAGGTCTTGCGACAATTGAGGTTGTTCAATATCTGGTTGCATGAATGTTTCAATAGTGTTAGGAACAATCTTTTCTAATTGAGGTTGAAGTTGAGATTGTGTTTCTTCTTTCTCTTTCTTGCTCAAGAGGAATATATTCCTTCTCATGTTTGACAATCTCAACTGTGAGAATCTCCTAGTTGTATTCTTTAGGTAGGATAGTCTTACTTATAGGATCCATTGTTTGGGGCTCTAATCCTTCACAACTTGGACTTTTAACTTCTTCCACATTGATGGTATGATCACATTCTTCGTATGAAACAGGGCTCATCAACTTCATAATCTCATTCTGACATGGGATATATGACATCTCTGTGTGCTCCTCATGATGTATCCGACACCATTTCGGAAGAAATAAATCTTATATCTTCATAGTATCTCCCAACAAACAAATTCCTTATTGTACTGCTGTAGCAAAACCTTTGACCCACCCTCTATATGTGGTCATGTCTTCTCGAAATAACTGGAGAGGAGTCGGTGCAGAGAAAGTGAGGATTTCATTGACCCTATAAATGCCTCGACTTACTTCAGGAAATGCCACCTCATTAGGAGAACCATAATCCGTTACTAACTTCTTCAACTTAGGTTCACTATCGATTCAGATCTGGTTTCTTACCCCCTTCCATGGAAGCCACAGGTATGTAAAACAAGTCAAGAAATATCCTCCCAAAGTCTTTGACCAATCCCTACTAAGGAGCATCCCATATACTTCCAAAATATCCACTGCTTGAATGTCAATGTAATGGGATATTTGGGGATCAACACCTAATTGGATGCATACATCTTTCGATTCTCTGATTATGTTAACCTCAGTTTTGTCTAGTTGTACCACCTTACTATTTGCATGTATCGGTTTAAGTCCGAGCTTCTGACATATAGAGTAGGGCATTATGTTTCCTGAAGCCCTTGAATCTACCAAAGAGTTGTGTAAATTCTTTCCACATATCCTCAAACTTAGTAAAAATGGTGGATTCTCTATTGCATCACTATTAATGTTAGCATTGACTTCATTAAAGTCTACCATCTTAACCTCATTTCTCTATGACTCTAATAGTTCTAACTTCCTAAGGAGAGCCCTCTTTTGGTCAAGGCAATATCTCAGTATTTCCATCAGGGACATAGTAGTGGCAGTCCTCTCCATCTCCTTAGTATCATCAAATGATCCTTTTGGAACATAATCCTACCCTTGAGCTTGTCTAGGGCGTTCTCCTTGAAAAGCCCGAGGAGGGTGAGGATTATTGCTTGCATTCACATTAGGAGGTACAAACCCACCCTTTGGGAGAGGTGGCTCTATCAATGGAGCTTTGCCTTGACTCCTAAGATTGTAGTTGTTTTCGGTCTAAAAGGCCCAAGCATTGTAGACACATGGTTCACCTTCAACTTCAACCTAAATTTTTTTGCACGGGAAGGTATCAACCAGCATGGTAGTATTAACCTTATCAGGTTCATCACTAGAATAAACTTTTGGTTGAGAATCAGCTTCAATAATTCTTATGATTTTCTTAAACTGAGCACAATTAACCTTAGAATGTGCAGTTGTATCATGCAACCTACAACAATTTGCTAGCAAATTCATATCCGCAAGGTTAACACTTTGTGTGTGGTTTGGGTTATCTCGTTTGTCAGGGTGATCATGGTTCACCCCACCATTATTTGGACCCATGTTCCACTGCCTATTGTAAGGTTTATTGTTATACCTTTGATTTTGGTTTTGGTTATTGTAGTTCCACTAATTATTATATGGTTGGGATTGATTATACCCTCTTGGATGATTCAACTATAGCTGGCTCAAGTCTAAAGTAACTTGTGAGATCATTTTCTTTAAGGCTTCTACTTCAGTGGATATATGAGATCCTTGATTCTTAGGCACCGTAGTTGGAGGTTGGTTTGTTGTGTTGGTATTTCCAAACTATTGACTTCGCCTTTGCGCTTGACCAACATATTGGGTTTGAGTGGGGGTTGTTAGGGGTCCCACAGATACTGAGAGGGGGGTGTGAATCAGTATCTAACCGGTAATAATAATTTCTTAAGTTAAAACATGTAGAACATAATATAACAGTGTACCGATATGCAAGAAATAATGCAATAAACAGAATCAAGAACATCCACATGAAAAGTACACCATAACACAAGATGTTTAACGAGGAAACCTAGTGTGGGAAAAACCTCAGTGGGATTTTTGACCCACAATATTCACTCACTGGCCAATAAGAGAATATTACTTACAATAGGGGCCTGCACATGTAGGAAGGCCAACTGCCTAGAGCTCATTGCTCAATGGGAAGTCACACTGACTTACAATAAGGATTATACTAATCCAATGACTTGTACTACTTTACAATAGCATCTTCAATGCTAGATTCAGTACCGGTTCCTGCTCTGTTCTTTACATATACCCTTGACCTATATTTCGCACATTAGGTCTGCCTAATATTTTCCTTTATGCTTTCATATTACTCCTACAAATGTCTACAATGATCTCCTTTATATATAAGAGTCATTTAACAATTTGCCAAGTCGGCTTACAATAATAAACAAAATATTATATAACAAAAATCCTATCAGCCTCTATGCCGGTATACTTGTTTTCTTCTGTGTCAGTGTCGGTGTCCTGAGTGTCAGTGTAGAGTGTGATCTGTTGATGCCAGTGCACTATCTTGTCGATGTAATGCTTTGCCAGTATAATGTCTTGCCGGTGCCATAGGATTGCAAGGTTGGCATCACTGACAAAACCTTCAATCACATACAATGTCTCATTGGAGTGTGCATATGCCAACAATCTCCCCCTTTGGTATTGATGGCAACACTGATGAGAAATTTCAAAAAGTATCCAAAAAAATGTTACCAAAAAAAGTTTACCAAAAATGTGAGAGCTCCCCCTGAGCATATGATTCCTGTGTTTTGAATTTTCTCATCCCACCACTCCCCCTTTGGCATCAATGATAAAGGTTGTCAAGATGTCAGTAGAGTTTGTAGTTTCATCTATCCATATCCTCAACCTTGTAGCTGGGTAGTTATTATCTGAAAAAGATCTCCCAAAATTAAGTTTATACTATCCATAAACTTCTTACTATTCTTTATTGTTGTCTTAGTTCTCTTTACTGTACCGGTGAGATGTTGCAAATGCTCTGCCAGTGTTTTGCTTCCCTATGTAAATGCCTCAGAAATTTCCTTCTACAGAGATGCTAAATAGTCCAATCTTGGACTTAGTTTAGATCTCAAATGTTTTGCCTTGTTTATTATTCTTTCTCTCTCCCTTTCTAATTTGAGTAGTTCTTCCTCAAAATTTGCTACCTTCTCTTCAAAAACTGATAGTGTATCAGGTGAGTTGACAAAACTGTCTTCAAGTTTATTTATCTCATCCTGTGCCTTGCTTATTTTCTTGTCAATATCTATAGTCAAAAATTTTGTTTTACATGTATCTTTATACATATTTTTGTATTCTTTCAACAAATTACATAGTTTCGGTAGAAGTGTGTCAAAATCTCTGTTACACTTCTTTATTTCCTCATCAAAGAATTTATGTTTTCAATTTCTACCTTATCCTTCACTGACTCTTCCTTTATTTTCTCAATGTTTTCTGAGATATATTTACACAATGTATCCAATTGTCCGAAAGAATCTTTGTTATCTATATTACATTTGGGAGCTATTACCTTCAAAATTGGTATAGAATCATCAATTGCTTTATAAGCCTGTGAGCTGTAGTCAGTTATTTTCTTGATAGAATCAAGTAATACCTCAGTCACATTTGTTGATTTGAATACTGATGATGATCCAACAATCTGAGTATCGATGGAAGTAACCATGCTTCTATTGACCTCTGGTAGGTCAGTTTGTGTCTGCATTTCTTTAAGCACTGGTTTTCCTACTTCACTAGTTACTGGTGGCACTGTTTCCTTATGTACCTATTCCAGTTGATGTTGTTCCGGAGCCTTTAGCTCTATTGGTTTCTCTGTATGTTGTGTTGTCTCTACCATTTTCTCTGTATCTTCTACTGGTTTCTCTATTTCCCCTACTACTGGAGGCTCATTTGCCATATCTAACTTATTAGTTGTATCTTTGTCTACTATTATGTTGATCTTTTGAGTATCAACATTCACAGTATATAGGACTTCAAAATTAGGATTGTTATCCTCTACATCCATACTTTCTGCTGCCGGTTGATCTTCAGTAGTTGTTATTTTCACCGATGGGGGTAGGTTGTCTTTAACTTTGATGCTTGGTGGTCCACCAACTTTGCCTTTCCCCTTGTCTCTATCTTTCTGATATACCTTTATAGGTTTAGGGTTCCTGTACTCTTCTTGTTTTTCTTTGTCAACCAGGAATACATCCCATCCATCTTTTGTTTCATCTATCACTTCATTAACTCATCCTGCCATTAGTGAAATATGCTGGTGTGTAGTAGAGAATACTGACCAGTTTGCTTGAGCAATCAAATCATCAATTTCCTTTGGAGAGTTTACTGGATATACAGCAAGTAGCTTCTCTATTTTTATTTTCTTATCTAATTCTATCACTGCTTGCCTTCTGACCTCAAGTCTTTTGAATAAATCATCAGGAATTTCAGTTTCTATTTCCAACAAAAATTTATTGTACATGTCCATATGCAATATAACACTATTCTCAACTTGCTCTTTCTCATTAGCAGTTAGAGTGTCATAAATTTTCTCTATGTTCTTCAGTTTTCCTTCCTCTATGATTTCATTTACTAGTACATCAAGAGGTGCCAAGTCTTTGTTTGTCCTTTTCTTCTTCTTAGGTGTCAGCTTCTTCTTTGGTGTGGTCTTTCTAACCTGAGATCTCACTACTTGTTGCTTTTTCCTTGTTCTTCTAGGTGAAGGAGTGGTTGCCAGTGAGGGATCTCTTTTTCTTACAACTCTTTTAAAAGTTGCTAGCATGTCACCTTCCGAAGAAGTACCTACCGGTGATAGGTGAGTTTCAGGTTGTGGAGCTGCCAACTCAACCTCTATTATGCCTATTTTCTTTAATACATCTTCCTTAATGGCTTTTGCTTGTCTCGACCCTTTCCTTACAAATGCCTCAACCTTCTTTACTCTTTTCTTTGATTGTATTTGGCTTTCTGTAGTCTCAGCACTACCAAATACTTCTTCCTTAGGTTCATTGGGGGCTTCCAGAAGTGCTTTAGCATATGTTTCAACTATGTGGTCATCTATTTCATAGCCCATCTTAGTTACCCAAATTGTCCTTGGGATGACTGCTTCCATCTAAATTTCATCTTTCTTAATAGCAAAGCATATATCATCTTTGTATTTGTCTACTATTTTCTGAGATAACCTTATTCTTTTCTTCATTTTGGTCTTTAATGCTTGGAAAAAGTCATGAATATTGTTCTCCTTGTTCTCACCCATGTTATTGAATAGTTCAGTCAATTATTTTCCTATCAGTATGTCATATCCAAGTTCCTTATAACCTATATCGGGAACCTATTTTGTTATGTGTAGCATTAGGCATACTAATAGATTTCCAAATCTGAAAGTTCCTTTCTTGTCCTTCTTGATTTTTCTAAGGTTGTCAACTAGTTCATCCTTTAATCATTCACATATGTCAATTTTTGCATTATTTGTTACCATATCATAAGCACTCTTAATGCATAAACTTGAAACTGAGTTAAGTCTATTAGCATGAGTGGCTTTATAACCTAATATCATACTGATGAATCTCACATTGATATCTTTTACATCATTAACCCTTATAGACCTCTTGTCGAATGTTGCACTAGTTAGTTTTGTAACTAGGTCATTGGGAACCTTCTTGGTTTTATCTAGTCTCTTACCGGTGGTTGGTAACCCTATGACAGCTTTCACAACTTCCTTGGTGATCTTATGGATTGCATCTAACCATAAAAATTCTCCATGAACTCTGCTTAAAACTATCCTAATCACATCCTTAGGAAATTCAAGAATGCTAAGGATTTCTGTAAATCCTAGGGTTTCAATAATCTTGTGTTCATTTTTAACATTACCAGTATCATCACATATCATGGTTTTATAAATGGTTTTGATTTCCTCATCTCCTAACTCTTCAATGTTGCAGTGGATGTACATTCTGGGGTCTTCAACATATACAACTCCCTCAGGGTTTTGAGAAAAAGAACCTAAGGTATCATCCTTCTTTGCTATCTCGGGAACTAACTGAAATATGGGCCTAGGTCTTTTTATTACTTCAACAATAGTAGGGTTTTCTATGTATTCAATTGCAGAGGTGGATGTCATGATTAAATACCTTTTACTACCTTGGGTGGATGATTGCTTGGAGTGTGCTTGCTTCATGCTCGAAATGCCTCAGCTTGGAATCTTCGCGCTCTCTGAAAATTTGAAATCATGGTGAAATGAAATGGAGCTAAAACCTTGCTTTTATAATGTCTTTTTGCCATCTACCACATTAATTGCATGCCGGTTAAGTATTCACTTAACATTGTCTGCCGGTAATAAGTAATTTTTCAACTTCTTATCTCTAGCCGAGGGAATAATTAGCACATGTGTCATTTGATTGCCAAACCCTCAAGGAAATTTTCTTCAATTTGATGAAGAACTTCCTATCGGTGGAGCACTACTCTATCCTGAAGCATCACTTTGTCCTACTGGTGAAGCATTGGTTGGTTCTACTGGTGGAGAAGTATTCCCAATATTTAGATCAGCTTTTCTAATCCATTGTTTTGAGAATTCTTGCTTAACCTCTTCAACCTTTTCTTTACCTTTCAAGCTAGCACTTTTGTTGTCTACCGGTGTTCCTTTACTTCTACAAAATTTAGCAATATGCCTAATCTTGTTACATGCATAACAAGTTACATTATTCTTCTAAATAAATTTTCCATAACTTATTCCGGTTTGTGTTCTGCATTGATTTGATAAATGTCCAAATCTTCCACATACATAACATCTCACATTCATTCTGCAATTTTTACAGTTGTGACCAACTTTGTTGTATTTTGAACATTGATCGGTGGGTGTATTGATATTTTGATAATTCCTAGATCTACATTCATTTGCTCTATGACCATACTTATTACAGTTAAAGCATTTTCCATTGAATTTATAAGCATTAGGTTGTCTTACCAGTTTGTTGTGATCCTGAGTATTTGTTGTACCAGAGCTTTCACCAACTTCAAAGCCAATTCCATAAGTGTCACCTTTAGGTTTTTGATTCTTCAACAAGGTACCAAGTTTCTCTGAGCTTTTCTTGAATTTTTCTTTGTGTTGATTTGCAGTTTCTAGTTCTCTTTCCAAGATTTCTTTTTGTCTCATCAATTCATTTGAGTCATTCTGAGTGTGCACCAGATCTATCTTCAACATGTCATTTTCATAGCTAAGTCTTGTGTTCTCATTTGCTACATCACTTAGTTTGCTGGTCAATTCTTCTTCATTCTTCTTCCTGTCCTCAATCTCTTTGAAAAATCTCATAGTCATATCCTGCATTTCATTTTTTGTTGTCATGATCTCTTGTTTCAACTTGCTTAACATGTCATTAAGTGATTCCTTTTCATCATTTTCATTTTGCAATTTTTCACAAAGTTCTCTTCTTTTATTTATTGGAATAGTAAAATTTTCTTGAAGTGCCTAAATGATATCCCGAGCTGCCCTTAAATCATCTTCTAATTTGATATTTTTCAATTTCTCTGCATCATAGTCTCTAAGAGCTCCTTCAAGTTGCTTCATCAGATTTTCCATCTTTACCGGTGTCAAGATCTTCCTCAAGCTGTTAGGCTTCTGAAAATAGAGGACCAAGCTCTGATACCAATTATTAGGGGTCCCACAAATACTGAGAGGGAGGGGGGTGAATCAGTATCTAACCGGTAATAAGAATTTCTTAAGTTAAAACATGCAGAACATAATATAACAGTGTACCGGTATGCAAGAAATAATGCAATAAACATAATTAAGAACATCCACATGAAAAGTACACCATAACACAAGATGTTTAACAAGGAAACCTGATGTGGGAAAAACCTCGGTGGGATTTGTGACCCACAATATTCACTCACTGGCCAATAAGAGAATATTACTTACAATAGGGGCCTGCACATGCAGGAAGGCCAACTGCCTAGAGCTCACTGCTCAATGGGAAGTCACACTGACTTACAATAAGGATTATACTAATCCAATGGCTTGTACTGCTTTACAATAGCATCTTCAATGCCAGATTCAGTACCAGTTCCTGCTCTGTTCTTTACATATACCCTTGACCTATATTTCGCACATTAGGTCTGCCTAATATTTTCCTTTATGCTTTCATATTACTCCTACAAATGTCTACAATGATCTCCTTTATATATAAGAGTCATTTTACAATTTGCCAAGTTGGCTTACAATAATAAACAAAATATTATATAACAAAAATCCTATCGGCCTCTATGTCGATATACTTGTTTTCTTCTGTGCCGGTGTCAATGTCCTGAGTGCCGGTGTAGAGTGTGATCTACTGATGTCGGTGCACTATCCTGTTGGTGTAATGCTTTGCCGGTATAATGTCTTGCCGGTGCCATAGGATTGCAAGGTTGCCATCAATGACAAAACCTTCAATCACATATAATGTCTCATTGGAGTGTGCATATGCCAACAGGGGTGGTATTGGTATTATTTTTCCAAGTCAAATCTTGGGTAGAAAACTATTGATTTTCTTGAGGTTGGGGTGCATAGATTGGCACCGGGTTCATTATTGGGGCACCTATAGATAGAGGCAAGGGTATGCTTGGGAGTTGGTTGTAGTTCCCTTGATTCATCCCTATAGGTAGATTATATCTGATCCCTTTTGGGGTTTGATTCAACTCATGGTTCATACTAATTTCTAGCGCGAAGACTTTTGCCAAAGTGTCCCTTTGATCTTGGGGAACACTCTTCTTAATAAACATAGCAGTCCAAGGGTCGATTACTACATTGGGTGCTACCTAGTAAGGATCTTGTAGCCTCTTGAATTCCCTTTGGAAGCTAGTATTAAAAGTTGTTAACAACTCATTTGGTGACTTCTTAAGAGAAGCGAACTAATGGTATAGTTTTTTGGGATCTACATACACTCGGAATTGATCAATGAAAGCCTTTTCTAGGACATCCTAGCCTGTCATAGAATTTGTAGGTAATGTTAAGTACCAATTGTATTTATTCTCCCCAAGTGAACATGGTGTCTACTCCAACTATAATAATAATAACTCTAACTGAAATCTCAACCCAAAGTTTGGACATTCATCTGGTAAAGCTACTATTTTCATGGCTAGTGTTCATTTAGTTATCAGCCCAAGGATGTAAAACTTGAAATGGGTCTGCACTATATATGTACTAAGCTCCTTCAATAGCTATTTTGCATTGCTACAGTAACTAACATTATGTGGAAAGGAAAGGCAAGAATGGAAATTATAGAAGGCTACATTAAAACTTATAAAAACAATGTTGGAATGATCTAATATAAATAACAAAAATCACTCTATTCTGGCTTGGCTGCAGGAACAATTAGTGGATCTATTTCTAGTGGCTGTAGGAACAATCGATGCATGAACTTCTACTGCAACTAAATAAGAACTAATTTTAATGAGCATAAACACAAGATCACTCACCAAGTGGGCCCCCTTGGATGAGTGATATCAAGCTTCCAGAAAAATACATTTAGCAAATCAAAACAACATATCTTTTATCCATTGCTTCTTGAAAATGATTACATGTTTGAAAAGAAAACTCAAGAATGCTTATCAAAATTCTCTGCTCTATTCCTTTCTATTTTGTCTAACCTCTAAGGAAAAAGGAAGAGCTTATTAAAAAGTAAAGATAAACTACAATGGACAACTCAAATCATGCCCAGAAGAAGAGGCGGATGATTGACTGATGAAGAAGATAACTAGAGCTTGGCTGTAGGAAACGTGGATCTAGACCGAACCATAGTCTTTACATGCCATAGCGATATTTTGTGAATTCAATGCCCACTAAAGTTAAACTTCCATAGTGCTTCTTGGCTACTCCGCTCATGTTGTACCTTACGCTTGCTCAACCCCTCTTCAGTTTTATCTCCAGTTATTTCTTACGTAATTCTTCCTTCTTTAGGCGCAAAAGGAGAATATCCACCATGACATCAATTATTATCTACACTACAACAAAAAAAACATACAAGGACATGCCTATGCATTTTATTTAATTAACACATTCATTAATTCACATATGATATTACCCTAAATAATCCACATAGCAACATGAACAAATCACTTGGCTGCAGGAACAAATGGCATGGCTGCAAGAACAGACTGGCAAGTTCAAACATGATTTCATAAGTTCAGGTTTAACACATGGAGTACATATAGTCAATTTACAATACTTCACTACTATTATGCAAACCAAAAGATGTCAAAAACCTAAGAGTTTTGATGATAAAAACATGACAAATTCTCTACTTATGATGCCCCCCAACTTTAAGAGTTTGCTGATCCTACAACAAAAGAAAAATTTCTAACTCTTGCAGTAACTCTCAAATCACCAATGGTGCCCTGACCTATCCCCCCTGAAGCCAAGTTCCAATAAAATCCTTTCATTTTTTCCAGCCTAGACCATCTAGTTGTTTCTTCTGTGACTGCATCATAGTTCATCTCTGTAGGCTAACATGCCAAAAGTAGCCACATAAGGATTGGGGGTTGAAATATCAATGATAGCCAGTTGTTGGCTTTCTCCCTGTTGAACTGTATGTATCTGGGGGCTCTTTGCATGGTTGCATGAAAATTTTGTAGTGAATAAGGTTCTCCCTATTTTAACTATTCTGGTAGATTATTCCAGTGCTGAGTTAACCCTTCTATTGCAGTTGTCCTGTCAGTCTGAATCAAATACTCATATGCTTGATAAACTTCCTCTCTCATTGGAAGCACCAATTTTCTAACATCATCTCTTACCAGTAACTTCTGCCATTCATAATAAAGAACTCTTGGTGCTTCTGATTCCCTCCTTAATGGTAATGGACAGTCAAATTCTAATTTTTCATACTCCTTGACTTGTGCCCCCATGATAATCTCATTTTAGATCCAAGGCATTAAAGCTTTGATATGGATATCCCCAATATATAATAAAGGGTTCCACTCTCTGTCTGAGGCTACAACATAGTTATGTAAGTACAATTCACATAGCAAATTCTTCATAGTAGGTGGAGAGGTTTGGTAAGCATAAAAGAATTCTTCAGGTGTTTCTAAAGAGGGGCTAAGGTCCCTAACAATGCAGTTTAGTTTGAAGTTCAGATATCGCTCTTTCAAGTATACTGCATAAACTCTTAGATGTGACCTAAGTTGAATCAACTCAGGAACCATACCAGAAATTATTTCCACTTTAGCCACTAATTCCTCAATTCTATTATCTCTCTTTTCAATTTCTTTTTGTTGTTTATCAATAATCCCTTGCAACCTAGCCCTCTCTATTTTCCATTGTCTATAAAATGTTAAAGCAATAGATAAACTACTTAGGGATGAAGGAGGTCTAATAGGTACTAGCTTAGACCATGGAATTTCCTCAATAAACTCCTCAATTTGTGCTAGCATCTCTCTAATATTTTCTTTGGGCTGTTGTAGAATATCTTCAATAGTTTCTTCAAATTGCTATGCCATAGAAGAAAGATTTGCTAGTTTATCTTCAGCAACATTTACTTGGATTTCATCCTCTGCAGGGCTTCCTTCTCCTTGAGTTTCAATATCTGTAGGGCTTCCTTCTTCTGAAGTTTACACTATAATAACCTCTACTAGAGTAACCACATGATGAGTCTTTTGTGTCTTGTTGCGTGTTCTTCTTACATAAACTTTTGGAATGGCTATAGGAGTTTCTTTAGTTGCTACAGGAGTTTTTATTTTTGTCCTATGCCTCTTGGCTATAGGAGGAATCTGAGTTACCTATGGCTAGGTCATAAGTTCTTCATCTGTTTCATCCCTTTCCAACTCTTTTCCTTTCCTTCACAGAACTAGTGAATCTCTTTGAAGAGAAGTAGAGTGTTGTTCTTCACTTGATTTCATTTTCTTTTCCTCCATAATAACCATGGCTTCTTCAGCAACAAGCAAATCCTCATCCGCAGCAACTATAGGGGAAGAGGGTTCAGCAACATTTTCTTCTTCAACCAGTGGGTTATCTACAATAGGGGCATCTTCAACCCTAAATTGTTGTATGTCCTTAAATACGCCCCATTCCATTTGTGAAACATCTCTCAGGGACTGTTGTAAAAGTATCTTAACCAATCCATGATGGCTAATGGAGTGATTTTGATTTTTTCGTGTCTCCTTAGCACCTATAGAAATGAGGTGGTATAAGAAATTAGGAACATTGACTCGCCGACCATGCTGCAGATGACTAAGTAATTTAAAATAAGGTGAATGTAGATTTGAATATCTCCCCTCACATGTAATGTATTTCACAACATACAAAGCTACTTGAGGCCAATGTGCTGGTAGAGAAACCCTTCTAGTTCCTTGTTTGTCCACCATTAAGGGTCCATCCTTGGGAATTATGAACTCTACCCTGGCACTCCTTGCATCTTTTGATTCTGGAAATAGTTCTCCTTCCTACAACAACCCCATTACTTCTGCTATCCACCCTCAAACCTTTTACTGTAGCATCACCTTCATTAAAGGAATGCATAAATTCTGCAGCAATTTCTTCGTTATAATCCCTGATTTTCAAGAAGTAATCCAACTAGTCATGGTTTTTGAAATAATGCTCACAAAGAGCATCCTGTAGCAACACTTCATGAACCATTGGCTCATGATGAATTGGATCACCACCCATCTCTTACTCTACTACTTTTCCTCTGTAGCTGAATCAAAATATCCGATAGACTTACTAAATTGAAATTCCCTTACATATCTCAATTCTGGCAGTAGAATTTATTATTCCCTTGTGTGAAATCATAGCATAATAACAATGATGGAAAGAAATCAATTCAAAGTACCAAAAAGGACTGATAATTAATCACTTTGGAAACCAAACCATAAAGCACCCCCCCCCAACTTATCCTAGCATGTGTCCACATAAGCTGACAAGATTTTAGGTATTGGAGTGGATTTAAACAAGATATAATCATAATGAACTAATAAATGCATAATTAAAACAAAACACAATATACACGTACCTACAGTTGTATGAAAATGATGGCGAAATGGAGTGAAATGACAAGTAAGAATGTGGGATGGAATGTCATGGATGGGATTTTATGTATGGAGAAGAATATTCCCATATAATATAGAAATATTTTATTATGAAGCAGCAAATATGTTCACTGCAGAGACTCTAGGAACTTTACCTTTATTACCTTGCTCAATTGCAACAAGAAGCTCATGAGTTGCTGCAAGCTCATTGTCAGATGTTGTAGGAACATTGTCAGTTGCTACAAGAACCTCTATGTCACTTTGTGGAGCAAACTACTATAGGAACTCTTCTTTAGTAGCTAGCTTATGATATAGACATAGTCGGTGACCATTTACTAAGAGTTTAAATTGAACAAGATCAATTGTGGACAAATGAACAACTCTATTCTGGAAAACTTCTTCTATCTCACACAGACCTAACCACCTGGTTTGAAGATTTCCCATAGCATCTTTATAGCTAGAATCATACAGTAGTGCCTAGTCACCAACTTTAAATTTTTTTTCCCTAATATATTTATCATGCCATTTTGCTCTTTGATTTTGAATCAATTCTGTCTGTTGAACAACTATCTTTCTCTATTCATCTAGAGAATTTAATTGTTGAATGCATTCTTTCGGTGCTTCAGACAATGTCATATTTAATTGCAAAGCTGTCCTTAGGGTTTTATACTCAAATTCAATATGCAGCATTGATGTTTTGCCATAAACCATCTCAAAAGGTGTGAAACCAATTGGTGTTTTCAAAGTTGTTCTATATGCCCAAATTGCTTCTGAAATCCGGTGAGACCAATCTTTCTTGTGAATACACACTATTTTTGTAAGAATAGCCTCAAGCTCTCTTTTTATAACTTCTACTTGTCCATTAGCCTAAGGATGATATGAAGTAGATTTTATGTGCCTTATATTGTATTCATTGACCAAAGCCTTTATCAATGTTGAAGTAAATTAAGGTCCTTGGTCTGAGACAATTTCCCTGGGTACTCCATATCTTGTAAATATCTCTTCATAAAGAAGCTCAACTACCTTATTATCTCTTGCATGTGTCATGGCATGAGCTTCCACCCCTTTTGTTACATAGTCTGTACATACCAAGATATAAGATCTGCCATTAGAAGGTGGATCAATTGGGTTAACAAAATCTAATCCCCACTTGTCAAATGGTGCAACTGATATTTGAGGATATAGTGGCATCTCATCAGATTTTGTAGGTCTTCCCATTCGCTAACATCTGTCACATTTCCATGTGTACTGAGTTGCATCCTTATGTAATGTGGGCCAATAGTATCCTATATTGAGTATTTTTCAGTGATGTTCTTTTGGCAGCAAAATGACCTCCACATGGTTCATCATGACATGCATGTAGGATGTCATATGTTTCATCTTCTCTGACACATCTTCGCATGACTTGGTCAAGTCCAGTATAAAATAGACAATCAACAATCCACAAGAAGTTAAAACTCTTTCAACTAGCAACCTTCTTTCCTTAGGAGAGAAATAACTGGCATCTTAGTTGTAGCTAAATAGTTGGCAATATCAGCATATCAAGGAGTGTGAGCTTTTATGAGAAACAAATGTTCATCTGGAAAAGTGTCATCTATTATTGTAGAATCCTATTGCAATTGAAGACGTGAAAGATAATCTGCAACCACATTAGACTTCCCTGGTATATCAACAATTGTGATATCAAATTCCTACATCAACAATAACTAGCGAGGTAATTTACCAGTGATTGATGGCTAATTCATGAGATATCTAATTACAGTTTGATCTGTATGCACAAATATGGGATATCCTATGATATAGTGTCTAAATTTGTTAAGTGCATATATGACAACTAGCATTTCCTTTTCAGTAACTATGTAATTCAATTCAGGTCCCTGCAAATTCTTGCTAATATAATATATTGCATTTTCTAATTTATCAATTTTCTGTCCTAACACTACTCCTATTGCATAATCAGAAGCATCTGTATGGATTTGGAATGGTAGAGACCAATTTGGCCCTTTAAGAACTCATGTTTGAGTCGAAGCATGCTTAAGCTCTAAGAAAGCTTCATTGCATGCTAAGGGCCATTTAAATTATGCATCTTTAGTAAGCAGTGAATATAAGGGACTTGCAATTTTATTGAAATCTTTGATAAACCGTCTATAGTATCCAGCATGACCAAGAAAACTTCTTACATCGTTCTGCTTCACAGGGTCATTAATATGTTGAATAACCTCAATCTTTGTTGGATCCACTTGGATGCCTTATATAGATTTATGATGACCAAGGACTATTCCTTCTTCCATCATGATGAAACACTTCTCACTATTTAAAGACAAATTGTAGTCTTCACATCACTGCAAAACTTTCTTCAGATTACCCAATGCTTGATCAAATTTAGAACCATAAGTTGTAAAGTCATCCATGTAAATTTCCATAATGTCTTGAGAAATATTAGAAAATATATTGATCACCACTCTTTGAAAAGTGGCTAGAGCATTACACAACATAAAAGGAAGAACAAAATATGTATACGTGTCGCATGGACAAGTAAATTTTGTCTTTTCTTGATCCTTGGGGGCTATCTGGATCTGATTGTAGCCACTAAATCCATCAAGGAATGAAAAATATCTTTTACTAGCTAGAGAATCTAATATTTGATCCACAAATGGTAATGGAAAATGATCTTTTCTTGTTGCTAAGTTTAGAGCTCTATAATCAACACATACTGATGCAGAGCATCTATCACAAACCATAAAACCTTCATTCAAGGGTAGACTTTAAACTTGAATCAAGAGGCATACAAAAAAGATAAATCACTCTTCTCAACTCCAAATAAATTTCAAAGGTTATATTACATCTCTACAGACCTTCATTAAATATTTCAAATCATAACACTCACCATAACATGAGAGAACAAATTCTTATTTGCCATGGAATACCCTAGTTCGGGGTTTCATCCCTCAAAAAGTGTTTTCACCAAAATAATCTCAAAATATTCAATTCTTAACCAAATCAAGTAAGAAAAAAATCAATAGAAAGAAGATTCAAAGAACTTTCCATAACATATATCCTTTATTCTTTATGATCCCTCATGTGACCCCACCAAATGTTGCAACCGGACTGCTACTGCCTTCACCAATTTGCCTTTCACCATGAACTGTAACAAATAGTCATCAATAACATTTTAGATATTTCTCATAAAGAAAATTGCTTCAGTCATACTTTATAATACTGAGTTAGACAAGCTCTCTCCAAAGTTCAGCTAGATCCAATGGTTAAATCAAAAGTTATGATCATTTTCCCAAAAACGGGTAACCCTTGGTAGGGTTTTGACAATTATTGAAAAAACAAACATATCTTGCCAAATACTCCACAAAAATGCACAAGAAAGGATTCATATCAAAGATATTTCATCAATATATCATTAAATAAAATATACATATAAAAAGTTACATCAAATGTGATCCTCCATGGATCTATGGCAGTCATAGATTCCTTAAAACCTCATGACAGTTTGAGGGTTTGATGGATAATCTCTGTCAAATCCCCTCCAAACTAATCTACCTTCTTGATTTCAACCAAACATGGTTTTATAAACCATTTCCAACTCCTGTATAACTACTCCAACCACCTCATAACCAATGGATTTCATTTTTACACTTTTGTTGCACTTTTTGGCAATATTTCAACTCTGCAATTTTTACAATTTTTGACCAACTCTTACATGGACACTTTTAAAACTTCAATATGGACCAAATATGACATCTTTGGACAAAATGGCTCACTTATCCTTACATATTATGATTCAATTGACTCAAATAACCTTAATACATTATGAATTACTGAAATATAATAAATTGTTCATATTATGACTTTTGACCTCCTGGTATGCTTGTGTGCTTAGGTGCCTCTACACCATACTCTCGACCTTGAAAAGTTTCCAAGTCCCTTGGAAATGTGGGTGCAATGACCTGAAAGAAAAAATTTGATTGAAATTGTCACCTTTGTCTTCATCTTTACCTCTTTATGCCTCTTTATGCTTCTGCTTTCATCTTCTTTATGTTGCTTCTTCCTTCTCAAACAATCTCTTTGTGACTCCTACCAATGGATTTTGTAGTGGTTGCCACCCAAGTGCTTTTACCAACCATAAGTCCACCTATCCATGCTGCATCACCTCACCAAAAACCTCCTTGCCTCACCTAGGAGTTCTCCTCTTTGCCTCTCTCCCTAGTCTCTTGGAAATCAATGGACCATCCCCTGGCCCTCGACCATCCCTTTGGCCCTTGACAAACCTTCCTTGTTTGCCTTCTTGTAGCTAGATGGACGAGCACCTTGCAACGAAAAATTCATCAGAAAAAACCAAATAACAAATCCTTCATGGCTAGGTCTTGGTGTGGATTTCCTCCTTTGGCACTCTACTCACACACTTAGGATCTTCTAGCTCTGATACCAATTTGATGCAAAGCATCTATCACAAACCATAAAACCTTCATTCAAGGGTAGACTTTAAACTTGAATGAAGAGGCATACAAAAAAGATCAATCACTCTTCTCAACTCCAAATAAATTTCAAAGGTTATATTATATCTCTACAAACCTTCATTAAATATTTCAAATCATAGCATTCACCATAACATGAGAGAACAAATTCTTATTTGCCATGGAATACCCTAGTTTAGGGTTTCATCCCTCAAAAAGTGTTTTCACCAAAATAATCACAAAATATTCAATTCTTAACCAAATCAAGTAAGAAAAAAATCAATTGAAAGAATATTTAGAGACCTTTCCAAAATGTATATCCTTTCTTCTTTATGATCCCTCATGTGACCCCACCAAATGCTGCAATTAGACTGCTACTGCCTTCACCAATCTGCCTTTCACCATGAACTATAACAAACAGTCATCAATAACATTTTACATATTTCTCATAAAGAAAATCTCTTCTGTCATAATTTATAATACTAAGTTAGACAAGTTCTCTCCAAAGTTCAGCCAGATCCAACGGTTAAATCAAAGTTATGATCATTTTCCCATAAACGGGTAACCTTGGCAAGGTTTTGACAATTATTGAAAAAACAAACATATCTTGCCAAATACTCCACAAAAATGCACGAGAAAGGATTAATATGAAAGATATTTCATCAATATATCATTAAATAAAATTTACATATAAAAATTACATCAAATGTGATCCTCCATTGATCTATGATAGTCACAGATTCCTTAAAACCTCATGACAGTTTGAGGGTTTGATGGATAATCTTTGTCAAATCCCCTCCAAACTAATCTACCTTCTTGATTTCAACCAAACATGGTTTTATAAACCATTTCCAACTCCTTTATAACTACTCCAACCACCTCATAACCAATGGATTTCATTTTTACACTTTTGTTGCACTTTTTGGCAATATTGCAACTGTGCAATTTTTACAATTTTTGACCAACTCTTACATGGACACTTTTAAAACTTCAATATGAACCAAATATGACATCTTTGGACAAAATGTCTCACTTAGCCTTACATATTATGATTCAATTGACTCAAATAACCTTAATACATTATGAATTACTCAAATACAATAAGTTGTTCATATTATGACTTTTGACCTCCTGGTATGCTTGTGTGCTTAGGTGCCTCTGCACCACATAGCCTCCATTTTCCTCCTTTTTTAGGGACTATCACAAGAGGTGATACCCATTGGCTATCAGAGATAGGATAGATAAACCCAACTTTTAATAATTTTTATAATTCTTCTTTAACTATCTCTTTCAAGGCAGGATTGACTCATCTTTGAGGTTGTTTGAGTAGGAAACACTCATCCTTTATATAAATATGGTGGGTACAAAATGCTGGATCAATCCCATTCATATCCTTGTAATCCCATGCAAAAGCATTTTTATGAAGTTTCAGCATGTTCACAAGGCCCTCTTTTTGAGTATTTGATAGATCTCTATTAATATTCAACTATTTATTCCCTTCCACCTCTATCTTAATAGTAAGATCAATCTAGTTTATATCATAAAAATGAGAAGAAGATAATTCCTATAGCAACAGAGTATGCAATATATCAGTGGCTGTAGGAAAGTCCAAACCTGCAATTTTTGCTCTTCTATAAATTCATTTATAGGATTTTATAAAGAAATGATTCCTCATCATATAACTGCAGGAGTGGTCCTTGATTAATCATCATAAGGTGATTAATAGAGTCAATTTCTTAAAATCATAAAATCTGCAAGATACTCCCAAGAATCCAGAATAACTACTACTTCCTCTATAATACCATCAGGTCTAACTATAGAGCTATCAACAAGTTCTAGAATTGTGGGTGTAGGCCTTAAACTATTGATCTTAAGATGTTTCATTACTTCCCTTGTCATCACATTAATGGCTGCCCCTAAATCAATTAAAATATTTTTTATTTGACTGCCATTAATGACTATACTCACAATAGGACTACCTGGATCAAAATACTTTGGAATGACAATTTTACCTAACATAATATCAACCAATTGACCCATAACATGAACTGTTTGTGGATCCTTTTTCTTCCTGCCAAGTTTTTTTAGACATGCTTCTCTCAATGCCTTACCATATATGGGAACATCCTTTATTGCTTGCAACAATGGAATTTTAACACAAATATGCTTCAGTTGATCAATAATATCAAAGCTTTGTTGTTGTTTAGTGGGAACTTCTTTTTCTTGCAATCTATGGGGAAATGGTGGCAATATTTGATTTTGGGGTATTGTATCTGTTGGATTATAGATTTCTTGCTCCTCCTGTACCTCGGTGATAACTAGATGAAAGGATTAGGTAAGGTTGTTCTAGATCGGAGGTGAATGTCATCTAGTGATAAAGAATAGGCTGCGTACTGATTAACATCACCTGAATAGGCTTGTTGTTGTTGTTGAGACTTGATATTTGGATTTGGCAATGGTTGAGTAGGTAATTGTGTTGGTTTAGGTGGTGCAATAGTAGTTGTAGGAGGAGGCATTAAACCAAGAAGTTGTGGCTATTGAATAGGCATCTGATAACCAAAAGATTGGGTTAGCCATGGTTGGCTTCCTCTCCATTGAGAAGTAGGTTGGCGATTCCCTTGAAACTTGTTTCCTTAGCCCTGAGGTGGGTACCAGTTCCCCTGTGGCTACTACCACTATGGCATTTGATTCCCAAAATGTTGTCCTTGGCCTTATGAACCATACCTATTTTGATAGTTACCAAGATTTTGAGAATATGGTGGTTGCCATTGGTTATTTGGTGCATAAGAATTTTCACTATAACCAAAAAAAGAAAGTGGATCGGGTGGCATACCTTGTCTTTGAAAATTTGGTCTTCTTTGAGCAACATAGAAGACTTGCTTGTCCTCACCTTGAATTGGCTTGAAGTCAGGTACCTCCACATTTGCAATCATCTTACATCTGCAATCTTTCTTTCATTGTTTACAATGATGACAAAAGTCTACAAGGAATGCATCAAATTCCTCATGCTTCTTCTTAGTTGTTAGTGTATCCAACTAGGTAGACATATTGTTTATAATGTCCTCCTTGAAGTCCTTTAACAAATGACTAAGTTCCAATCTAGAGACTCCAGTTCCAAATACTGATAATGGTGCCCCTGGTTTAATCTCCTATTCTTCTTAGAAGTAGATCTAGAATACTTCTTGCAAATTTGTGCTATTTCACCCCAAGTGGATTGTGTAATGTCACCTCCTCCCATAAGATCCAAAGAATTAGTGCATTCATCACTGATTCCCCTCAAAAATATCAATTTGAGGGAATCTTCATTGAGAGTGCTATGCTTGGACTTTTTGACACTAAACAAAAATATTTCCAAGTAATCTTCAAGACTCTCATCTTCAGTTTGTGTCAATCTAAAAATATCATCCCCATGATGATCAATACCTCTACAATAATCTTTATATTTTGCAAGAAACAACCATTTCATCTCATCCCATGTACTGATTGTGCTACTACCCAAGCTCATAAACCATCTCAAGGATGACTCCTATATACACCTAAAAAATGGTCTGAAGATAATTAATTAAATAAGCAATTTTTTAATTAATCTCTCCTCTCCAATTTAATTGAATTCACTAAGCAATTTAATTAAATCTCTCATTCATCTACTTATTAATAAATCTAAGGATTTATTAAATAGGTTCGTTTCATTTCACCCCTTTAATTAATTAATTCAAATTAATTAATTCACCCCATCAAAATCATTTCTTCTAATCCTAATTAGTTAAAACAAATCAAATTTATGAGTTGTTGAAGTTAATTAGCCTTTTCCTATTATTTGAATTTCTAAATTCAAATTCTCCTAACTTCTACCACTCCTAAACCTAAACCATTCCTAAACCTAACCCCTTCTACCTACCACCATGTCCCCTTTCATCCAACATCTTCTAGAACCTTTGTGACACTTGTCACTAAGTGTTCCCTTTTATCCAACTCCCTTTGCCATCCTCCTCCAATTAACCATTGATATCTTCAGATCAATCTCAATCATTGATTCTTGCCACATCACCCCTAGCCTTGAAAATCCTATAAATAGACCTCATTTTGAGCAATATGGATCCCATCTCATTCTCATCTTATCCATTGTTATTATAGGCATCTAGCTTATAGTTTATCAGTTTTAGTAATGTTATCATGCTCAATTTTAGCTTAAATCTTAGTTTAATCATGCTAGATCAATCATTCATATATCTTAATCATACTATTCTTGCTAGATCATGCATTTTCATCATTCAAATCCTCCATCTAAGTGTAGTCAAGTTAGTAAATTTTGCATAATCAGATCTGAGAGCATTTTTCATACTCGCATTTACTAGGAGGCAATAAGTCGATTAGCTATGGTTTTGTCTTTCATTGTTTCAATTTACTAACCATTTCTTGTAATGATTTATTGAGTGCATTGTGTTTGCAAGTACAGGTACGCTTCACACAACACGACATTTTGGCACCCACCATGGGGCTGAAATCATCATTTTCAGCCTCCCAAGCTTCCTCAAATTTCATCTCTGCCGGATCATAATCAAAATGTCATACGAGTTGCCTTTCTAGCTCATACGAACTTCCTTTTAGTCTCGTATGATACCTCATCCTGACTCATACTAGGTATAATCTTGACTCATATGATATTTTAAACTACAAATTCTTGTCTCGTAATATGTTGATCCTTTGTCGTATGAGTTTATTTTCACTGTCCTATGATAGCTAAATTCTTTTCGTACGAGTTTCTTCTTTGAAAATTGTTTACTCATACTAGGCTAATTCTATCTCGTATGAATCTTTTTTTCTCTTTGTGCAAAGTTTAATCCTCTATTGTGCTAATTGCAAATTTGTGTCATACGAGTCTCTGGTTCTATTATTTTTTGAAAAAACTGCAAATTAGAAATTTCAAATTTGTCTATACGTCGGTAATCTGTGTTTTTGAAGGCTTTCTAGTCATTTTTAGCTCTTTGAAAATTGCATCTAGAAATCTTGGAGACCTTTCCAATGTGTTGAACGATTCATAATTTCAAGTCCTGAGCAGAAAGTTATGCCTATTTGAAGTTAGGCTAAAATTTCACATAATTTTTTTTGAAAATTTCATAGTTCGGATCACTAATGCTAATCTTGTTATGTCTATGAGATGTTTGTAGCCTAACTCTTTTATGCAGGACACTTTTCAAAGACAAATTCAAAACACAATCATGACTACTAATGGATCTATTTTGCAGGTTGCCTAAGGATTCAACAAAAACTTTGTGTATTCTTTAAGATTTTTAGGCACACTTCAATTTGGGCTTAAAGAAATGAACTATCATGTCTTATGTGCTTGTGATGATAGGCAAGTATGCTCTCACCTTTCTTAGGTGATCAGAAAGCTAGACTCATCTTTTTGCTTTCATTAGTGCATCTCTTTAGCAGGCCTACCCTCTTGAGGAGTTATTAACCCTTAGCCCTTAAGGTCGGTGAGAGGGGAACGACCTAAGTGGGAATGGCTAATGCCAAGTAATCCAACCCACTATAAAATAAATGTGTTTTTGATGAAAATCAAAGCAATGATAGTGCTCAGGAATTGCTCTCCTCCATACCTTCGGGTATATTAAACCTTGGTTTTCAAGGCTGGGAGACCTCTTAATTGAGTTTATACCCCAATGCGCCGAATGGATCCCTTACTAGTAACTATTAAAATAGAAGCTACTTGATTCACCTCCAAAAGGGTGATAACCTTTGTGTAAGAGAGATAGTAACTCTCCCAAGACACTTGCCATATCATGCCCCCATTAGCATTTGGAGTCGGATAATATGACATTGAGAATCCATTGTGTGACACTCAACCATATTCTGATTAGCTATTGGGTGTGTACCTAAGTCAGAAAGCAAAGGTTTTCATTCTCAACCGACTTCCTTAGGGTTTAGCTTGATTGAGATTCATTTATCAGATCATGTGTTTTATGTGTCTTCATCCCTAAAGTGAAAAAGCAGACACTTAAAACTGGAAAAAAAAAGTAAAACATCAAAATTCAGTGATCGAAACTCAAACAAACAAGCAATTTTTATCATTGTTCAAATACTTGTCATACGAGTCGGAAGTCTCTGTCATATTTCTTGATCCTCTGTCGTATGAGTCAAGATATTCTATTGTACTGCTTGATCTTCTATCGTACGAGTTAAGGTTATATGTCATATGAAACACTGCTTTACACATGAAGTCACTAGTATGTCGTTCTATCTTGTATCTCTTGTCATTCTATGCTGCATAATCTGTCATATGAAACTTTGCATCTGTCAGTCTAGAAATATGTCTTACATGCCTATTTCAAATTTATCATGTATGCCTAATCAATTTGCAATAAACATAAACACCTATTATCTGTCAATCCATGCTTAGATTGTCTGCTTGGTTTGCTTGGCCAAGTTATCATCCGTCAAAATTAGACTCTAGAAGATAAACACCTCAAGATTTTCAAAGTGTTCACCCTTAACAAGTTTAAGATCTAAACATCTCAAAGTGCATTATCACCCCCTTTGATAAACTAATCACTCAAACATAGTTTCTCATCAGGATCAATCATCCTTTATCACAAAACTGAAACGTTTGGTCAGGATAATCTTGTCCCACATCATAGGATATATCATTCCTACTGGACTTGATTCTTATCAAATCATCACCATTGCACTCCTAAACTAAAGATCGAAAAACTTGCAAACCTTTAAATACTTGAATCCTATTTTAGTGTCATATCACTCTATTGCCTTGAAATTGACTATTGATCACTTACCCAAAACAACTTATAGACAATCAAACCTCTAAAATGGAAACAGGAACATTTGCAATAGTTGAAAATCATATCAACATGACATACCAAAGAAAAACACAAGAAGAAAACAAAACAAGCCAACATATCAGAGAAATTAAACAAGTTCAAAATCAAAATCAAACTATGTTAAAAACTCAAAAGGATTTAAACACGTCTCAAAAGAAAGGTGGCTCTTTTATACACCTCTTAAAAAGATCTTGAAAGGATTTGGCTAAAGAAGATCAAAATCATATGTCTAACACTAATCCATCCATCCATAAGCAAATTGACTCTCCAAAGTCATATATTCCTATACCCCCTGAAAGCTTGCAAGAACCTTCCACATCATCCTTTCCAAATAATGCATCCAAAGATGAAGTTCCTCAAGGGATATCCATAATTGCCATCAAACCTATTTCAAAGGATCCTATTCAAAGCTCATCTCCTTCATATCCAAGCATTAATTCCTTACAACATCCCTATATTGCTTCCTTGCAAATTGAAGTCCTCATTCATAGAATGCTTGTTAAACGTGTCCTAATAGATGGGGGAGCTAGCTTGAACATTTGCTCTATGAATCTTGTCCATGCTCTAGGCTATTCAAAAGATGCAATTGATCCTTAGAAAAGGATAAAAATCCAAGCACATAATGAAGAAGAGCATTCACCTAAAGGAATGGTGATATTACCCATCATAGTGGGACCCTTGAAAAAAGATACAGCATGCCAAGTTTTAGACTTGGACCTACCATACAATATACTCTTGGGGAGACCATGGAATCAGGATATATAGGCTATTACATCAACATATCATCAATGTGTTAAATTTCCCTATGAGAGACACGAAATCACAATATCAACATAATCAAATGTAGTGCAGTGTTGTAATAATCAGAAATCAGCTCAAGAGATCATAATTTCACATAACAGAGAGGTAGCAGCTCCAAGCACACAGTCCAACGAACAATCATTTGCATCAATTTTGTCAAACATGAAAGAACAAATGCAGCTAAAAGATCGAGGGAATGGAGAATATTTGCTATCATGGAAAAACAAACAAGAGCAACTTCAAATTGAGAGGGATGAAGAAGCAGATATAGTAGTCAATGTAGTTCACACGTATGCAGAACAAATGTTAGGAACTAGCCCACTTGAATCAAAATCACATTCGACTGACATGGACTTAACCAAGGATGATTAGGATTTTCTTATACAAGGTCATTATGACAAGAGTATTGTTCTAGACATGGAAATACATACTGAAAGCTCTGACATCTCTATCATGACCCCTAATATCTTTGAAACTATTGAACCTGAAGATCCTTTATCCTTAAGCTATCTTGAACCTATGGACTGGGAAAATGAAGGACATACTGATATTGATACCTTACCTAATGACCATGCCATATCCTTATATCTTGATGAAATCAAACTTGCAACAACTTTCACCAGGGATTCCACTAACGTATCTTTGAGTCAAAAGGATGTTGAATCTCTTAGTCGCAAAAGTGAAAATAAAGAAAACAATATCAGGTCTAATGCTGAAAACCATTTATTAGCAACATTAGATCGAGAAAAAGTAAAAATAAAGGATGTATCTAACAGTGAAAACCTCCTTGAGGCACCGAAAGATGGGAGATTTGACACCTTACCTGAATGTTATCAAGAGAAGTTATCTATCATAATAGCACTAGCAAAGGCAATTATCATTGGTACAAATGATGTACATCCAGCAACTTCTCTATCAAAAATAGCAAGGCAACAATACTTGGAATCCTTCAAAAGATGGAAAATCAAATTTACCTGCTCATATACAGATGTTCTAGGGTTTGATTCATATCTTATAATACATCACCCAAATATTAGTCCAGGAGCAGACATCAATAATGGAACACAACATGGATCAAGAGCAAGCATCAATAATGGAACACATCATGGATCAAGAGAAAATATCAATAAAGGGACACAACATAAATTAGAAGTAGGCATTCTATTCATCAAAATGGCTATAGAATGGAACATAACACAACTTCAAGTCTTTGGAGACTCTCATCTTGTCATTAATCAAATCAATGATGACTATCAAACAAAAGATGACAAACTCATGCCTTACAAAAAGATAGTGGATGATATCAAGAAGTACTTTGTAGAAATAACTTTTGAACAGATTCCAAGAAATGATAACAAAGTAGTAGATGCCATGGCTACACTTGCTTCTCTATTGTAGACATAGGAAAATCAACAACATTATGAATTCCTAGTTGAAGAGTTGTTTCATCCCACCTTTAATTGTCCTGATTTCCAAACCATCTATCAACTTATTGGACATGATTCCTCCCGCTATGGCCAAACTTAAACATAACTTAAAGATAATATCTTACCTCCAGACTTATCAAAGAACCAAAAGAGAAACTTTATTTGCCAATCATCTCATTTTACTCTCATCATAGATACCCTATTTAAACAAGGTCTAGATGGTACTCTCTTACGATGTCTTGAACAAGAAGAATCTGAGAAGGCTTTACATGAAGTCCATAATGGCATTTGTGGCACTCATTCAAGTGGTCTTACCCTTTCGAAAAAACTCATACACTTGGGCTACTATTGGCCGACTATGGAACGAGATTCTTTTAAGATAGAAAGAACATGCAAATAATGTCATATCCATGGGAACTTGATCCATGCACTAGCACAAGAACTACATGCTTTAGCAACTTCTTGGCCTTTTTGTCAATGGGGACTTGATCTAGTAGGAAAGATAAATCCTTCCTCATCTAATGGACACAAATTCATCCTGGTAGCTACTGAATATTTCACAAAATAGATTGAAGCAGTACCTCTTATCAATATCACAGGAAAACAAATTGCTGCTTTTATCTTGAACTACATCATCTATCACCATGGAATACCAAATACCATTATCACTGATAATGGGGGACTATTCAAAAATCAAGATGTACAAGAGCTATGTGAGAAGTTAAAAATCTAGCACAAATTCTCCACACCATATTATCCACAGGGAAATGGGTAGGTAGAAGCATCTAACAAAACTATCGTAAAAATTCTTAAAAAGATAGTGAATGATGCTAGGAAAGATTGGCATATCCAGCTAAACCCTACTCTATGGACCTACTGCACCAATATCCACACACTGACAGGTGCCACACCTTTCTCCCTTGTATATGGATCAGAAGCCATATTGCCAATCGAAGTAGAGATACCTTCTCTACGTGTGTCACTAAAAGGACTCATCCCAAATGAAGAACAAAGAGTATCTAGACTACAAGAGTTAGAACTAATCCAGGAATGAAGACAAAATGCCTTTGATCATCTAAAGGTATATCAACAAAGAATGTGCCAGAGCTATAATCATAAGGTTAAACCATGAATCTTTCAAGTGGGAGAACTAGTGCTAAAGGAAAATCCATGCAACTAGGCAGATTTAGAGAAGAAAGGAAAGTTTGAACCAAATTGGTTAGGTCCATTTGTGGTCACAACAGTATTTGTATCAAGAGCATATCAGCTATCAACACAGGATGAAGATCAGCTCGAAGAACCTATCAATAGCATGCACCTGAAGAAGTTCTATGTCTGAAAAAATAAAATAAAAACAAAAATAGTGAAAAAAAAAAAGTGAAAAATCAGAAAAAATTAAAAACAGTGAAAAATAAAAAAAAATAAAAAACAATGAAAATTTTTTAAAAAATCCTAAAAAGTGAAAAAGCAGAAAATCCAAAAAAAATAAAAATCAAATACCAAAAAAGTGCAATAAAAATAGATGGTGAAAACCTGGCAAACAGGTGCTATCTGTCTGCTAGCTCTTCCATCTATTAGTTCATGCATTATTTTTCCATCAGTGCTAACCATCCTAAGCCTTTATACATATGCAGACATCCCAGGTGGCTTCTTTCCATGGTTTGGATCATTGGATATATCATAATGACTTTGTTTCTAGGCTTGGGGCAAAATCTTACACCTATCTGGGGGAAAACTCTTGATCATTTTGAACTTAGTCAAACAAGTAGACCAAATAGTTAGACAACTCTTATCAAGTGAAAACTGAGACACATCCAAAGTTGAACACAAGATCAAACTATCAACTATCAAGCTATCACAAAATCAATCAAAGCACATCACACACTTTTCAGTGGATAATATCTTTTTTGATAATGATTATAACATGATTGTTCAACTTTTTCTATAAATTGATTTTCACTATCGTTATTTCAGAGTGACTCTAGGATGTCATTGACTAGAGGAACAAGGAAGAAACATGATATTTTTCTTGTCTCCTATCTGAAAATTAATCATTAATATGTTTAAATTTGTCTCGGGACATGATCATCAGAATATCATTGAAGACATTTCCAATTTGTGTAGTGAAATGATTAATACTGCCTGTTTTACACAAACAACACTCAGATCATCTTGGTTCAATTATACCTCGATGCTTGTGTTAACTTGCTATATCAAAATTCAGGAAAGTAATGCTCAGGTCATCATGTTTAATTATACCATCGATGTTTGCACTCACTTCCTACATTTCAAAATCTCAATGATGACAAAAAACACAAAATAATCCAGTGACTGGTCCAGTCATAGCTTTGCATTCGGTTGCATTTTAGCTTGCATTTCATTCTTGCATGGGATCTTGAAAGCTCCTTTTATCCAAGGTTAAATCTATCATAGGAATCATTAAAGTATCATCATAGGTGCATATGCAATCAGAATGATGACTCATCTCTCTTATGATATTATTGACCTAGCCCAAATCTTATGCTATCTTTCTCAATAGAACCAACAATCAACATATCCAAATATTTTTGCATCTTGATATCAACAAACTGTCAGTTCTTTATCTATCAATCTTATCAAATCAAATCAATCAATCAAACCTAATCAATTCTATCATGTCTTATACAGGATGAATCCTTCCTGAAACCAGACGATATGATTTTGATTCATGTCTTATATAGGATGTATCCTTCCTGAAACCAGATGTTTTGATCTTGTCTTATACAGGATGAATCCTTCTTGAAACTAGATGCTTTGATCATCGTTGTCTTATATAGGATGAATCTTTCCTGAAACCAGATGCTTTGATCATCATTGTCTTATACAAGATGAATCCTTCCTAAAACCAAACTGAATCTAATCAATCAAGATTTTTCAATCTTACCAACCTAAGCAATCAAGCTAATCAAAGACCTCACATTTTCATCAAACCATAGTTGTAGAAATTAAATCAAATCTATCAGGATACCAATCTCACAAAACTCCAAAGATTAATTATCTCAATTGATCTCCCGAGGGGGCATCATCATATCAAAATTTAGCAATCAAGAGCTAGGGCATGCTATCAAATTGATACCATCATCAAAATGAGATTATTCTTTGAATCAACGCGTCATCACACCTCGCTTCAAAGAGGGGCAAAATGTATACATGTAAAAACGGTCTGAAGATAATTAATTAAATAAGCAATTATTTAATTAATCTCTCCTCCCCAATTTAATCGAATTCACTAAGCAATTTGATTAAATCTCTCATTCATCTACTTATTAATAAATCTAAGGATTTATTAAATAGGTTCATTTCATTTCACCCCTTTAATTAATTAATTCAAATTAATTAATTCCCCCCATCCAAATCATTTCTTCTAATCCTAATTAATTAAAACAAATCAAATTTATGAGTTGTTGAAATTAATTAGCTTTTTCCTATTATTTGAATTTCTAAATTCAAATTCTCCTAATTTCTACCACTCCTAAACCTAACCATTCCTAAACCTAGCCCATTCTAGCTACTACCATGTCCCCTTTCATCCAACATCTTCTAGAACCTTTGTGACACTTATCACTAAGTTTTCCCTTTTATCCAACTCCCTTTGCCATCCTCCTCCAATTTAACCATTGATATCTTCAGATCAATCTCAACCATTGATTATTGCCACATCACCCCTAGCCTTGAAAATCCTATAAATAGACCTCATTTTGAGCAATATGGATCCCATCTCGTCCTCATCTTATGCATTGTTATTATAGGCATCTAGCTTATAGTTTATCAGTTTTAGCAATGTTATCATGCTCAATTTTAGTTTAAATCTTAGTTTAATCATGCTATTCTTGCTAGATCATGCATTTTCATCATTCAAATCCTCCATCTAAGTGTAGTCAAGTCACTAAATTTTGCATAATCAGATCTGAGAGTATTTTTCATACTCGCATTTACTAGGAGGCAATAAGTCAATTAGCTATGGTTTTGTCTTTCATTGTTTCGATTTACTAATCATTCCTTGTAATGATTTATTGAGTGCATTGTGTTTTCAGGTACAGATACACTTCATAGAGCATGACAACTCCTTCAAAGTGGCAGGAAATTTTTTGAGTCTATGGGCATCTATAATATAGTCCAAACTCCTACAAAGAACATCAAACTCAAACAGAAATGTGTCTGGATCCTCTGTCACCAATCCATAGAATTTAGGGAGTGAAAATGCTGGAATGTTCTTGAGATTAGCGTTATCATGCTGATCAGAGATGGGAAACTCAAACGTTGGACCTGATGGTGGTGGTGGATTATTCCCACCAGGAGGAGGGTTCCCTTGCATTAGACTTGTGGGGGTTGTTACTATAGGAAATTCTTCTTCTTGAAGACCAAAAAGGAACTAAAGACTACCCTCCAAAAATTCAGATTCAGGGTGATTCAAATTCTGTGGGGCTTGGTAAAGTTCAGCAAAAGGATTTATATCTGGCAAATTATCTTCTGCATGATTAGGATGAGTGGGCATAAATCTACCTCTGGGGTCTCTTCTTCTTCTATGCATGCAGATTCATGATATTTTCAAACAATAAGGAATCTCAAAAATAATTAACTGGAAACAATAATAAATATAAAAGGTTCTTAGTTTGACACCATCCCCAACAATGATGCCAAAAATGCTTACTCCAACTATAATAATAATAACTCTAATTGAAATCTCAACCTAAAGTTTGGGCATTCATCTAGTAAAGTTACTATTTTCATGGCTAGCGTTCATTTAGTTATCAACCCAGAGACATAAAACTTGAAATGGGTCTGCACTATATATGCACTAAGCTCCTTCAATGGCTATTTTGCATTGCTGCAGTAACTTAAATTATACAAAAAGGAAAGGAAAGAATGGAAATTATAGAAGGCTACAGGAAAACTTATAAAAACAATGCTGGAATGATCTAATATAAATAAAAGAAATCACTTTGTTTTGGCTTGGCTATAGGAACAATCAGTGGATCTATTTCCAGTGGTTGCAGGAATAGTTGAGGCATGAACTTCTACTACAACTAAAGAAGAACTAATTTCAATGAGCATAAACATGGGATCACTCACCAAGTGGGCCCCCTTGGATGAGTGATATCAAGCTTCCAGAAAAATAATTTTAGCAAATCAAAACAACATATCTTTTATCCATTGCTTCTTGAAAATGATTACATGTTTGAAAAGAAAACTCAAGAATGCTTATCAGAATTCTCTACTCTATTCCTTTCTATTCTGTCTAACCTTTAAGGAAAAAGGAAGAGATTATTAAAAAGAAAAGATCAACTATAATGGACAACTCAAATCATACCGAGAAGAAGAGGCAGATGATTGACTGATGAAGAAGATAACTAGAGCTTGGCTGTAGGAGACATGGATCTAGACCGAACCACAGTCTTTGCATGTCATAGTGATATTTTTTGAATGCAATGCCCACTAAAGTTAAACTTTCATAGCGTTGCTTGGCTGCTCTACTCATGCCATACCTTGCACTCACTCAGCTCCTCTTCAGTTTGATCTCCAGTTATTTCTTACGTAATTCTTCCTTCTTCAAGCGCTAAAGGAGAATATCCACCGCAACATCAATTATTATCTGTAGTACAACAAAAATAACATACAAGGACATGCCTACATATTTTATTTAATTAACACATTCATTAATTCACATATCATATTACCATAAATAATCTGCATAGCAATAGGAACAAATCACTTGGTTGTAGGAATAAATGGCATGGTTACAGGAACAGATCAGCAAAGTTCAAACATGATTTCATAAGTTTAGGTTTAACACATGGATTACATATAGTCAATTTACAATACTACACTACTATTATGCAAACCAAAAGATGTAAAAAACCTAAGATTTTTGATGATAAAAGCATGACAAAGTCTCAACTTATCACATGGGAAGAGTCTACATGCTAGATCTTGGTGTTCAATATGGTTACGAATGACAACATCTTTGAATGCTTCAATATGTTCATTAGCCATTTGTCCCCCGAAATAATAAAATTTGCTGCAAAATTTATTCGGGTTTCTAGGTAGGTCATGTATACCCCTTGGTATGGCTCCTAGTGGTGTGGTGTTTTGGTTAAAGTAGGCCATTGAAGGTGGTGTTGGTGGATGCTGAGTCACAAAAGGTGCAATGATATGCTGAGGACTAGGAATCTATTGATCTTCTACGTTGATTACGAATGACTGTACTGGTGAGGCTATTGAGGGTTGTTTCTTAGCTTTGTTCCTCTTTCTCCTAGTGGCAAGTCCTAACTCTACTAAGTCGGATGGTGAAGAACTACTCCTAAGGACTCAGTGGAATCTCTCTCGAGAGAAAGATGATATATGATCTAGCTTAGTACCTCAATTCACTAGTTGAGGAGGTGGTTGTGGATTTTCTTGTGGATTCTCCTGAGGATTAAGTTATCTTTGTACCTCTTCTTCTATACGTATAGCCTTTTGTCTTTCATTTTCCAAGACTTGTTGTTCTCGTAACAAATCGTTATAATCTCTTGTACTGTCCCAAGCAAAATTGTATAGTTGGGTAAGAATGTCGTCTTTCTCGTAGTTGAAGTTAGGTTGGGTAAAGGGCATCAATCTATCTCCTGGAAGTACCATATGTGGTTAACCAGTGAGGGGACTAGTTTAGGCCCTCCTTCTAGCGCCAGTTTTTGTTGATGACTATTTTTGACACACTCGCAAATAGTCAAGTAGCCAATGTGAACACTCACCGCCACTCATAAAAAGAAATGAATTTGGGAAAACTCACTACCCCAAGGTCTCTATAGTCAGGTCACATTGATGATGGGCAGTCCAATGGTTGATGTGGTTGTACCTATTAAGGGGCCTTCTAGTTGAAACTAAATCTTGCTGGTCGTGAATGGCTAAACTTCCTTTTTTTTGTATTTTACAACTTAAGATTCTCTGGAAAATAAACTATGAAGAGTAAAAGGGAATGAGAAAATAACAATAAAACCAATACAATAATAACTTAATGAACTACTCAATTAGTTCCCTGCAATCCAAGATTATCAAATATTCTCCAAGTTATCATTCAACAATAGACCTCCAGTAAACCTACAAAATCATCAACAATATGGCCTATCACAGTAATTCTCATACACCACTGACGTGCACAATATGATTCATAAAGTGATAAACAAAAAATATCAATCTGGGTTGCTAACTCCAAATAATAGACATTACCCAATTACACAGAACAATTTAGAAGAATATTGACGTAGATCAGACAATCTACAAGTTGCTTCTTATATTAATCTCAATGAATGCGTAACAAAAATAACTCAACTTCTTAACAATCTACAAAATATTCTAAAAATCTCTAAGTGGGCCACAAATCATCAATTTGGGGACCCTTACAAATGAATCCAAATTCTCAATTTATAGAGAATTTTTGCCCTATTATCTAGGAAATAAATATAGCCTAAATTAAGAACTGAAATTAGGAGTCTCAGTTAACTTGCAATTTTTTGTCTTGATACTCCAATTAACTACTACAAAATGGGGGTTGCATGAGCACTACGAAGGCCATGCTGGATGAGACATGTTTTCGTAGTCATGCAGAATTTTGCTCAAAATTGGAACCTGAGTTAGAAATGCAACCGAAAATACAAAATTGGGGGTCATGCAAAAACCCTTATATCTTTAGTAACTCTATGTTCATCCTTCACTTTTTAATAAAAAATCTATAATTTTCCATTATGCATGCAACTGCTTGGATAGGAAGATCAGCTACGTGTTTAATTCTAAATTTATACTTCTTCAAAACTCCATCTGCATGCTTCTTTCCTTTCTCTAACTCCCTGATTGTCTTTGCCACCTCTTGACATTGAGTCATCAAGTATGTGTACCTATCCATGAGGGCGACATCGAACTGGGCCAAAGGTCCTAAATTTTGATCCTCGTATGCATCCCACAAATTCAAAACTTGTTGTTACTCCATTATTTTGGTATTACTTAATCCTAAATCGAAGGCTCCAAGCATATGTTTTACAAAATTCTTATATTTCAAAATTTTATCTGAGGAGAGGAACCTAAATCTCTGCCATATCCTTCATATATTGCTAAAACATCTCAATCTTTAGCTCCAAAATGTACACATATGACTACAAGTTTTCACAATTGTCCCCTTCTAAGAGGTCATCCTCCATTATTGTCTCTTCCCCTAACCACAATACTTTATTCAAAATTTAGAAATGCTAAAACTCCGCCTACATGTACTTCACAATGGTATATCCTCATAGTATCCTGCAGAAATAATCTAATCCTAGCTACATTTACTTGGGTCCATGATTTAGCTACAGTGGCCACCCGTCTCACCTCCACTAATGCCTTCACTTCACCCTTTGGTAGTGATGAGGTCGAAGGTAGGTCATTATCTCTACAAGATTCTAGAGGTTTTCTCATTTCACTCAGCAGTTGCTTGTATTTCCCTAGTTGCGCTTTGAGCTCCATGTTTGAAGTATGTTTCTTTTCTACACACCCCTTGACAACACTTGTGGCTAGCTCCAAAGTATCTAGCTCTCCCCACTTTGTTTTCTTACCCAGATTTACCTGGGATATTTGGTACTTAGGGGAAGCTTGTCCCTCCACTTGGAGTGGAACTACCACATTTGCAATTACTTTAGCAAAGCCCATTTTTTATAAATGATGTACGGTTTTTGGCTTCTTAGCCTTTGGTGGCTCCTCGTTGATTACTTGTTTCAAAGTGATAGTAGGAAGCTCCACTTTTCTCTTTTTCTTCTCAAAAGTGAACTCAATCCATTGCGGTATATCTTTGTCCTTGTCACCTGGATGTGACACTATATTTGCAGTTATAACATGGACCTCCACCTGCTCCTCTACTTCATCTCTTTCCTCTACCTCTGTTTGCCCGGGATCTTGAGGTGAGGTAACTTAGCAGGCTAGATAGGTTTGGAGAGCCTATTGCTTATGTAATTATCTCAATTCACCACTAACCTCTTCATTGAATGTCATCTCTTCCTTATCTACCTCTGTTTCACCTTGCTCGATCGCTATGTCCTTGAGTAGGTCCTCTTGATCTTGAGGGTTTAGAAATAATCTTTCATTCAATAGGTCCTCCACCTCATCCCCTTATTTCTCACCAACTAGTGGTCGATGTTGCTAAAGATCCTATTCTTCCTTATCTAAATTAGATTCAATGTTCCTAACTCTTATTCCTTTAGTGCTAGACCTGAAGCCTTACACTCTAGGCTGCCCTATAGGTATATTAACTGGTGGTGGTCCAGGGGCATTGGTACCTAGATCCTGTGTGGAAGTTGTTGAAAGTGGTTGAGTAGTTGTATCTTCAGTAATTTCTACTTCTTCCTCCTACTCCTAGGTACCTTCTCCTATAGTGTACCCTATAGCTATCCTTACTGGGAGGACTTTAGCCAGTGGTACTACTCCTAATCCATCAATCACTCCAAGGTCTGTAGCCTTCTTCAACAACTCAGACTCCTTCATCTTCTCTAGGAGTTTCTTCAATAATTCCTCAGTTCTTTATTGAGGTTTCTCCCCCTCATCATGATCAGTGGACATATTCTATCTTGAGCTTGACCTCTTCTTCCAAGCATAATCCTTATAACCCCTTGATTGGGGTACCCCTGAAGTGGACTCCTTTTATTTCCCCTTTGAGACACTCGTCCTTACCCTCTGGCTTGGCCATTGCTTGTTCCTATTGATGACCATTTGAGAAACATTTTTAATATTCACATCCTCATTCATGGACCACCTTATTAGGGAGAGGGGCTTCTTATCAATTTCTAACCCTTTATAAGCTACACCGAGTAGGTCTCCAACATCCCTGAGGTCTATAGGGAGATTGATGCAGAACCCTTGTGACCACCGAGATAATCCCTACCACTTGGGATACAAAAAAGGACTCCAAAAATCATACCAAGACTATAAGGGGTGGTTTAGTCTAGGTTTCTTTGGTTACATACCATTTCTTCTCTTAATCATCTTTGACAATGCTCAAACCCCACACCCTTCTCCAATGATCATCCAAGACTCTTTAGGGCCACACCACCCAACAAGGGTTGAGGCTCTTCCCAAGGTAAATATGACTTCTAGGGATTTTTTCTACCATCCCCTAAGCCAACAAACCACTAGCCAATCATTGGAATTGAGTCACTAACAAAGTTTAGTGATGCCGCTATAAATGGGACTGTCATGCCTAGTAGCCCAGCTAGACTGAAAAATTAAGATTTCTTCCTAATTTCCCAAATGACCTCTATAGATAAGAGTTTATTTTGTTTAATTTAAGTGATTTCCAAAGGATTCCACAAGGTTTTGGGTAGATCCAATGTCTAAGGGTTATAAACCCAATTTCACTCCTAGGCCAAATAGCCCTAATTAGGCCACCCTAACAGAGGAAGTGTGCTATAAAAGTGCTTCCCCAACAAATTATTACTTGTAAAATGTATAGGGCATGGAAATAACATAAATCACCAAGTTTTAGACCCTGGTTACACTTCTAACTTCATTCATGGAACCGGTTGCACAATGAGACTAGGTGGCCACATAGAGATGTCCACCCTAACACAGCAAACCCTCACCTTTACATGCTTCTTTCCTGAAAAATGCCATGAAAATATTAATTTACATGGTCTTACCTTGCTTCACCCCAAAGTACATTCAAAACCAATGAGGTATCAGCAAGAAAACTTCATTTTTCCTTCAAAACCTAGGCAAAACTGTCAAATCCGGGTTACTTCCAGTAAAATGCAGATATCTCCACCTCCAAAATGAATCAAGAGCTCAGATTAGACTCATTTGAAAGGTGATTAAATAATATAAAACATTCCACTATTTTTATGCTTCCAAGAAATCTGTACTATACAGAAAATGGAAAATAGTAGCGAATTGCAGGAAAAATCACAGTTTTATTGAGTTTTTGAATACCAACTTTTACCTTCCACATTCAACAACCCTGTAGAAGGTTGTATTTCAACCTTTTATGACTCTTAAAATAGTTACCAACTGGTTTTTGAAACCAACATGGTGGTTTGGAGGAAGTTACAAATTTGGGTTAAAAGTTGTCATAATTGCTTGACAACTTTTGACAATTTTTGACATTTTGTCCTCCTAAACACACCAAGACACTAATTGACCCCTAAGACACTTAAAACTCTTCAAATGCACTAAAAATTCCTTCAAGGCATGAATAACCCCAAATTCCATATACCCAAGGTGGTTTATAACACACCTACCTAAGGTATTGGCTTACAAGGTAGGGTATGATTATTACAATAAAGGAAAACATCAAATATGCAAATAAGACATAAATCCTACTAAACTCCTTCACCTATGTTTTCTCCTCAAGATCACTTGGTGGTTGATGTGTAGATGCCCCTACATCATACTCCCAAGGATAAGAAATCTCAAGTCCACTTGAGATGAGCTGCTGCAAGGTGGTGCCATGAGTTTGAATCTATTGTTCATCCATCCATACAACTTTAGTATCAGGTTTGACTCTCCACTTGACCAAATATTGTTTGTATTCTTTGTTCCTTGTCTTCTTAACCACTCTAGTATCCAAAACCTTCTCAAGAGTAGGTGTTTCATGCTTGGGAAAGTTTGCATCAGTCTGCTACTCCAGATCTTCATCACCTATAGTTGCATCATCAGGACCTTTATATGCTGTTAGATCACAACTATTAAAGATGGGTGACAACCCCAACCCATTGGGTAATTGGACTTCATAAGCATTAAATCCACATTTCTTCAAAATGGAACAAGGGCCAATCTTCTTTTGCATCAATTTTGTGTGTTTCCCCTTTGGCAACCTCTCCTTCCTAAGATAGACCCATACAAGATCTCCAACATCAAAACTCAAATCTCTTCTTTTTTGATCTGCATGTTTTTTATATTGTTCACTAGATTTTTGAAGACTCAACCTAACTTGTTCATGAACTTCCTTGATTGCTTCAGCAAAAGCTTCTCCATTAGCATTGATTGGACTATTAGAAGGCAAATTTCTAAGTTCCAAAACACCTCTTGGATTCAAACCATACACAATCTGAAAAGGGGACTTACCAGTACTCCTATTGATGGTATCATTGTATGAGAAATCAGCCTGTGGTAGGATAATATCCCACTTCTCTCGATGCTCTCTTGTCAAACACCTAAGAAGATTTCCAAGGGTCCTATTGACAACTTCAGTTTGTCCATTTGTTTGGGGATGGTATGTAGATGAAAAAGACAAGCTTGTACCTAGCTTTCTCCATAGAGTACGCCAAAAATGACCTACAAACTTCACATCTCTATCTGAAACAATGTTGAGAGGTAATCCATGGATTCTTACCACCTCTTTGAAGAAAAGTGCTGCAATATAGGAAGCATCATTTGTTGACTTGCAAGGGAGGAAGTGTGCCATCTTGCTAAATCTGTCCACAACAACAAAAACATTGTCAAATCCTCTTTGAGTTCTAGGTAACCCCATGACAAAATCCATGCTTACACTCTCCCATGGTCTAGATGGAATAGGGACTGGTTGATACAAGCCTGCATTAGTAGACCTCCCTTTAGCCTTTTGACATACTACACAAGATTCCACATATTTTCTGATTTCAGTCTGCATCCTTGGCCAAAAGTAGTGTCTCCTCATAAGTTCTAGGGTCTTATCTAACCCAAAATGACCTGCCATTGCCCCATTGTGTTTCTCCTTGATAATATTCAATCTCATTGAGCATCTAGGGATGCATAGTTGACCTCCTTTGAACAACAATCCTTCCTGTAGCAAAAACTCAGAAAATTCCACATTATATCTGTCATCCAAATGAGTACAAGAGGCATAGATCTCACCAAAATCTGCATCATGTTCATACATGGTCTTTAAAGCATCAATTCCAACACTTTCCACTTGAATATGAGACAATGTCAATACCCTACGGCTTAAGGCATCAACAACCTTATTGGTGACTCCTTTCTTATGCTTCAAGGAAAATGTAAAGGCTTGTAGGGTCTCTACCCACTTCATATGTCGGTGATTCAATTTTTCTTGACTATTGATGAAACTTAAGGCCTTGTTATTAGTGAAAACCACAAATTCTTTGGGCAACAAGTAGTGTCTCCATTTCTTTATGGATTGGACCAATGCATACATCTCAAGGTCATATGAGGAATACCTCTTCTTAGCATCATTTAGTTTTTCACTATAGAAAGCAATAGGTCTCCCTTCTTGGCTCAAGTTAGCCCCTATAGCTACATGGCTAGCATCACACTCAATCTGAAAAACCTTGTTAAAATCAGGGAGGGTTAGGACTGGTTGTGCTGCTACCTTCTTCTTAAGAAGTTCAAAAGAGTCATCTACTACTTGGGTCCACACAAATTTACATTTTTGCCACCCTTTTATGGTTTCAAGCATAGGTGCACAAATCTGACTGAAACCTTTTATAAACTTTCTATAAAATGTTGCAAGACCATGAAAACTCCTAACATCATTCAAACCTCTAAGAGTAGGCCAAGTGAGTATAGTTTTTACCTTATCCTGAGCCATTTTGAGTTCACCTTGTGAGATGACAAAACCAAGGTAAATGATCTCCTCCTGCATGAACAAACACTTGTCCAAATTGATCATTAGTTGCTCATTATGTAACCTCCTCAAAACCAATTCTAGGTGTTGCATGTGATCTTCCTTGGTGCTGCTAAAAATCAGAATATCATCTAGGTAGACAATCACAAACTTGCTGATAAAATCACTCAACACTTCATTCATTAGCCTCATTAAAGTGCTAGGAGCATTGGCTAAGCCAAATGGCATCACTTTCCATTCATATATACCCTCATTAGTCTTGAAGGCTATTTTCCATTCATCTCCTGGCCTTATCCTAATTTGATGATATCCACTTTTAAGATCTATTTTAGAAAAATATTTTGCCCCTCCTAGACAATCAAGTAGGTCTTCAATTCTAGGCATAGGGAATCTATACCTTATAGTTATCTTGTTGATGGCTCTTGAGTCCATGCAAAGCCTCCAAGTACCTTCCTTTTTGGGTGCAAGTACTATTGGTACAGCACAAGGACTAAGACTTTTTCTGATCAAACCTGCATCAAGTAAATCAGCAATCTGCCTGGCCATCTCTTCATTTTGTTGAGGGGTTAGCTTGTATGCAGCCTTGTTGGGCAATGTTGCTCCTGGTATAAAGTCAATGCAATGACTGATTTCTCTAATAGGAGGGAGGGTCTTAGGCATACCCTCTGAAATCACACCCTTATACTTGTCAAGAAGCTCTTGCACTTCATAAGGAACCATCCTAGGTCTTCCTTGTTGATCTGCTGCTCCTACATCTACAACCTCCTTCTTAGGAATAGGTATCAATGCAAAACATACTCCTCCTTCCTCTTTTACCTCATTCATGAACTCCTTACTTTCCATCAGCATCACCTTAGCCTCTTTCTCTTTATGTTCTTCCTCATTCTCCATCAAAGGTAGCAATTCTATTACCTGCCCATCTTTGGTGATAGAATAGGTGTTCCTAAAACCATCATGATGTGCCTTCAAGTCATATTGCCAAGGCCTACCAAACAATAAATGGCAAGCATCCATCTTAGCTATATCAAAAAGAAGTTTGTCCTTGTAGGTGCCAATCTTAAATTCAACCCAAGATTGTTCTTCTACAAGAGCTTGTTGTCCTTGAGTGAGCCATGACACCTTTTATGGATAAGGATGTGGTATCCTCTTAAGCTTAAGCTTATCCACCATCTCCATGGACACAAAGTTTTCAGTTGAACCTAAGTCTATTATAACCTTGTAGACTTTACCTCTTGATTTGCAAGTTGTCTTGAATATTGCCTTCCTTTGTGGGGGTTCTTTTGTGATAGGAACCTTTAGGAGTGCTCTCCTCATCATCAAGGCTTCACCTCTTTCTAGATATCCATAAGAATCAGGTGCATTCACACTTTGAAAAGTGTTGCTGCTGTTCACACTTTGGCAATCAGATTCTTGGATCAGATTGCTCCTCCTTTCTCCCATGGTGTTGTGGTTTGCCTTCTCAGGACACCTACTAGCGATATGACCTTCTTGGTTGCAATTGTAACATCTTATGGGGCCTCTCCCTTGTGATCTACCTCTGAAGTTTGGTCTTCTACCTCTAAAATTTCCTCTACTGCAGCCTTCACCTTTGTTGTCCTCTTGATTTGTGTCTCCTTGTGGACAACCATTGTTTCCTCTTCCTCTAAAGGAACCTCTTCCTTTTTGGAATCTACCTTTGCCCCTGCTATTTTGATCTTGTTTCTTCTTGAATTTTTCTTCCACCTTCAATGCCATTTGATAGCATTTGTGTACACTTCTAGGGGTGTGAAGATTCAACTCATCTTGTATGGAAAATTTCAGACCATTGATGTATCTTGCCAACTTCTCTTCCTCAGTCTCTATGGTCTTGGCCTTTATGCACAACTTCAAGAATTCTTTAGTATATGTGCTTACATCCATGTCTTTTTGTTTAAGATTTTGTTTTCTTCTATGAAGTTGCACTCCATAGTCCTCAGGTACATAGGTTTCCTTAACCAAAGCAATCATCTTATTCCATGAATTGATCATGTTCTTACCATTCCTCACCTTCTCTATCTAGATAAAGTTCCACCAAGTCAAGGCTGCTCCTTTCAACTTGGACTTTTCTATCTTTACCCTTTGGTACTCAGGGATCTCCTCACATTCAAAGAAGCTAGTTAAAGCCTCTATCCAATCCATGACCAAGTCTGGATCCATCTTGCCATTGAAAATAGGTAGGTCTAGTTTCCCATCCATGGTTCTCCTCTCCATGGATATAAGAGAATTTAAGAGGGGTCTCTATTCTATAGGAACCTCTTCTTCTTCCTACCTTGGGGTCTCATCCTCATCCCCATCATCTCCATCTCCAGAGTCTTCCACTTCCCTCCTATCCATTCTACCCTTCAACCTTTCTATCTCCCTTTTCATGGCTCTATTTTCTACCAATTGTTCTCTCACAACCTTGGCCAATTCCACATTGGTCATCCTTCCTGGAATTTCTTCATCTCCTTCTACCATCTTCACAATTTGTCTTCACTCTTAGGATACTCCTAAGCTCTGATACCAATCTGATGCAGAGCCCTTGTGACCACGGAGATAATCCCTTCCACTTGGGATACAAAAAAGGACTCCAAAAATCATACCAAGACTATAAGGGGTGGTTTAGATTAGGTTTCTTTGGTTACATACCATTTCTTCTCTTAATCATCTTTGACAATGCTCAAACCCCACACCCTTCTCCAATGATCATCCAAGACTCTTTAGGGCCACACCACCCAACAAGGGTTGAGACTCTTCCCAAGGTAAATATGACTTCTAGGGATTTTTTATACCATCCCCTAATCCAAAAAACCACTATCCAATCATTGGAATTGAGTCACTAACAAAGTTTAGTGCTGCTGCTATAAATGGGACTGTCATGCCTAGTAGCCCAGCCAGACTGAAAAATTAAGATTTCTTCCTAATTTCCCAAATGATCTCTACAACTAAGAGTTGATTTTTTTTAATTTAAGTTAGTTCCAAATTATTCCAAAAGGGTTTGGGCAGATCCAATGTCTAAGGGTTATAAACCCAATTTCACTCCTAGGCCAAATAGCCCTAATTAGGCCACCCTAACAAAGGAAGTGTGCTATAAAAGTGCTTCCATGACAAATTAATAATTGGAACATGTAGAGGGAATGGAAATAACATAAATCACCAAGTTTTAGACCCTGGTTACACTTCTAACTTCATTCATGGAACCAGTTGCACAATGAGACTAGGTGGCCACATAGAGATGTCCACCCTAACACAGCAAACCCTCACCTTTACCTGCTTCTTTACTGAAAAATGCCATGAAAATATTAATTTAAATGGTATTACCTTTCTTCACCCCAAAGGCCATTCAAAACCAATGAGGCATCAGCAAGAAAACTTCATTTTTCCTTCAAAACCTAGGCAAAACTGTCAAATCCGGGTTACTTCCAGTAAAATGCAGATATCTCCATGTCCAAAATGAATCAAGACCTCAAATTAGACTAATTTTAAATGTGATTCAATTATCTAAAATATACCACTATTTTTATGCTTCCAATAAATCCATACTGTACGAAAAATGGAAAATAGCAGCAAATTGCAGGAAAAGTCACAGTTTTATTGAGTTTTTGAATACCAACTTTTACCTTCCACATTCAAAAACCCTACCAAAGGTTGTATTTCAACCTTTTATTACTCTTAAAATAGTTACCAACTGGTTTTTGAAACCAACATGGTGGTTTGGAGGAAGTTACAAATTTGGGTTAAAAGTTGTCATAGTTGCTTGACAACTTTTGACAATTTTTGACATTTTGTCCTCCTAAACACACCAAGACACTAATTGACCCCTAAGACACTTAAAACTCTTCAAATGCACTAAAAATTACTTCAAGGTGTGAATAAACCCAAATTCCATATACCCAAGGTGGTTTATAACACACCTACCTAAGGTATTGGCTTACAAGGTAGGGTATGATTATTACAATAAAGAAAAACATCAAATATGCAAATAAGACATAAATCCTACTAAACTCCTTCACCTATGTTTTCTCCTCAAGATCACTTGGTGGTTGATGTGTAGATGCCCCTACATCCGAGATTGGTCTTAATTTTGAAGTCTCTTATCTATGGCATAGATAACCTATTATAGTTTTTCTCTCTGACCTCTAAACTGTCCTGGAGGTTGGCCAAAAAAATGCCACAATCTCAGCCTATTTCCTTCATATGCCTTTGGCATAGCTTGTTTGAAATTCCCATAAGGATCATAAAATTCCCTAGCATAATCATACTCTTTCAAGTTCAAATCTTGAAGCTCTGGCTCTGCTAGATTTGGAACCTGTATCTTTGAACATGAGAAGTATCCAATAGTTACTGAAAAATCAATGCATGTTTTATGTTTTGAAGATAAGAGAGATTGGAGGCCCAATAGTTGCCCTACGTATTCCAACAAAATTACTCTATCATTGCAGTATCTGGTAAGCAACATTAGGTTCCCTATGAATCCACTGACCCTAATGTAAGTAGAGTGTGGGTTTTGGATCAACCAACATGCCTACTCTCAAATAATAGCCATGGCCTCTGGGCTAATCCGGTATCCTGTGTCTACTGTTAATTTAATTATTACTGGAAAAATGAAGGCATCATTAATTATTTTGAAATGAGCCTTTTCATTGACTAAGGGGAGTTGGGAATAATATTCCCATACCTTCTTTTGTCCTTCCTCATCCCCTTACTGACCCTATACTTGTAGTCCCAGAAACTTTCCAGCTCTAGTAGCCACCCAAATGACATAAGATGTGAAAAATAATTTTTGGGTCTAGTGGACTTCCTTCATTTGTTTGCAAATATTGTCGAAGAGGATCTGCAGCCAATCAAAATATTGTTTTCCAATTAAGATAGTGGTCATAAACTGGAACATCCATGTATGGAAATGCTTACAATCAGGCTTGCCAAAGGCCCTTCTCAGCATAATAATCAAGTCTCTTTAGGGCTCCTTGAAGTCTTCCCTCAGGATTTTGTTGCCTTGAAACTTGTTTTTCTCTCTTCTTCTGACCAGTTTTCATTCATGTGACTTTTATTTGCTGTGACTTTGTCATTCCATACCTTTAAAGCCTCCTCTTTAGTTGAGAGGAATATCTTTTCTTTGGTTGGGATGCCAAACACATATCCTAGCATGTCAAGAGACAAGTCTATAACTATCCTTCCTTGTGCGTCAGTACACTTTCCAGTATCCAGGTTGTAGAAGTGAGCAACTATCATTATAAATTCTGGTGCTTGCAATGATTGTGGAAAAATAGTTGTCTCCACTAAGCCTGATCTTTTGATTCTCCTATGTATGGCCTCCATTCTAGGCTTATTTAGTTCGGTTCTAATATCTTCAATTTGAATATGGTCATTTTTCATGTTCATGACCCATTGGACTTGACCATCCAACTTTGAGGAGTAGACTTGTCCTTGATAGTGGTATTTCATGGTAGCTGGAAGTTTGTCAATAGCTTTGCTTCTTTTTCTAGAAGATTAGTCCATCTAACTACCTGAACTTGTAAGAACAAAACCAGAATCAGTTCTTTATCAAAAACATAAAAAGGTCTTTCACTTTGGGACTTTAGTTTCCAGAGTAGGCAGGTTTCTCTTTTTAAAATAGGATCTAGAACTTTAGGGTTCTGGGGTAGGTACTCATGTATGCAGTCTAGAACTCGGGGGTTCCAGGGTTCCGGGCTAGGTAGATAACACTTGATTCCAAAACTCTGGGGTTTTGGGGTAGGGAATTTAAGATCATCTTGGGATCTTGTGGTCCCGAGCTAAATAACCAGTAGGATTTTAGCAAGAAGATTTTTAAAAGATAGACCTCAAAAGTCTAGGGTTCCACGGTAGGTGATAGGACTCCCTCGCAAAGAAATAATCCAGAACTCTGAGGTTCCAGGGCTTTGAGGTCATCAAAAGTAAGTCAACAAAATCCTGAAACTCTGGGGTTTTGGGGTAGGGAAGAGAAAACCACCCAGAACTCTGGGGGTCGGTCTAGGATTGCAGGGTAGGAACTAGGGCATGGGGGACATGTGAGAAAACAAAAACAAAACCCTAACAAATAAGAACAAAAAAAGGAAATCTAACCTACAAATGACCAAAAGGGAAAGAAAAATCACCTACCTAGTGGATCAAAATGCCCAAGAATGCAAAAGGAAGCTCGACAGTTTGGAGGCTCATGGTTAGGAGGCAAGGAAGAAGGAGCTTTGAATGCACAAATGAACTTAAAAATTTCATCATTCCTATTTATACCCCCTCCCAAACTTGTCCATATGAGTGGTTTAAACAGGACCTTGGGACTCCAAGGTCCCGAGGTTCTGAGCTCAGCAGCAAGACACAAAACAAAACATCCTACCCCAAGACTTCAAGGGTCTGGGGTTCTAGGCGAGGGAGGGAGGCAAGCAAGGATCCACCTTGGGACTCTGAGACTCTGGGCTTTTGAGGTAGATTAGACACACATACCTCGAGACTCTGGGAATCTAGAGTTCTGAGTAAAATGACTCAAACACATACCTCGGGACTCCGGGAGTTTGGAATTCTGAGGTAAGGGAAAAGAAAAAAAAAAGACAAAAAGAAGGAGACCAACCTCGAGACTCCGAGGGTCTGAAGTTCTAGGTTGGTGAAATTAAAAGAACAAAAAGAAACCTCAGGACTCTGGGACTCCACAGTTCCGAGGTAAAGGAACGGAAAAAAGAAAAAGGACAAAGCAAAAGCGAGCAAAAATAGGGGACCCATACTGTAACACAAGGAAACTAATGGGGAATGGATATGCAAATCATAACAGGTTAATTTGTGGGGGTAAGTAAATAATATTATTTTATATTATTTACCTCTTATTTATGCATGGTAGGTATAGACTACAGTTTCTTTGAATATTTTAATTAGCTGAAATTTTTCTATAGTTTGGATGCAGATTTTATTTATTGGTTTTTTCTATGCATTGTCGGGGTTGGTTTTCTTTGAGAATTTTGAATGTTGCTAGAGATTTTTGTTTCGATTTGGAGCTTGGTTGGATTGTGAATCTTGTTGTATTTTGGTTTGGGATTTCTCTTCTTCTAATTTTTTTTTGCCATAACTTCTAGTTCCAGGTTGGTTTCGTGATAACCTCTGTGCATAAAGATTGTTTTCGAGAGATTTGGGAGAATTACTATTGAAATAGAATAAGGATACAATTTATATTATATAGTTTGGGGAAATGTATTTACTCATATTTTATTTAATTAATTGCATCCCTACCATGGATGACATTGTGCTTTCTTTGTGTATGTCGTGATGAGTTTATAGTTGTTGTGATTCTGATTGTGGCTTGTGAATGAGGGAGATGGTTGTCTTATACTGTGTACTAGTTTTTGGAGAGTCTTTGGTTGCCTGTTATTGTCAAGTGTGGTGTTTTGTATGTTGTTGGAAGCCATATATGTGTTTGTGGATAGTATCTTATACTTTAATTTTTATTTGATATTGTTAGTTTTATTGAGTTGTAAATGATATTGCATCCCTTTCTGAGTCATTTTGAGTTGTTAGAAATCTTTCTGAGTCCATTTTTCTAAATTTTTAGTCTCTATCTTGGATGTGCTACAGAATGAGTTGTATGCGCTAAAAGTTATATCATTTGTGCTACTCTAAGCACTATATGTGCTAAAAGTTATGTCATGTGCACTATTCTGGGCACTATATGCACCACTCTATTTGTTATATGTGCTATTTTGCTCTACTTTCTATTTTTGGACTTTTTCTTGGATGTGATATAGAATGCCTTGGATGCACTATAAAATGCCTTGGATATTCTATAGAATGCTTCATATGTGCTAAACTACCAAATTTTGGTATTTTGATAGTTTTGGATTTTCTTTGTTCAATTTTCTAAATTTTTCTTTGTACCAGAGGATTTTGATGATAAATTTGAGGTTCCCATATTTGTGTATTGGTATATCCTGGTTATTTGTTATGTATTTATCTCTGGCAAGAGGGATATATACCTTGTTGTTGAGGTTTATGTTATATTTTCTCCGACAAGATGAGTGTTCCTCGCTAAGGCGATTATATGTATTGCTCTAGCGAGAGGAATAGTGCCTCACTATAGAGGAGATTATAATTTGGTTATGAAAGAGGATTTATGCCTTTCCTTGTGTATATGTTTATGGTTTTATGAGGCCCTTCATTTATATGTTGGCTTTATGGTTCTTGTTATGATACAAATTTGTAAATGTGCATGATTGATTTTATTGGTGGATTTGTTACATATGAGCCTCCTTGCCATTACTATGATTTATGTTACCCTAAGGTCTTGGCTCATTATTAGGGAGAGTGGGCTTCCACATGATGGCCAAGGTCAAGAGAGAATAGGCTATCATGAGGTTCCTTGTAAGGATTCTTGAAGTCTAGACCACTAGGAACAAATTGGGAGTTTTCTTGTTGTAATTAATTGATAACCATAATAATTAATTAGTGGCATGGGTAATTAGGACTCACCTAATAACATAAATAATTGGTTTTGGTTCCCCACCTCATGGCCCTTGAGTGGAGACTCGAGATGAGATTTGGAAGACCGTGGAGATAGTAAACCAAACTCCCTTTATTCTCTCATAAATTGAGATGGCTCGACATGTCTATCAGGGTGTGGCTTTTCCCCTTCTATGTGAGGATATCATGTGATGACACTCTTTCCTACATGTGTCATGTTGGCAACAATGCAACAAACTCAAAGCAGGTGGGGGGGGGTGAATCAGTTTGCACACAAACTCCACACAACTCAAATTTAAATTTAGATCTAATTATTAGCAATAAAAACATAAACCATAACCACATCAATAAAACACATAAAACCAAGATTTTTGATTTGGAAAACCCGGTCAAGGAAAAAACCATGGTGGGAACCTACCCACAATGAGATAATACCCTATTAGGAGTAAATGTAAATATTACAATGGGGAATGCACATGCATTCAAGAACATTGCCTAGAGCTCATTGCTCAAAACAAGAAGGGATACAACTTTGAGGAAGACTCACTATCTTACAAAGATCAGACAACAATTTGGATTACATGAGCTGATGAAATAACATCTCTCAATGATTGATTATAGTTTCAGCTAAGAACAAATACTCAAACTCTACTCTTTCAACTTCTTCACACTCTTTCACAATATTTCACACTTCACCTCTGCTACTGAAGGATCAATTCAATGTTTTCACATGCATATACATCTCACAAATGAATATTATGTTAGATATTTGGTTAACCCCAAAGAAACTGAGAGGGGGGGGGTGAATCAGTGTCTAACCAATAGATGAAAGATTTAAACTTATTTGCAACTTTATAATTGAAATTAATATACCAATAAGCAAATAATAATGCAGTAAAGAGAAACAAAAGAATCAGCATCAATGCACACCATAACACATATATTTTTGGCTAGGTAACCCGGCAAGGGAAAAACCTCAGTGGGATTTGTGACCCACAATATTTACTTAGTGGCCAATATGAATAAATATTACTCAGTACAATAGGGGCTTGCACATGCAGGGAGGCCAACTACTTAGAGCTCACTACTCAACACAAAATGGGGTCCCACTAACTACACAATTGGATGGTTAAATCCAATAATAATGTGTTTCTTTAAAATAGCATCTACAATGTTGGATTTAGTACTGGTTTAAGCTTTGTCTGATACCTTTGCCAAAAAATAGTCTTCGCTTGCTCTGCTTCTTATTCGCTCTCAAAGTAATTACATAAAATTGCATATACAAAATTTATCCGGTATCATATCTCTATCCTATCACATATACCGCTTACATACACACATTTTATTACCTACTTTGCATACAACTACTCCTTACAAAATGACCTAAAAGATCTCATAAATATATGAGTCTTTACAATACATCATGTCGGTTATACAATTACAATTTATATTATATAAACAATATTAATGCCAAGTCGGCTTTGGATGTCGGTATGATCTTTTGCTGATGTAAACTGGATGTCGGTGTGAATAAACCTTGTAGTATCTACCGGTGCCGATAGGTGAAGTCTATTTTTGGTATAACCTGTGAACCATGTTGAACATTGTTACCACTTAGTTGAACCTAGTTGCCATCAATGACAACATCTACCATTCTCATCTGAGTGTATACTGCCAACAATCTCCCCTTTGGCATTGATGGAAACACTAATGAGAAAAACCAAAACTGAAAGTGGTCCCCCTGAGCAAATGATCTCCTTCTATTCACTTGTCACCATACCTTACTCTATACATTTTTCTCAGTATACCACTCCCCCTTTGACATCAATGACAAAGGATGTCAAAAGTATCAAAAATTCAAAAATTACTTAGATACCTAAAGTTGGTTATGTACATGTTGTCACTCAAATTGCACCCGTAATGCACAAGCTGAAATCTCAAGCAACTTGGTGACACATGGGATAATTCTCAGGCCTGTGGGTTGCCTATAGTGAGAATTAACCTCTAGATAAAGGGTTGGTTCCCTGTGAATAACTCTAAATTATTTACCAAGAAAAGGGATAAGAAACTAAAAATGAAAATAGAATGACTTTGTGAATGCTAAACTAAGGTGAAGCATCAATATGATATCTCAAAATGACAGAAATACTCTCCTAAAAACACCAATCTACACAAATAGAATTCTAGTTCATAGCACATAAATATTTCATGCAAAGGATTTAAACTTCAAGAAATTGAAAGGAAAGAAAAACTTTCACAACCAACCAAATGAACCAATTTATCACAATGCACAACTTGTGACTTACAAATGAGATAGAAAATTTAAAGGTTATCTAGACAATAACACAATAAACTAGCTCTCAATCATGAATAAGAAAATAAATCCAAAAATATAAGGCATAAGATAATAATTTTATTTAGTATTCTGTCATAAAACTACACAGGAGCTACAAGAATATATTCTCTGCTAAAACCAACAAGAGAATGATCAAGAACTAGTGAAGAAAGATAAAACTTTTTCACTTTATACAAAAAACCTTCCAAAAGGTAGATGAAAGATGACTCTAGAATGACTGAAGATGAACTCCCACTGAAAATATCTTTTTTGAACTTTGATCCTAGAGTAGAAATAAAAAGCCACCAAAATAGGCTTCAAAACATGCAAAAAAAAGTGGGTAATTCAGTTCAAACACTTAGTCAACTAAAGGTTGACCTATGTGGTGCTCAAAATTAAGCCTTATCACCTTAAAATCATGAGAAAAACTCATGTAAACTTTCTCTCAAGCTTAAATCGGACCTCAAACTACCTGATGACTTCTCCTCATTTCACTCTGAGTCCACCTAGATGCTACCTTGCCAGCCACTGGATCACCACTTCACCTTCGCACTTTAGACCGGACCCACCTCTTCTTGGGCTCACCTTATCGCTAAGTCATGATGGATAACCCAATGAGCTATTTCCTATCACATCATAGTGACAACCGTCAGATCATCTTGGACTTGCTCGATCTTTCTCGGACCTGCTCAACCTTTAACTTGACTGAGCTGCTCACTTTTGTCGCGTGTCACTTCCTGGCTTGTCCGTGGCCACCACCAGGGTGCCACATGAGTATGGCTGGACCCACCACTTCCTTGTCTCTTCCTTGTTGGTGGTCTACGATGGATATTCATTTCGAGCACCTCACAACCTTGATACAATGACAACCACTGGTAGTCTTAGAATTTTACTCCACTATTGATCCTCCTCGGATCTGTCATTGGATCTTCTTGATTTGCATGACCCTTATCTCACCTAGCCCGCTCACCTCATCTGTCAGGCCTGCCATGTGTCACTTCTTGGTTTTCCTACTTATTTGGTTGGCCATCATCTGACTTGCCACGTGACTGCCATCTCACCTTAGGTCGGACCCACCACTGGACTTATCTTTTCTTTGTCACTGATCCATGATAGGTAACTATCAATCATCTTTGCATAGAGGATTAGAAACAACCATTGGATCAGCTCCAACCTACTTGCTCCTTATCTCCTTGTCCATCTATGCCATGTGTCAGCCTCTATTTTGCCCGTGGATCCACCTAATCACCACTTGGACCTACCACTAGACATGGGCCCGCCTTAGTTCTTCATCTATACTCTGTCGCATGTCACCACATGTTAGCCAATTCATCCACCACTAGACACCATCTCATTTGTCATTGATCCGTGATGGGTAATAGGTGATCATCTTTGCATAGCGGATCAACGACCACCATTGATCCTCCTCAAACCTACATGCCCTTTAACCACCCCTTTTTGGCATGTTCTTTGTCGCCAAGTCGCACTAAGTATTTGGCAGGCATCTTTCTATCGCTGTATAGAGACCACCATCGGATCATCTACAATCACCATTGATCTGCCTGACTTGCTCACCAATTAATTTGCTCGAGCTGCAAAATTTGGACACATTGAGATGTGCACTGGGGGGTGCACTAACACTAAGATAGCCTTGTCAAAAGCCTTTAAGCTTTGACAATTGATATATGTGGGGCTTTGTATTTAAATATTAAAACTCTCCTCCCCACCACAAATGTGGGATAAATATTTTTACACATCCCCTATTGTTGCATGTGTTCTACATCTGGGCCTTTGTTTAAAAACTTCTGAGCCTTTAAAACACCATTTCATCATGCATTAGGGAGGATTTGGCAAGAGTTGTGTTGGTTTTATGCCTGACAATAATGCATTTACCTGAAGGTTTGATAAGCCACACCATTCTTGAAAGTGCAACGGAGCATGAATATCTCTGTGATCTATTTATCTTTTTAATACCCATCTCCATTAGCATGTTGGGCTCAACCCTCATGGGAGCCACATTTTAACCCACATGTTGTATTTTACTTTTCCTGTATCTGTACATGAAGCAAACAAGTTAAAAAAAAAGTGCATATTTGATTTCTTGTTGATGATTTGACGTGATATTTGCTTATTTGCTTGACACTTTTCAATATGAATGAAATCAATGCCTCATTAGGCCACCAAATTTAGCATGCGCAAAAATTTGGTAACAATACAATCTGAGAAATATCCAACAAAACTAAGTTAAGACTTTGCAAAAACTTTGTACTATCATAAATTATTGTCTCAGTCCGCCTAATCATCCTGGTGAGATAATGCATTTGTTGCTTTGGTGATCTGTCTCCTTGAATTGTTTCCCTAGATAGTTCATTCTGGTGTGTTAATAGATTATCCAATCTAGGACCAAGTTTATTCTTTAACTCCCAGGCTTTCATCTTCAAACTTTCTTTCTCAATTTCCATTTTTTCAATTTTCTCTCCATAAATAGCCATTTCCTGATCCAAAACTGATGTTAGTTGCGAAGAACCAATCATGTTATCTGCAATTTCATCAATCTCTTTTTGAGTTTTCTTCATCTATTCATCAATATCTTCAGTTAAATGATGAGATTTGTAGGCTTCTCGGTACAATTCCTTGTATTCCAAAATGGTGGAGTTCAATGCTGGTAGAAAGGAATCAGTCTGTCTTGTACAATCCTTTATTGTCTTGTCAAAGAAATTTTCCTTTTCCTTATTAACTCTTTTCTGAATAGTTTCCTCATTTATTTTATCTATTGACTGAATGTTAAAAGAAATGAATTTTGATAATGGGTCCAACTTACTTATTGAGCTAGCAATGTGATCTACCTTGCATGCCAGTACAATCATCTGCAAAATCGGTAGAGATTCATCAATAGCCTTAAATGATAAGGTATTGCATTCAATTATCTTCTCTATGGAATCTAATAATACATCAATGACATTTATTGGTCTAAAATCCATAGTAGAAGTACTGGGAGAAGTGCTAGGTTTTGCAATAATTTTCTTCTCTTCTTCAGATACATGTTCAACCACCTTAACCACTTCCTTATTTTCATCCTTGCTCTCATTCTTATTCTTTGTCGGTATCTCAACATTCTGTTAAATGTCAACTACCTTTATCGGTGATTCAGATTTCTTTTCCTCAGCAATTTCTTTATCCATTACAATATTGATGTCTTAAGTGTCAACATTCATTGTGAATAAAATGTTTGACTTAGGATCAACATCATCTTCTTTTGTTTTCTCTAATATATTTTCTCTTGTTCTATGCCTTGGCCAAGTTTTCTTGAAGTGCTTTGATGAATTCCCAAGCAGTTCTAAGTTCATCTTCTAGTTATATATTCTTTAATTTTTCTGCATCAAAATCTTCAAGAGCTCCTTCCAATTGTTATCTCAAGCTTTCCATCGATATCGGTTTGAGAATCTTCCTTAAGCTACTAGGCTTTTGCAAATAGAGGACCAGACTCTGATACCAATTGTTAGATATTTGGTTAACCCCAAAGACACTGAGAGAGGGGGGGGGGGGTGAATCAGTGTTTGACTGGTAGATGTAAGATTTAAACTTATTTTCAACTTTATAACTGAAATTAATATACCTGTAAGCAAATAATAATGCAGTAAAGAGAAACAAAAGAATCAGCATCAATGCACACCATAACACAAATATTTTTGGCGAGGAAACCTAGTAAGGGAAATGTGTGTGTGAAAAGTGGACCTGTATCTATATCTGGAATACACAACACTTCAATTAAGTCATTAGATGCATGGTTAGTAAATCAATAATCAATGAATAATAAACCATTACAAAGCGACCCATTCCCTTCTAGTAGATGTGAGTTTAGATTGCTCTCATATTGCTAAGCTATCCAGTGACTAGACAACACCTAAATGAAGGGTTTTGAAATCTATATAATCATGAATATGAGCTAAATGAATGCAATAATTAAGCTAGATATGCAAAATTTATTCTAACACGATTTAAGAAATATATGAATATTTAAGCTAAATGATTTAAGCAATATGAAATAACTAATATGTAATATCTCAATGCAAATTCTCAATGAACCTAGAGAAAAAACAACATAATAACAATATATTCTCCAGGAACCTTGATTAGGAGATAAGAGCCTGAATTTATAGAAAATTAAGAAAGAAACTAATGGCTGAGATCAAATGATGATGAGCATTCAAGATTTTCCAAGAGGAAGCCCAACCGGGTGAATTGATGTGATTGGAAGCTTTTCTCAGTTTTCAAGGAAATTGAACTAAAATTAAGATAACATTAGAAAAAACTGATTCATTTATTGTTTCATTCAATTTTAATATTTAATTGTTTTAATTGCTTTTTTTGAGATTATTTATCAATTTTTAATTTGTTTTTCAAGATTATCTCCAATTGATTTATTTTCTCAAATTTTAATTCTTCTTTTTTGTCAATTAATTTCTTTTTTGATGATTTAATGGCAAATTGATTTATTTAATTAAATATGTTAGGATATTCAATAAAATAAATAGGATAATTGTTTAAAAATGATTTACTTGGAATGATCAATTAATTAAATAAATATTTAATTAATATTGGTTGATTAATTTGCCATGTGACATTTGATGATTTTAGAAATTAATTGTGTGCTCAAGATTTATTTAATTGCCTTTGGTTAGGACCTTGGTGACGTTGTCGAGATTAGGGGCCCATGGTTTAGATGACCATTTTTAGGGTATTACATTTGCCCCTCTTTGAAATAATGTGCGAGCAACGCATTGGTTCAAAGAATAGTTGATGCCTAGGAGATACCAATTTTGAACTTTATTGATGATGAACTAGATGAAGAGCGAGGTGTTTAGTTTGATTTGAAGTGATGAATCTGAATAGAGTTGATTAAAGCAATATTGATCCTGAACTTGATTGAACTAGGAATGATAGTTGGCAAAGATACCAAACTTGAACTTGATTGATCAAGAAGTGAATCTTATTGATCTAGAACTTGATTGGACTAGACATAGTGAGTCAAGAGAAAACCAATCTTAAACTTGATGGATCAAGACATGATAAGTGAAGATAAACTGTCCAGCTTGATTTGATGTGATTAAATTGAACACCTACTTAGATTGAGTGTGTGATCAAAGATACTCTTTAAAACCTTGATTGATTTTAAACAAATAATCTTGATGAAAAGCTATGAAACTGATTAACATTAAGAGATTGATTCAGATGAAGACAAATATCAGCTTGATTTGAAGCGATGAAACTTATATGCCCTTAGAGATTGATTTGTTGAATCTTAGCTTCTTGACTTGTAATGAATATTTTTGAAAGAAATTCTCAACTTTGAGGTTATGAGTATGCCCCCTCCAGAGCGAAATCGAAAGATAGCAAGGGTACACGATTATAGGCAATTTCTTTAGCAATGATAATGATTTGAGCATGAAAGTAATTCAGAGGAATATCTGAAGATTTGGCATTGAGTGATGAGAATTTGAATGTAAAATTGATTTGTAGAATTTAAATTGAGATTCAGCATTGATTCACAAGAGATTGAGTGCAAATTGAAGAAAGAATGAGCAGTTTGATGAAAAATGCTAAGTGGTCTAGGTCATGAAATTGACTAGAAGAACAATCTCGGATTTCAATTTCAATCCTAAAAATGGAATCAGGATGGGCAAATTAGCTAAGGGTACAATTTTCATGTCCATTGGAGCAAGTTGGAAAATTAGGGTTTTGGCTATATAAGGGGTCAAAGTGTCATTTTCAATTCATTTTAACCTCCCAAGTTTGAAAATTCAAAAAACCTTCTATGAAGAAAAATGGTGGTTCTCATACATGAGCATAGATTCAAGCTCTAGAGATGATATAATCGACTACGGAACTATGAGCTAGTGGTAAGTGATCGATCTTATGCCTTTTAATCATTTCAAAATTGAATTTTTTTGTTCAATTTTTCATTTTTTTGGCATGTTGAAGTCGGGTTTCATCATTTTGTCGTGCGAGATAGGATCCTATCTCATATGAAAAAATGATCAAGTTTGTTTTATCATTTAAAGTCACTAGTTTTGTCATTCTGCATAACCCTTCTGTCATACGAGAACCTTCAAAATAGCCCATTTTGTCATTTTAGGGCTAGTCCTGTGCTGTATCAGACTATTTTGTCATATGAGACTAATTCCTGGCTCGTATGAGTTGTTTCCTCTATGATGTTTTGTTGTTTGAAAAACAATGAGCATTTTTTAAGGTGTAAACTTGAAATTTTGATTTTGCAGTTGATGTAGTTAGATTCGTATGATGTTTTTCTTCTCTTATAGGAAAATTTGAAATGTCTCTCGATGATCTTTTGTTTGATTTTTGCAGGTTCAATTACCCCAAGTATTATTCAGATGTGTATATACACCTATAATGACATTAGTTCATCAGTTATCTGATATAGACTAGGCACATATTGATGCATGTGGATTGACTCATCTTCTTGAGTTTCCTGATATCCATGTGAATCATGGTATGCTCACTGCCTTAGTTGAGAGGTTTCATTCAGAGAATAATATGTTTCATTTGCCAGTTGGGGAGATGACCATCACTCCCGAAGATGTATACAGGATTCTCCATATCCCTTTTTTTGGGGATAAGATAGATTATAATTCAGCACAACGTCCTAGCCTTCTAGCCCTGAGGCAGGTATTTCATGATGCAAACATTCTGACACGGTCGATCAGTTGGGATGAGATGATGACCAGATACAGTGAGGAATTTCCACTGGCTTGCATCTTGGCAGGTTTCAGTGACTGTTTTCTTATGCCATATAGGGGACAATAGGGGTTTTTATGTGGATGGGGCAGGATGTTGGGGAGACTTGTTGAACACCCCTAGAGATTAGGATGGTGTTTATGTACACTGGCAGACATGTATCATGAGATGCATGAGATCATCTACCAGGAGGGGAAAAGTATGGTTGTTGGTGTGTTGATTTTATAGGTATGGGCCTAGGAGCATCTCCCAGTATGTAGACCAATTGTCGATGAGGCCAGAGATCCACAACAACCAATTGTTTATAGATATGTTGGTTATGTGATGCAGCCCCATCTGGACAAGATAGATTATTGGAGACGGCAACTAGATGATCTTATAGTTGTCACATGGAGACCTTATAGGTGTTTGGAGCCTTGGGATGATTGGAGAGTTGTGCACAAAGACCTATTCATGACCTGGCCTCTTATTGGTAGATGAGCACTAGTAGTTGAGTATTTTGTTGTTACTCGAGTGATGAGGCAGTATGGTAGACCTCACAGGATCTTGCAAGAGTTTACTGCATATGCACATTATGCAGATGAGTAGAGGTAGGGATGGGGACCGAGGCTATCATATGCCTTGGGAATGTAGGAGCTGACTAGGTTATAGTGGCTCAGATGGGATTATTTAGATGATATTGTAGATGTAGGGGTATTGCCCTTGTATAGGGATTGGTTCGAGCAACACCATTCTCAAGATTTAGAGATCTGGTTGAGCAAGCACCTCGCATAGAGGAGGCTGAGGATGATGCCCCTACGTAAGCATATGGACATGGAGAGAGGCAAGGACAGAGAGTCAAGGCTTTGAGGTGAACTAGTGGTGACCTTGGTGCTAGCAATAGTACGGTACCAGCTGGTGGTAAGAAACAGTACAGAGGAGAGGGTGAATCCTTGGGGATTATTAGGGTGAGGCTACGTGAAGTGAGGGTAGTGGAGGGTGGTGGAGAGGAGGAGATAGAAGCTCCAATACATTTTCAATGGAGGAGAGAGGAGAAAGGGGGAGCTAGAGGTGGAGTTGGAGGAGGCAATGGAGGTAGAGAGCCTGCGAGGGATTAGGGGGCCAATGCAGCGTAGTCGATGAGAGCACGCCTAGCGGGTTTCTAGTCATAGCTGATAGTGGCACAGACATAGCTGGCAGAGTGAGACCAACAATTGGTAGACCTTAGAATAGAGAGAGATCATCAATTAGCTTAGGTCAGAGCTGAGCATGATCATCAGCTGGTGGAGCTCAGGGCAGAGCATGATTGTTAAGTCATAGCAATGAGGGCAAAGTGAGATGCTCTTCAGCAGGAGGTTCTCCATTAGATAAGTCAAGCAACCTATTAGGCTGCATCTTATAGCATATCAATTCCAATAGTGTAGCAAGTTGTACCATATTCTCAGTATATGGCTCGATAGGAGGGAGCTCAGGCACCTAGGCAGGATCCGGGTTAGCAAGCTCCACCTCCTCCACCACCTTGTGATGAGGGAGAGGCAGAGAGCTATATCTATTTGTAGCTTTGATATTTTTTTGTACACATACCCATTTTTTGTAGCACTTACAATTCTTGCTCCGATGGGAGTTTGTATATGTCAATCAACATTATTTTGTACCCTGAGACTTGATCATTTTATATACGAGATCTTTATTTGACTTCATTGTACTTGTGTCGATCGATTTATGAGATTCTTTCCTATATGATTTATTCTATATGTATGCATATATGTTTAGTATGGATGTAACGAAAATGAATATGGATATTTGTCTTTTTGTTTATTTTTCATGCAAATGAATGATGAGAATGAGAAGCGAGTAGTGCAATTTTATTTTATTTTCAATGCAATAAGATAAATGTAAATGAGTGATAATGAATGTATGAATCTATATAAAATGCTTATGTATGCAGCTAAACATCTCAATACACAAGTACTCGATCGAAGAAATGATAAAGAAGTGACCACTTAGCCAAGAAATGACGATGCTTCCTGATGCCCTCCTAAATGGCACAAGGTTAGCAACTGATAAACAACACCAAAGACACAAAAACCATTAGTGTTAGTCAATCAAAAACTAATCTAAAAAGGCATACCAAAAGAGACACTAACAGTATACTAATATATCTAATAAACAAAACAAAGATTATGAGGCATCTCTGACTGCCTCTTAGCATGGCCTTAGCTTCTTCTCCCTTGTTCCTCTCCTCTTCAAGTTTCAAAATAGTATAGCTCTCAGCAGCTTTTTGCACTATGGATGCTTATGGAGGATTGAGATTGTAGTATAACTCTAAATGTGAAATGAAAAGCTAATACTAATCTATTGATGCTAAAATGATATATTTTAACCAAAATAAAAAGATATTAGTTAATTATGCTAAAATGCTCTCTAAAAATGTCTATAGCCTAAATGCATACAAGTTTTTAGGATCTGGATTATGAAGGAATGGGCTCTATTTATAGGAAAAAATGGAGCAATGGATGGCTAGGATTGAAGGGTTTAATCAAGGGTCAAGCTTGAAAGTTGGGGATCCATGTGCACAATTTGTACCAATGAAATGGTGACAAGTGTCAACATAGGGTTGGGTTGAAAGAAAGGGGTTGGAGGCATTGAATGCCTGAGAAGACCTCATTTTTATCTAGAAGGTAAGGGTCAAGCCTAAATTAAGATTACACATTAGATTAAGAGTTAATCCAAGGATAAACCTTTGTGCAAATGATTAAGAGATAATCATGGTCAAAGCATTAAAGGCTTGATGAGACCCTTGGGTTGGGTAGAGGTTGAGTCAAGAGAAATGTTTTAACCATGTAAGAGGGTTTGGAATAACCATTAATAGTTTTTGAAGACTTTGTGGATTAAGTGGTCGAAAGTTGGAAGCTTTCAAAGGTTATCCAAGACTTTGAGACATTTAGTGGTTGAAGGTTGAAAGCCTTTAATGGTTATCAAAGACTTTTAGGCTTTGAGAAGTGACTTCCCTTTCCTTAGGAATGTGACAATATTTAGGGGATGGATTAGGCTAATTAGGGAGGGGTTAGAAGAATCTAAAAGGGGATTAGATTTTGCAAGTGGATTTGGTGGGTGAGGGAAAATAGGATTTTATTAAAATAAAAATTCATTTATTTCAATAAATGTGTGCAAGTTGCATTTGTAGGAAAATGCAAGTGGGGTGGGGATAATGATTTAAATAAATGTTTTATTTAATTTATTTAAAAGAGGAAAAGGGGATTTTAATTAAATAAATAGATTTTATTTATTTAATTGAATGGAATTTGATTTAATGAATTAATTAAAATAAATTCAATAATTTATTTAATTAATAAAAGAATGTTTGGGGATGAATTAATTAAATATTAATTTAATTAACTGATGGCTAGTGGATTTTTAATCAAATAAATAGTAAATATTTATTTAATTAAGCTGGACAGATTTGTGTGACTACATTTGCCCCTCTTTGAGATGGTGCGGTTTATCGCGTCATTTCAAAGAAAGAAAAATTAGTGTGAAGAAAAATGTCCCATAAAATGTAAATTTAATGGGTGATATGCCCCCTCGAGAGATGGGCTGAAAAAGTTCAAAAAATTAGGCGATCTCTCGAAAAAGAATGAAAATTGGAGGGGAGGTAGAAGAGAAGAAGTTAGGTATACTGGTAAAAAATAGAAGAAATCGGGGGAAACATGGAGAAATGGGGGGCTCGAGAAGTTCACGGGGACCACGGCGATGAGCGGGGAGAAGTTATGGTGACGGTAAGGGGTATAAATGGGGTGAAAGGGGTGAAAACAGGATCATTTGTGACCGCGACCAGTTGAAAACGAAAGCTCTGATAATGACATTTGGAGGAGCAAGGAGTAGCTACGATGTCGATTCTGATCACTGAGCATAGATTCGAGTAAGTCTGACGATTCCAGCGCCCAGAGGACTATGGACCAACGGTACACAAATTCAAAAACTTAACTTTTGCGCATTTTTGATAGGTTTTTAGCTGAGTCCAAGTCAAGTCGGAGCAAGAGCGCTAGAACTCTGGTTTTGGCGCTTTTGCTCCATAAACTAGGGCTATTGTGCCGCAATGGCGCTATTGTGCTCTATTTTGAGCACTTTTGATTTGAATTAGCGCTACTGTGTGCAAGTATTAGTGCTATTGACTAAGTAGTGCTATTGGGGGGTGAATTGAGTGCTATTGCTATTAAGGAGCACTATTGTATAGTTGTTTTAGTGCATTTGTAGTTGTAGCGCTATTGTATAGCTTTTTGAGCGCTTTTGTTAGGGTTGTAGTGCTTTTGTTTAAAACTAGCACTTTTGTGGGTATAATAGCGTTGTTGCCTTAGGATAAAGAGATGCCCCAGTTTGAATGAAGAAAATCTCCCGATGCCAATGATTGATAGATGGTGAGGTGAAGTGGGAGTTGTTTTGAACCATAGCAGCCTGATGAGACTTAGGTCATTTGTTAGGATAAACGCCTGTTGAAGTCTAGGTGGCTATGATTGTTTACTTGTTGAGACCCGAAGATACTTGATCAAAGTATCTGATGATAGTCTAGGTTGAAACTTAAGAAAGTTTGAAAACAAAACAACTGATGGTGATTGATGAATGTCTATGTGCAGGAGGATCTGTGCATGTTACAGTTACGCGAGCGCCATCCTGCGACATAGGGGTTACAAGATTGATTGACGCAGGTAGAGATAGATTGTATTGCAGCGACTGGGCTTTATGAGGTGATGCACATGCCCATGATTCAGATGAATCACAGATTGATCACAGCATTGGCAGAGTGGTGGCACAATGAGACGTGCACCTTTCATTTGGCATAGGGGGAGATGACTGTGACCTTGGAGGATGTGTGGCGCATCCTTCGGATTCTGATTCGAGGGGAGCTGGTCACATATGATAGATCCTGGGGGACTCTTTCATGTCAAAGGATTTTTGATGATGACGTGTATATTGACGATGACTCGATCGCATGGGAGGATATAGCGGCACTATATGAGCCTCTTCTAGCAGTTTTGTCAGGGATTGTGGGAGGTCTTTTGTGTCCAAATAGGTGGTCACATGGTTTAGCGATGGGATGGGGGCAGGTTATCGAGATGATGATGACCGAGGGGACCCGATTTGCGTGGGGGTCATGCATGCTGGTGCACATGTATCAGGAGCTCCACAAGGTAGTGTACCGAGGGAGGGGTTCTTTAGTAGTGGGCATGACGCTACTACATATTTGGGCATGGGAGCACCTACCAGTGACCCAATTGGTGAGCCTTAGATTCCATGTGGTGGATCAGCCGTTCATGTTTATGTACAGTGGTATGATGAGTCAGCCCCACTTGGGGAAGTTAGAGTGGTGGCGGTGGGCATTGGATGACCTGGATGCAGTGATATGGCGGCCATACTTGGAGTGTGAGCCATGGGATGATGATGCAGAGGCACTACCTTATGTGTTCATGACCCAATTCCTCATTGGGAGGACTACATATGATGTGGAGAGATAGGTGCCTGGATGAGTGATGAGACAGTTCGGACAGCAGTAGGGACTGCCTAGCGGATCAGGGGAGTATGCACGAGTGATTCGAGAGAGGTATGCATGGGGTCCAGTGCTACCTTATGATCAGGCACTGGCAGAGTTTCAGACACTACAGATGAGGCCATGGGATCTATGATCCAGGGTCGTTGATGCAGGGGTGACAGATGAGTACACACAGTATCGAGTGGCGCACCCGATCCTACGTATATCAGACCCAGCTGAGCCGATCCCAGATTTTGAGGATGAGAGGGGACAAAGATGGAGGAGAGCAGGAGGTCAAGGACCTAGGGTAGGAGGAGGAGATGGAGGAGGAGGAGGAGGGGGTGGAGGAGGAGATGGAGGAGGTGGAGGAGGTGGTGGGTTGGGGTTGTAGAGGCAGTGGAGAGGGAGAGGTGGACTACCTCTTCAGATATCACAGGGACCTTTGATGCAGGGAGGAGTGCAGCTGAGTGGGAGGGGGATGGAGAGAGAGATCCCAATGGATAGAGGAGAGGGGATTACTAGAGAGGGTGGTGCAGGGGAGGGACCTACTGGAGAGGGTGATACAGGTGAGGCAGCGATGGACACCGGGGAGGGAGCTACTGGAGATCTACGGGATCATATGATAGTTCATTTGCAGATCGGGATAGAGAGTTTAGAGGAGGAGGTAACAGCTAGGGATGTGCAGCTATTTGCATGAGAGTCAAAGCTGATGGTGGTGTTGCAGGAGAGAGATACTGCGGTGGAGAGATTGGCTGAGCTACAGGAGAGGGTTCGGATCGGGGTAGGAGCACAGGGTCCTACAGGGGAGGTGATGAGGGAGATGCGGCAAGTGCAAGAAGAGATAGAGTATTGGCGGGGCTTATATGAGCAGGTTGTGTCAGTTAGCCAGCGAGCTCTCAACTATTCGCAGATGCGACAGGCCAGATCCGAGCGATCACAGAGGCTGCAGAGTAGTGGGGGTGTGATGGGTCCTTTATGGCAGGAGAGATCAGGGGATGTAGGAGGGAGTGGAGGTTTGATGAGGCCTCCACGGAGAGATGGATCAGGTGGTGCAGGCACCAGTGGGAGAGCAGGTGGCGCTGGTGGTGGTGGTACAGCATCTAGCCAGAGCGGCATTTGAGAGAGAATTTGCATACATGTATTGTGTCATTGTTTATTTATGGACTGTATCTTGGATGGCTCTTGGTAGCCGATTTTGTAGACTTCATTGTACTCTGATATATGAGATGATATATATGAGGAGATCCCATATTGTGATGATATTCATTTGCTTATGTATGGATGTTTATGCATGACGATGATTTATTGCTTAGATGGATATGTGTACATGTATGCATTTGATGAGATGTTTCCTATATGCATGTTTTTATGATGATTTATGATGTTGGATACTAACATATGAATGCAGGTTTATATGTATATGATGTATTTGATTTTTGATGTAATGCTTTATGTATGTAATGCAATGATGATGATATATGCTTATGCTTGATGCATGAACAGGATTTTGGTGTTTCCTATTGCGACGTAATGATGAGATAACATTAATGCAATGGTGGAATGAATGATGTTATGTATGAGTATGCATCTAGATGTGTGTAAATGAATGTAATATGGATAAACAAAATGTAAAGTACAAATGTTTATATGATAATGTTTAAATGAATGCATATGTAAAATGGATATTCACAATGGTATGAACTAATGTTTTGAAACAAATGAATTTGATGAGTCTAAATATTTAAATATGTTTTTAAGAAGGATAATGTGATGATACTATAACTTATGGTTTGTTTAATAACTGCACCTTAATGCAATAAATGAATGAAAAGGTGAATGAATCTTAAAATGAGTATAATAAGATACTTAGTGAATGGATGAATGAATGCATTTTTTCACTAAATGGATAAATGAATGTATACCATAATAAATGATAAAGGATAACAAAATGATGATGGATAATCAACACTATATGAATGCTTAGTAAATGATTTAAAACAATCAAAGACAATTTGATCCTATGAATGAATCTAATTATTTATGATTAATGCAATGATGCAAATAATTTGATGAAAACTAAATGTCAAGAAAATGAACTATAGTTAAAAATGACATGAATGTTTAATGCAAGATATAACTAAATGTTAGGATGATATGATCATGAGGAATGCAAGGTTTGTAAGACTTTGCATGATGCATTGATGATGTATCAGAGTACTTAGTCGTGATTGTATCCAAGACCAGCTTTATTGGTCATTTTTGCATGTAAATCCTACATATGAATGAATGAATGGATGGGTGATATGCAACGGAATGCAAGATATAAAAAGATGAGGTGGAATGACTATCCATAGTGCTCTATTTTCATCATTAAGCTTTAAAATGTTGGAAGAGAATACAAGCATCTTGACATAATGATTCAAGATGACCTGAGTATTCCTTTCATGGATTTTATATAGCAAGTTAATACAAACGACTTGATATAAGGGTCAAGTCGACCAGAGTATTGCTTGTGGAACAGACAAGGATTATCTCTGTTCATGCATGACTTGGATCGTCCTCCTTGATCTTAGGCTGATCAGATCCTGAGACAAGTGCATACCGTACTAAGAAAATAAAACCTTTATCCAAATTGGATGAGGAGGAACCAAAGAATGAGCATTGTACCTATAAACAAACAGTATATACATAAAGAATAAAGAATATGGATCCTTGGTAATGGTTCATGCTCATATGGTTGAGGTATATGTTGTAGTCAGCAAGCCGTAATGATCTAGGACTACATTTTTGCCTACAATCACGTAGCTTGGTGAACTTCCCACGTAGACACCATTAGTACATGCCCCAGAACTTCATCAAAAATAATGCGCAAATGATACAAAACAATGCTAAAAGATTCCAATATAGATAAACAAATGAATTACTCATGAATCAACCAAGCATTTGATAGCTTAACATAATTTTCTTGTCAAAGAAAATGTCACTTTTTCCTTTGTTTTGGTAAGGAAGGATGCATCCTTGTTTAGAGACAGTTTGGATTGTTGATGTTGATTGTTTTGGTCGATTGAGAAGTGGTCATTGTGTGAGTGTTTGTGTCAATGTTTGTTTTGTATCTATGTGGATGAATATGTACAAGGTGTTGCCATATTTTTGTGTGATTTTTGATGGTTTTTCGATGTTTTTTTGGATTTTGTGTAATAGTTTTTTGAATGTTTTTGGATTTTGCGAGACATTTTTGAATGTTTTTTGGATTTTGCAAGACATTTTTGAATGTTTTTGGATTTTGTAAGTCATTTTTGAATGTTTTTGCCAATGAATCACCAGTAATGTAGAATCCACTTCCATCAATAGGTTAAAGGTATTTCCCCCAGTTTTAGACCTGACTATGAAAAAGCAGGATGCAAGACGCATGGAGTACTTTCTTAATGGCAGATGAATAACAAGCCATGGCTTTGGATGGATGGATGTATGTATGAAGTAAATGTGATCGCAACAAGTCTGAAAAGACAATGGAGCCATAGCCTTTACGAGTGGTGCCTGTTTGCCAAGTTTTCACCAGTGCACTTACCCAAGGTGCCACCGGAGTGGTTGTTCACCATTTGCATGTATGATTTTTCTTGAATTTTTGAATGTTTTTGTATTTTCTTCAAGACATTTTCTGAATGTTTTTGGTATTTTCTGATATGCAGGGGAGCCTGATGCTCTGTACACCTTAGGTATAAAACCATTTGAGGTGCATGCTATTGATCGGATTTGCGAATGGTTCTCCTTCTGAAGTAGCCAACTGATATGCCCCAGACCCGAATACAATAGTGACAACATATGGGCTGAGCCAGTTTGATTCAAACTTGCCCTGATGTTCTCTATTTGGTTGGTTGTGAGGATTCTCTCAAAGAACAAGATCACCTACCTCAAATGTATGAGGTCTAACTCGGTGATTGTAGCTTCTACTCATGCGCTGCTGATAGGCTTTGAGGTGATTGTATGCAGCTTATCGCTTCTCATCAAGTAACTCTAAGTCCTGAAGGCGTGAGACTCTATATGCTTCATCATCGATGAGATTATGCAAGGAAACTTGTAATGATGGTATCTCAACCTCAATAGGTAAGATAGCTTCTGCACCATAGACCAATGAATAAGGAGTTGCACCTGTAGGGTTTCGAATGCTAGTTCGATATGCCCATAATGCTGGATTCAATTGAACATGCCAATCATGACCGGCATCATTGAATGTCTTCTTTAGGATTCTCAATATGTTTTTATTGGATGCTTTGGCCTGACCATTGCCTTGTGGGTAATAGGGAGTGGAAAAGCAGTGTTGGATATGAAATTTCTCACAAAGCTCATGGACATCCTGATTTTTGAAAGGAAGACCATTATCTGTGATGATGGACATGGGCACACCATACCAGCAGATGATGTAGTTGAGGATGAATGAGGCGATCTGCTTGTCGGTGACTTGGGTAAGTGGAATAGCTTCGATCCACTTTGTGAAATATTCGGTGGCGGTAATAATGAATTTATGGCCATTGGATGAAGATGGATGAATCTTACCCACAAGGTCAAGGCCCCATTGACAAAAAGGCCATGGTGTCATGATTGGTTGCAGTTCCTGGGCTGGTGCATGTATTAGGTCACCATGAACTTGACATTTTTTGCATTTTCTGACAAAGTAGTAGGAATCCTTTTCCATAGATGGCCAATAGTATCCAGTGCATATGATCTTCTTGGCTAGTGATGGACCACTTGAGTGAGTCCCGCAAATTCCTTCATGTACCTCTTCCAAAACCTTTGTTATCTCATCTTGTTCTAGACATCGAAGGAGAGTACCATCAAGACTGCGTTGGTATAGGGTTTCGGCAATAATGGTATATCGAGCAGTTTGGTGAATGAAGGTTTTTCGTTGGTTATTTGATTGGTTGGGAGGAAGGGTATGATCGCGGAGATAGGTGTAGAACTCATCGTGCCATGGGGATTCGGAACCAACAAGGCAACATATCATTTCAGATTCAGGGATATCATAAGTGAGGATCCAAAGCTGTTCTACCAAGAACTCATAGCATGTTGAATTCTGTGGAAGATCTAGTAGAGATGTGATGGTAGCCATAGCGTCAGCAGCTCGATTCTAATCTCTTGGTATCTGCTCAAAAGTGATAGTAGTAAATGATGTTTTTAGAATGTCCACCATTTGCTTATATGGCATGAGTTTATCATCTTTGGTCTGATATTCATCAGTTGCTTGTCGAATGACCAGTTGTGAGTCACCATATACTTGTAGTTCTTGTAATTTCCATTGTACGGCTAGCCTGAGTCCCATGATCAAGGCCTCATATTCTGCTATGTTGTTAGTACATGGAAATGTGAGCCTGTAAGACTTTGGGATGCTGTCACCTTGAGGTGTGATAAATAGGATGCCTGCCCCCGAGCCATGCCTAGTGTACGAGCCATCAAAATATAGTTTCCATGGTTGTACTTCTGTGATCATGAATATCTCTTCATCTCAAAAATTGGAAATGAGGGGATGATCACCTATGAGTGGTGCATCGGCCAACTGATTTGCAATAACTTGACCTTTGATAGCTTTACGATCTACATACTCAATGTCAAATTCACTTAGAATCATCACCCATTTGGCCAAGCGACCTGTCAATGCTGCTTTGCTAAGTAAGTACTTGAGTGGATCAATCTTTGTGATGAGTTGTACCTTGTGTGTCAACAGATAGTGCCGCAATTTAGTGGCTGCTAAGATTACTGCTAGGCAAGCTCGCTCAATAGGTGTGTAATTGAGTTCATAGCCAACCAATGTGCGAGAGATGTAGTATACAACACACTCTTTGCCTTCTGCATTATGTTGTGCCAATAATACACCTAATGCTGTACTTGTTGCTGAGATATATAGTAACAATGGTCTGCTTGGATTTGGTGGCATTAGCAATGGTGGATTCATGAGATAGTCTTTAAGCGCCTGAAATGCTTGTTGGCATTTGGCATCCCACTGAAAGCAAATGTTCTTGTGTAGCAGGTGTGTGAATGGGTGACACTTATCAGCCAATTGTGCAATGAATTTGCAGATGGATTGAAGCCGCCCTTGTAATGTCCTTAGCTGACTGATATTCTTTGGAGGTGGCATGTCCATGATTGTTTTAACCTTTGCTGGATCGACCTCAATGCCTTTGCTTGAGACAATGTATCCTAGAAGCTTCCCGGAGGTCACTCCAAAGACACATTTCTTTGGGTTGAGTCGAACATGGTATTGTTCCAGTCTATCAAAGATTTTATCTAAGATGTGGAGATGCCCATCTCTAGTGAGTGATTTTGCTAGTAAGTCATCCACATAATCTTCCATCATAGTATGCATCATGTCATGGAAGATGGTGGTCATTGCTCTTTGATAGGTCGCTCCTGCATTCTGTAGACCAAAAGGCATTACATTCCAGCAGTATGTGCCCCATGGACATGTGAAGGCTATCTTATGTTGATCGTCTGGTGTGATCTTTATCTGATTGTAGCCAGAAAAGCCATCAATGAGTGAAAGCATCGCATGTCCTGCTGTTAGATTCACTATGATGTCGATATTTGGTAGGGGGAAATCATCCTTAGGATAGGATTTATTTAGATCTCTAAATTTGGTACAAATACGGATGCCCCCTTTTGGTTTGCCGACAGGCACAATGTTGGAGATCCATTCTGCATAATCAATTGGCCTAATGAAACCAACATCTAGGAGTTTCTTGAGTTCTGTTTTGACTAGCACTGCAATTTGGGGATGCATCTTACGAAGCTTCTGCTTGACAGGTTTGGCTCCTTCTGCTACGGTGAGGTGATGCATGACTAAATCAGGATCAAGCCCAGGCATGTCTGCATATGACCATGCAAAGTTGATATGACGTTTCTGGAAGAACTCTATAAATTGAGGTTGTTCCTCTAGAGTGAGAAGAGATACCAGATGTATGATATGAGGATTTTTAGGAGTCCCCACATTGTATTCTTTGGTTTCCTCGATGAGAATCGCTGATCGTTCCTGTTGTACATTAGCAGGGAGAATGTTAAACCCTTCATCCTCAAGTGCCTCAAAGAGGTTTTCACCATTGGATATGCTCTTTCTTTTTACTTTTGTCAGATCAAACAGTGCCATAGTGTGGTTTTCACTGGAAGATCCATGTTTTATTGTTATATTTTTGCAGCTAAAAGGTTTGGCATCCACCCCGAAGTATGCTGTGCTATTAAGTTCAATGGCGAATCCAGCTTTGTGATCCCCGCTTGGTAGGTTATCCCTTAATTCCAAATAGTCAATGATGGCCTCATCATTTTGGAAGAAGTCAATACATGGGGGATTTGGTTGGTTCCATTCGATGAGTTCAGGGTGGATAATGGACATTACTTCATCGATTAGGTTAAGTGTGGGAGATGTATCAGTGAGGGTTAAGACGTTATGGTGAAGGTTGTTAATGGTACTCTCCCTGTCAGAATCAGGCGTAGGATGAGACATAGGGTCTGTGGAAGATGTTTCCAGTTCAGGAACCTAAGTGGTCTTTATATGTGCTTCTCCGTAAACAGGGATGTCTTTGCGTGGTGGAGGCGGTGATGTGTCTTCCTCATTTGAAGTATTAAGTTGTACCGAATCAAATTCCCATTCATGTGAGTCAGTCTCTGAATCACTTTCCAGCATCTAATTGCTATACCATATTGAGATATCTTTTGAGTTAAACACTGCAGGTGTGATTGGTTTATGTACCTTTGTAGTGATCAATGTGGCAGGAAGTTTGATAGGGATCATGGAATCTGATATGGGAAGTATCAGTAAGATTGACTCAGTGGCTTCTACTGGAACTGCTGGTGCCATAGATGTTGCTGCGGGTTCTCATACAATTGTTGCTACTAATGGTATTATTGATGGGATTACTGATTCACTTGGTGGGATGAATGACATTGGTGACGGTTGCGGTGGGGATAGTGCTTGATGCTGCTTTGATTATGAAAGGTGTCCTCTTTGCAGTAGGTGGGAAAAATGGTTTGCTGGGTTTTCCTTTGAATCTGAGGTTAGGAAGGATCTCTTTTTCAAAGCCTAGGCCTGTATTACCTTTGGGCTTTAATTCTGGTAGCAGAGGTTCATGTCATCCTTTTTTGCAATATCCCAAAGCACCCTGACCATCATATCCCATTCTTTGCATAATGAGGAGGCCTTTGCCATGCTGTTCCGTAGGAAGTGTAACTCGCGGTTTATTAGTGGTGATGGGATCTTTATAGATCCAGTCTGCTAGGTCCTCATCTTGGGTTTCTTCCTCTTGACTTTTTCCAAGGACAAAAGGCATCAAAGCACATGCTGGCGTGATTAGTGGTTGCTAGAGTAACTATTGTGGTTTACCATGTGTTCTAGGAGAAGTGGGCATTTGTCCCACATAAAAGAGTTGACTCAAGTTGTATTCTCCAGGACCTTCCTCTACTACTTTCATTTTAAGCTTTTCTTGCTTGGGTATAGGGGTGTTCAAACTAGCAAGAGAGGCAAGACTTACATATGATGTGGAGGAAATGGCTTCCCTATTATTAGGAACAATAATCTCTGGTTGATGGTTGATATTATGGCAAAAAGCAAAGGGATTTGCATCACCCAGGATTGTGATCTTTGTACCATTATGTGGGAACTTGATACATTGATGGTAGGTAGATGGAATAGCTTGCATGGCATGTATCCAAGGTCTCCTTGATAATAGATTGTATGGCAGAGGAAGGTCCAGAACCTAACAAATGATGTGCTTTACCACGGGGCCTACTCGGATTGGTAGTACCACAGCTCCTTTGGATGAATGCTCCACATCATCATAGGCTTTGATTGTGATCTTTTGATGAGGATCCACTGATTCTACTGCATATCCCAATGCTATGACCAACTGTAGTGTACAAATATTTAGGCCTGCTCCATTATCGATCAAGACTCGCTTGATCCTGTGTTGGTTGATGAAGCCTTCAATGTGTAGTGAAGCATTATGAGGTTGCTGGAAGGAAGAGTTGTCACTTTCAGAAAAAGTGAGACAAGGTGATGACTTTAGATTTCCAACCGTGGCTTGAAATTGGTCTATATTCAGATTTGCAGGGACTGACGCTTCTTGGAGGGCTTGATCCAAGATAGTTTTATGAGATGGTGATAGGCGCAAAATCTCTAAAATGAATATAAGCATAGGCATTTTGTCTAATTGTTCCACAAGGTTGTACTACTTTGGGATGGAGGTGGTGCCTTGTGGAGCTGCCTTTATGGTAACTTTGCCATGACGCATAACAACATTGCAATTTGAGTTGGGATTTTTGAAGGTTATAGTTGCAACTTGTTCACTGGCATCATACAGATGATTTACAGTGTAATTATACGCAGCCTGTGTATAATCAGTGGTATCAGTGCCTCACCTGGAAGTGGAAGGACCCCTTTGATCTTGTGATGGAAGTGGATTTTTGAACATTAGATGATCATTATTGGTTGTTTTTGGGTCATGTCCTTCAATTTCAATTTCTCCTCGGTCAATAAGATCTTGAATGAGATCTTTTAATCGATGACAATTACTTGTCTTGTGCCCTCTCCCTTGATGGAATTCAGAGTGTTTAGTATCTCTCCACCATGCCGGTTTGACCTGAGGTTCATAGTTTGATAGTTTAGGTAGAGTGACCAAATTTTGAGAAATCAGTTGTCACAACACTGTTTCAATGGGTTCCCCTAAGGGAGTGTATGTGCGTTTCTATTTTTGCTGACGAGGTCTTGGTTCATCATGAGATGTGATGCAACCTTGATTAGGAGGAACATTTGTGTTATTCTGAGGTGGAGGATTTTGTCCTGCAAACCAAACCACAATTTGTGCATTTTGGACAGTCCTAGCATCCACAACCCCATCGTTGACGATATTTTTGTTCTTGTTCCAGAAGTTTGGTTTATCACTATTGAAGCGTGGGCGAGGACCATCTTTTGGTTCATTAAAGATTTTGATGAGTCCTTTCTTGATGAGTGCCCTTTCACATTTTAAACCCTTGGTGATCATATCGTTAAAAGAGTCTGTGTCTTTGACATCCAAGTGAAATTCCATTTCTTCGTTTAAGTTGGAAATGAAAATTTCCACTAGTTCTCGTTCAGGTAATTGAAGAGAACATCTGCTAGACATTTGGTGCCATCATTGCAGGAATACTGAGAATAGTTCACCTGGTTTTCGTTTGGTGTTGTACAGATCAGCCATGGTGATGTCATGTTCAATATTATGAGAGTAATGAGCGAGGAATTTTTGGATAAGTTCCTCAAATGTTCTAATGCCACCTGGTAGTCGGGAAAACCATGATGTGGTTGTTCCTCCCAAGCTTTGGGGAAAAAGGCACATTAGGTATGTGTCTTCATATGCCACTTCAAGACAAGCGGAATGAAATTCTCAGACATGATCATGGGGATCCCCCTTTCCTCTATATTTTTCAAATTTGGGTGTTTCGAATCCTCATGGAAAGGGTGGCATATAAAGATTCATATCAAATGGATAGGGACAGATGTCTCTAAGTGAGAATTGATTGGTCTTAACACCACTATGGAGTTGTTGGGTGAGATTCTCGACTTGTTGCCGCAACATCTCCATTTTGTTTGGAGGAGGAGGTGGTGGGTTACCTCGAGGAATGTTATATCTGATGGGATCTCTACCTCTTTCCTCTTCATGGCGACTTTGTCTTTCTAATGCTTGTCTTAATTGGGAAAGACCAAAGTCAGAGGGGAGTTTTGCTCCTTCTTGAGCGAGTCTTAAGAAGTGAGCATCCGCATTGCTCCTGAGTATTTCATCAAATAATCTGTTAAAGAGAGGGTTATGCTGTGCCCTTTCGATTGTTGCAGGAGTAGGAGTACTTGGGTTTTCGTCATCTGCATTTCCTCCAAGTGCTTCTTGAAATTCATTGAGATTGTCCTCTTCTTCTACTTCTCGTTCTATTTCACGTTGCCTTGATTGGGATCGGGTTTGAGCCATTTTGTTTGCAAGTTTGTGTTGGAGTTGATTGAAGATGATGATGAGTTGTTGATGAAAGATTGATGATTAGTGGATTGTGTGGTATGTAGATCTCTAGCACTCTAAAGTAGATGTAACCGAAAATTCCTTCTTTGAATTGCTTGCTTGTTTGATAAGTTTGAATGTGATAAGGTGTAGAGAAATCTGAGATGTGTTACAGATTTTGACTACCTAGCAATGAGAGGATTCACTCATGAACTAGTTTTAACCTGCATAGATGTGTCTCTTAGGATGAGTTTATCCTAGATGTAGAAACAATCTAAAAAGTGATGTGATGCATTTGATTCAAGCAATATCTAAAAAGGAATCTTGGGACAAGAACCTCTTAATGTTTTGAGAGTTGGAACGGATTGATGATGAAGTGATGATGTATGAGTAAGATGATGGATGTTTTGTTTTCAACTTTCAATAAAAACTTTGTGTTACAAATGGAACATATTCTACCTCTTCCCTTTCAGGCATTGGTGGCACTTCTCGAGCTATGTTGTAGGTGATACAGACATTTGGGAAGAAGTTGGGATTAATCTTTCCTCCTTGATTTTTGTGATAACTCAGAGCTCTATATTGCATAAAAGCTCTGCGATTCAATGATTCTAAATCAAACTCGTTTGTTTTACCTTGAAGGTATAGACGCATGCGATGTAGAAAGACTCTATGTGAGACAAAAATTTGTCTATTGAGATAGAAGAATTTCCTCCTTTTGATCAAAGCCTTTGAGCTTAATGGTCTTCTTTTCAAGTTGATATTCTGATGATGCTTCTTCTTTCGCAAGATGTGAAGAATGGTCATAAAGTTTGACTCTTTTTTGTTTGTACCTTGTTTTTGATGTTTTTGGTTGTTTTGACATATGTTTGGTTGGATGAATACTTTGTTTTTGGGAAGTGATTTTCTGATTTTTTTTTGACAAGAAAACAAAGCAAGCACACAAACACACGAATGTTGCCCTAAAGGCACAAATGAGTATGGGTCTAGATCAACCCAATCCTTGGACTTTTATATAAACCTTCCTTTAGATGTATTTTAAGGTGTATTTCCAAAGCCAGAAGTCGGCTTAATTTGCACTTGGTCTTTAAAACAAACACACTTCAGACACTTTTTATCCCTAAGGTCAAATGGCCAGTTGTGATAAATTTAGCCCACATCTTGATATTTCTTCGACTTTGGTACTACATACCTTATGAATCCCACCTTGGCAGGTAAGGATGTGATATACTAAGTCTTGCACGAGCATAACAAATAGATGATCCCTATGATGGGGGAGTCACCACTTTTATCAAGCCATAAGTGACTTTTCAAAAAGCTATGTTTCTACTCAAGGAAATATGTATGGTGAGTATCTTGGGAGAAAAACCATCTATGCTCTTGCACTAAATTATATCTCAAATATCCTCAATCAATAGAATGGGTGGGCTACTATTTAAAGGTGTTTAGTCATGTTCGATGTTTTTGGACATAAGTTCATTCTGCAGTGACTCACTTAAGAGCCTTGTAACTGGTGGTGGGGCCCATTTGTCCTTTCGGCTAGTTACACTGTAGGAACAGCTATACCCAAGGCTACAGCTTTCACTCTCACCTGATTTCTATAGCGGCTCGAAAGATTTACCGCTCGAGGTTGTTCCCAAGAGTATCGATCCCTTGGCAGGCCTCTCTTAAAAAGATAAAATTTGAGTGTTACTAACACTTTTCTCTTGCACCTAGGACCACGAAAGCCAAGGGAGAGGATAGTGTGTGTTAGAAGTAGGTCCACTCGACTGACCTTTTGCACAAGTGTGCCAAGCATGAAAGACACTTGTTCGTTTTAATCCATCATTTCAAAATGTGGTCTAACTATTTGGAGATGTTGCTCCAACAGCCATGGGGTTCTTTTTAACTTCAAAAGCAATGTGTTTTATAATCTAGAATTTGAAAATCCTGGTCAACTTAATGAAAAACACGTTTTGTTGCTTGAAGTAAAATTTGTTTGCAAAAATAAAAAACAAGTGGTTTGTTCTTTTTACTTGCCCAAAATTGAAGTGTGGCTTGTGATTTTTGATGCAAGGAAAGAAACTTTGTTTATTGATTTTAAGCACCAAAGGACAAATGACCCTAACTAGAAAGCAATATATTTTTGTGGTTGTCAAGTTTTTAAGCACCAAAAGACAATTTTGTGATTTTTATGGTGAGTTGTTAACCTGCACAAACAAAAACATGTTAGTAAAATCAATGTTCAAGGGGGGCTTCCACAAGCCTAAGAATTTCCATTTTTGTAGTTACAAAGCGATTTTTACAACACTCTGTTGCAATAGTGCTAGTCTGTGTTTAAACAGAAGCGCTAGTTTACACAGAAGTGCTAAAAGAAGGGTAAAACCAGAGCGTCAAAAGTGCTAAACTATACTCAATAGCACCAGAATAAGAACCAAAGCGCTAAAATAGATTCAAAAGTACTAAAACTTTTACAATAGCGCTAAAATAAAAAGTGTCGGTAGCGCTAAAACGGGTTCAATAGTGCCGAAGTGCGACCTGTGTGACAATTTCAATAATCAGACATGTTAGTTAAAAAAAATGATATGTTTTTGGTGCTTGGATTCATGTCGGGTTCACCAAATGATGCCCTCCTAAATGGCACAAGGTTAGCAACTGATAAACAACACCAAAGACACAAAAACCATTAGTGTTAGTCAATCAAAAACTAATCTAAAAAGGCATACCAAAAGAGACACTAAAAGCATGCTAATATATCTAATAAACAAAACAAAGATTATGAGGCATCTCCAACTGCCTCTTAGCATGGCCTTAGCTTCTTCTCCCTTGTTCCTCTCCTCTCCAAGTTCCAAAATAGTGTAGCTCTCAGCAACTTTTTGCACTATGGATGCTTATGGAGGATTGAGATTGTAGTATAGCTCTAAATGTGAAATGAAAAGCTAATACTAATCTATTGATGCTAAAATGATATATTTTAACCAAAATAACAAGATATGAGTTAATTATGCTAAAATGCTCTCTAAAAATGTCTATAGCCTAAATGCATACAAGTTTTTAGGATCTGGATTATGAAGGAATGGGCTCTATTTATAGGAAAAAATGGAGCAATGGATGGCCAGGATTGAAGGGTTTAATCAAGGGTCAAGCTTGAAAGTTGGGGATCCATGTGCACAATTTGTACCAATGAAATGGTGACAAGTGTCAACATAGGGTTGGGTTGAAAGAAAGGGGTTGGAGGCATTGAATGCTTGAGAAGACCTCATGGTTATCTAGAAGGTAAGGGTCAAGCCTAAATTAAGATTACCCATTGGATTAAGAGTTAATCCAAGGATAAACCTTTGTGCAAATGATTAAGAGATAATCATGGTCAAAGCATTAAAGGCTTGATGAGACCCTTGGGTTGGGTAGAGGTTGAGTCAAAACAAATATTTTAATCATGTAAGAGGGTTTGGGTTAACCATTAATAGTTTTTGAAGACTTTGTGGATTAAGTGGTTGAAGGTTGGAAGCTTTCAAAGGTTATCCAAGACTTTGAGACATTTAGTGGTTGAAGGTTGAAAGCCTTTAATGGTTATCAAAGACTTTTAGGCTTTGAGAAGTGACTTCCCTTTGCTTAGGAATGTGACAATATTTAGGGGATGGATTAGGCTAATTAGGGAGGGGTTAGAAGAATCTAGAAGGGGATTAGAATTTGCAAGTGGATTTGGTGGGTGAGGGAAAATAGGATTTTATTAAAATAAAAATTCATTTATTTCAATAAATGTGTGCAAGTTACATTTGTAGGAAAATGCAAGTGGGGTGGGGATAATGATTTAAATAAATGTTTTATTTAATTTATTTAAAAGAGGAAAAGGGGATTTTAATTAAATAAATAGATTTTATTTATTTAATTGAATGGAATTTGATTTAATGAATTAATTAGAATAAATTGAATAATTTATTTAATTAATAGAAGAATGTTTGGAGATGAATTAATTAAATATTAATTTAATTAACTGATGGCTAGTGGATTTTTAATCAAATAAATAGCAAATATTTATTTAATTAAGCTGGATAGATTTGTGTGACTACACTTCCAACTCTCATTCAGAAGATAAAAAGATCATTGTTACCATACCGAAATCACTCTAAATTCACAAAATGCAAAATGAAATGCAAAATGAGATGCAAAATGAAATGCAACCTAAACTTAGTCACTGGATTTGAAATGCTTAAGTTTCATCCCTAAGCATTTAACCAACATAGCTAGCAGATTAGAGTTCCTTTCTTTTCATGTGCAATATTAATTATCTTGTCCACAATGACCCTTTTTCATTCATATCCTTGGACAGATTTTGCAGGGACCTAGATTGCATGATAAAGAAATTCCCTCAAAACAGACAAGGCAATGATGTGAACCTCCCTATAGCATTCAAATAAGTGGATTAGAGGTATGTGTGGTGATTTCACCTTGATGTGAAGGCTCTTATCATAGACACCCACCTGATTAGATGTTTCCAAATCACCAGAATCATTCCTACAAGCAGAAAACAAAAAAAATATTATGCCCCCAATCCTTTCTCCTATTAGTCAAGATAGACTTCCTTGAGTTACTCAGAGGGATAATAATCAAAAACCAATATAAAAGACAACACACAAAGAAAATTTTCGTTCATAGCTCAAACTGTTGAGTGATTATTTTCAGTAATGTTGGTTTGCTTGTATACTCAGTGATAAAACTCTTCAGTAGTCAGGAGACGCGTGACAGACTCGGAGTGGATGACTAGGTTTCATTGACATAAAGATGACTTGGTAGATACTGCTTAGGACATGCAAATTGCTCAGTCAATTAACCTAAGACTAGGACATTAATCACTTTCAAGCCATGAGGGTACCAATGAACCAGGATGTCACAGAAGTGACTAAAACATATGTACAAGTGAAAGCGATTAGGCATGAAAGTGGGAAATGCCAATGTTGCATTCATAGATGGAGCGCTTGAGTACAAAAGGTGCCTGTTTGCCAGGTTTTCACCTGCTTGGCAAAGATTCTCTTTTTTTTAGGACATTTTCTAATTTTTAGGATTTCTTCAGGACTTTTTCTGATTTTTTAGGATTTCTTTAGGACTTTTTCTAATTTTTAGGATTTCTTCAAGACATTTTTTGATCTTTAGGATTTCTTTAAGAATTTTTATGATTTTTATGATTTTTTAATGTTTGCCCCTAGTGTATAACAAGGAAAAAGGGATTTTGAGTACATCAATGGATAAGCAAATGATGGTGGATTCTTTCAAGGACTATCTCACAATGTTAATTTAGCATAGGGACTAGATATAGCAATGTACAACAAGGATTTTAGTGATGTAAAGAAAGAATATAGCATAATGAAGCCATATGGTCCATAGAAGTGGCCATGTCAAGAGGTTTGTGGAAAGCATGTTTTTGCATTTTGTCCATAGTGTTGATCAAGATCAAGGAATAGATCTGGATAGGGGACAAATAGGATAATCAAGAACAAAGGTGGTAATGAAGGATGTAAGAAAGTAATGGATAGGAGCTAAAGGGTCTCGATCAAGGTGGAAAAGGGATATGAATGTAGATAGAGCGAATGAGGGATAACGGAGGATGAAGGATAAAGATGGATGTACATGTATGGAAATTTCCCCTAGTGTAAAGTGAAAAAGGATAATGGATTACACATGATGCCTATTTGCTAGGTTTTCATAATGGTACTTGCCCAAGGTGCCACAAGAAGTGGTTTTCACTCATGGATGAAATTATTTCTCTTGAATTTTTATTTTTTTTTGGAAGATAATGGAGGAATAATAGGGGATGGAATAAGGACCCCAACGTCTCTCTTATTTGGATGGTACCCTTGGAATATGAGTTGCAATAGACCATGCCTATGAAGGTATGCTCAAAGATGTTGGCAGGATGATGAAATGAAACTAGGGCAAGGATTTATGCAAAGGATTGGATAAGAGGGATGGAAGGGTGAAAAAGAGGTGTTGGATAATGGATGGGATGTTGGAAGAATTGTGTATGGATAGATGGAAATGTTGGAAAGATCAACATTGGCACACATCTTGAGGGATGGTGGACATATGGAAGAGAAGTGAATCTTAGATTTTGAGATTTGGATGGAGGAAAGGTTAAAGATTTTGGGGCATAAGAACCCAAAATGGATGAAGGAGGTGATGGAGGAATAGACTTGAAAGGTTTGGATGGAGGAACAACAATTTTGGATGCCAATTTTGATTTTTCTTTAGATTGTTGTGCTTCAAGCAGCCGCTTAGGGATCCACATGGTTTTTGATTTTTCATGCTTTTGTAGTTCCTTAGAGCGTATTGCTTCTACCAGTGCCTTAGGAACCCATATAACTTTTGCCTTTTCTTCTTTTTTTGTGGGCCTTTGTGGCATTTTGTATTTTTCTTTTTCTTTGTGGATCATATTTTGCTTTGTTTTGACATGTCAATTAGATGGGACATGTTGATCCTTGAATACATGTGGATTACTTGACTTATGACTTTTATGCTTGGAATCCAAATTGATTGGAGGGAGATGCATGGATAGATAGGAATGGTATGAAGGTCCTTTAGATGGATGGAAGGTACTCAAATATGTGTGCCTTTGTTGATCCTGCATAAGGGATGGAAGCAATGATGGGGAAAGTGTATATTTAGATTTAACTGGAGAAATGTAGGATTTATGAGAGATACCAACATCTTGAGAAATGTCCCTAAGGCCATGACCTTTAACATTTTCTTTAATATGGAGGGTTTCTTTCTTGTGGAGATTTACCCCTTTGCCTTTATAAATATTTTGACTTGTAGGATACACTTTGCTTTGGAAAGAAGGCATGAGTCCATTATGAGATGGAGGTAGAATGTAGGGAATGATAGAATCATGAAAGGGATTTGTAGGCATGATGGATCCTTGAGGTGAATATGGAGGATTATGACAAGGAGATGAAGGGATACTTTGATCTTGACATGGAAGAGGACCATTAGATAGAGTAGGAAGGGTGTTTGACTCTTCATTTTGAATAGGTGTTGGCAAATGCACACTCTAATGAGAAATTGTAGGTGATTGAAGGTAGTGTCATTGATGGAAACCTTACAATCATGTGATACCAACAGGAAGACACAAGCACTAGCACCGACAGACTCTACACTGGCACCAAAAAGGAAGATTACCGACATCTTGGCTGACAACAATTTTGTATAAATGTATTTTGTAATTAATTGTAAAATATTTTGTAAGATGACTTGGTAGATTTTAATATGACTCATATATGTATGAGATAATTGTAGATCATTTATGAAGCTATAGATGTAAGGAATATAGCATACCTAATGTGTGAATTATTAAGTTAAGGGTTTATGTATATTGCAGAGCTTAAACCAGTACTGAATTTGGCATAGTAGATGCTAATCTAAAGTAGTACAAGACATTAGATTAGTATAATCCATTTTTGTAAGTCAGTGTGACTTCTTTTGTAATTGAACAGTGAGCTCTAGGAACTTGGCCTTCCTACATGTGCAGGCCCGTATTGTAAGCAATAATATTCTTTTATTGGCCAGTAAGTGAATATTGTGGGTCACAAATCCCATCGAGTTTTTTCCCACACCGGGTTTCCTCATTAAAATATTGTGTTATGGTGTGCTTTTCATGTTGTGGTTGTTATTCTTATTTACTGCATTATTTATGGTTTATCGGTACATAGTTTTAATATGCTTTTCATGTTATAAGTTAAGAAAACTCTTACACTGGTCAGATACTAATTCACCCCCCACCCCCCTCTCAGTATCTTTGGAAATCCTAATAGTTGGTATCAGATCCTGGTCCTCTATTTTCAAAATACTAACAACTTGAGGAAGATCTTGACACCAATAGAGATGGAAAATTTGAGAAAACAATTGGAAACAACTCTTTCAGACTATGATGCAGAAAAAGTAAAGAATATCAAACTTGAGGATGATTTGAAGGCTACTCAGGATATTATTCGAGGACTTAAAGAAAATTACATTGTAGAAAGGAATAAAAGAAGAGAACTTTGTGAGAAGGTGCAGAATGAGGAAGATGAAAAGGAAACTCTTAATGATTTGGTGAACCAACTGAGGCAAGATAATTGTACAATGAAGAATGAGATGCAAGATATGACTCTGAGATTTTGTAAAGAAATTGAAGATAGAAAGAAGAATGAAGATGATTTGACTAGAATACTAAATGATGTTGGAAATGAAAACACAAGACTCAGTCATGAAAATGATATGTTGAAGATAGACTTGATGCATACACAAAATGACAGAACTGAACTCATAAGACAAAAAGGAATCTTGGAGAATGAACTAACTGCTACACATCAGCACAAGGAGAAATTCAAGAAAAGTTCAGAATAACTTGTTGACATGCTAAAGAATTAGAAACCTAATGGTGATACAAATGGCCTTGGCTTTGAAACTAGGGAAAGCTCTGGTACTACAAACAATCATGATCATAGCAAACTGGTAAGACAACCTAATGCTTACAAATTCAATGGGAAATTCTTTAACTGTAACAAGTATGGTCATAGAGAAAATCAATGTAGATCTAGAAATTATCATAACACTAATACACCCACTAGTCAATGTTCTAAATGCAACAAAGTTGGTCATATTTCAGTAAATTGTAGAATGAATGTAAGATGTTATGTTTGTGGAAGATTTGGACACCTATCTAATCAATGCAGAACACATATTGGCATAGGAAATGGGAAAGCTATTCAGAAAAACAATGTGACTTATTATGCTTGTAACACAATTGGACATATTGCAAAATTTTGTAGAAGTAAGGCATCACCAACAAATAACAAAGGTCCTAGTTTGAAGGGTAAAGAAAAGGTCAAAGAGGTAAATCAAGAATTCTCAAAACAATGGATTAGAAAGTAAGATTAAAATGTTGATGGGAATACTCCTCCATCGATAGAACATAGTATCACTCTAGCGGCAGGAGACTCTTCCTCTAACTGAAGAAAATCCTTTGGGGGTGTAGCACCAAACTAAAAAATATGCTATTATACCCTTAGTTGATGGTGAGAAGTTGAATTACTTCTTTACCGGTAGATGAGTTAAGTTGTGACTTAACTGGCAAGCATTAAATGTGGTAGTTGGAGAAAAGAACATTATAAAGAAAGTGTTTTGTCTCCTTTTTCATTCACTGAGCATTCAAATCTTTGAGAGCGTGAAAATTCCTAAGCGAAGGCATTCCTAGCAAAGAAGAGAAGTAGTTCATCCAAGCAATCATCCCTAAGGTAGATTGAGGTATTTATAAACATGGCATCCTCCTATGTTCCTGAATTTATAGCAAACCCTACTGTAATTGAGGTTATCAAGCACCCTAGACCCATTTTCAAGCTTGTTCCCAAAATAGCTAAGAAAGATGATAACATAGGTGAATTCTCTCAAATTCCTAAAGGAGTAGTATATGTTGAAGATCCTAGATTATACATACACTATCATATAGAGGAATTAGGAGATGATGAAATCAAGAAAATGTATAGCACTGTGATTTGTGATGAAAATGGCAATGTCAAGATGGAACACAAGGTAGTAGAAACCCTAGGTTTTCTGGATATTCTTAGCATTCCTAATTTTCCTGAAGATGTGATAAGAATAGTCCTAAGTATAGTCCATGGTGAATTCTTCTGGTTATATTCCATTCATAAAATCACAAAAGAAGTCGTTAAAGTAGTAACAGGGTTACCTTCCACTAGTAGCCAACCTGACAGAACTAAAAGGGTCTCAAATGACATAGTGATAGATCTAACCAGTGCAACATCTAACAAAAGGTCTCTAAGGGTAAATGATGTAAAGGACATCAATGTTACATTTAGCAGTATGATCTTAGGCTACAAAGCTACACATGCAAATAGGTTGAACTCAGTTCCTAGCTTATGTATCAAAGGTGCATATGACATGGTTAATGATAATGCTAGAATAGATGTGTGTGAATGGCTCAAAGATGAATTGATAGACAATATAAACAAGATTAAAGGAGATAAGAAAGGAACCTTTAGATTTGGAAATTTGCTTGTTTGTTTATTGTTGTATATTACTAAACAAGTACCCGATATTGGTAGAAGAGATTTTGGCTTTGATATACCGGTAGGAAAGCAACTATTTGATCTATTAAACAACATGGTAGAAAATAGAGAGAAAAAAATAAATGAACATTTTCAAGCTTTAAAGGCTTGAATGAAAACAAGAATAAGATTGTCATAGGCAATTGTAGATAAATACCAGAAGGAAATATGTTTTGTAATCAAGAAATATGAAATCTGGATGGAGGAAGTTGTCCCTAGAACTATTTGGGTAACTAAAATGGCTATGAAATAGATGATAATATCATAGAAACTTATGCAAAAGCCCTCCTTGAAGCACCAAAGGAACGCATTGAGAAAGTCTTTGAAAATGCAGAAACAATTGAAAGTGGAATTCAGTCAAGAAAAAGGGTTAAGAAGGTTGAAGAAATAGTAAGGAAAGGAACCCGATAGGAAAAGGCAACTAAGGAAGATGTTTTAAAACAAACTGGTATAAAAGAAAGTGATTTGGAAGGACTTCAACCGGAAACTCATCTTTCACTGGTTGTAAATTCCTTTGAGAGTGATATGCCAGTGGTATTCAAAAGGGTAGAAAGGAAAAGAAAACCCTCACTGGTACCCTCACCCACTCCTAGAAAAACAATACAAAAGTAGCAGGCAGTAAGGCCTCCAGTAAAGAAGTTAACTCCTAAGAAGAATAAGATGGTAAAACAAGATATTGCTCCACCGAATAAACTCTTAAGTGAAATAATTGAAGATGGAAAGTTGAAAAACATTAGCAAACTGTACAACATACTATCTACTGATGACAAAGAAAGCATAGAGAATAGTGTAATTTTACACTTAGACATCTACAAGAAATTCTTGATGGAAATTGTTGATGAAATGCCAAATGATTTGTATAGAAGATTAGAAGCCAGAAGGGTAGCCATTGTTGAACTGGACAAGAAAATAAAAATTGAAAAATTACTTGTAGTGCATCCAGTTAACTCACGTGATGAAAGGGACAAATTAATCAATGAAGCTAACCAAACAATATTTTTAACCTCTCACCGACATGTAGCACTAATGGCAGGTAGAGTAAATGAAGTCTCTGAGGAAACAACATATGCATGGGACATATTCTTTGTAGAAAAAGAGAAATAAGAAGAGTTACTAAGACCCAAGACTATTAGGGTATACCAAAAGGACAGGAATAAGGGAAAAGGTAAGGTAGGTGGACCTCCAAGCCTTAAAATAACTGATAATGTGCTCCCACCTCTTACTGATACTCCACCAGCACATACTATAGATAGTCAACGGACCACTGAGAGTATGAAGACTCCTCCAGAGGATACTAATCCTGAGTCCAAAATTTTGTACACTAAATATAGACACACAAGAAGTAAATGTTGTAGTTGACAGAGAAACCACTGAGGATAAGAAGGAAGAAGTGACTACTGAGTCACCAGCTGCAGATGTTGAGGTTGAGGTTAATAACACTGTAAAAATGAGCACAGAAAAACCTACTCTAACAAATAAACCGACAGAGGACACCACTGGTAAAACATTAGAAGAACTAGATAAAATTGAAAAACAATCAAGAGAACCAGAAATGGATAGTGCAGAGGTATAAACTGAGAAACTCGAAGCACATACAGAGACACAAATGGAGAAACTAAAATAGAAATAGGTTGAGACACAAGTTCAAACAGAGATAGTACCACTGGCTAAAAGTGAAAGGCCTAAACCTTTGCTAGTAGAAATGCAAACATAGACTGACCTACCAGAGGTCAAATCAAGCAAGGTAATTACTACAACCGACAGCATGGATATTGTGAAAATAGTTGGACAGATATCTAGTACTTCAATAACATAATTTCGACCTACAAATGTAACAGAGGTCTTATTGGATTCAATAAAGAAGATCATAGAGTGCAATGCACAAGCCTATAAGGCTATAGATGATACATTCCCTATTCTTAAATTGATAGAACCTAAATGCATTGTGGATAATAAGGATTCTTTAGGTCAACTAGACACATTGTCTAAGTTCATCACCGATAATATTTTGATAGTTGATCAAATAAATGAGGACACATTTAAGGAGAAAATGTTTAAAGAAAAAGAGAAATTCTTTGAGGAAATTGTGAAGAAGAACAAGGAGAAAATGGACACCCTATTACTGGATCTAAGAAAATAAATTTTGGATTTTAAGAAACTGTATAGAGATACTTGTAAATTAAATATTCTGAGAGAAGACCTAGACAAGGAAATCAACAAAGCACAAGATGAGATTAACAATATTGCTGACAATCTGATAGGCTCATCCGATTCATTTTTGGAGATAGAAAAGAAAATTGTAGATCTAGAAGAGAAAATTGAGAAGCTAGAGAAGGACAAAGAGAAAGTTAAGGATAAGGCAAAGAGCTTGAAATGTAAACTTGGTCCAAAACTAGACTACCTCACTTCTTTGAGAAAAGAAATTTCTAAGGCTCTGGTTCCCAGACTTAAGACATCTGAAGAGAAAATGCACATACTCACCGGTATAGTTTAGAGAACACAAGAGCCATTACAGGAAAGAAAAAGATTCAATGACAGTTTAAATCTGGTTTTGGTAGATATATTCTAGATTGTAACCCACAAGTTACAAAAATCTAGGTAGGAACCACACTCCACTGACACTAAATGACAACCTTTGTCATTGATGTCAAAGGGGGAGTAGTATGATGAGAAAAATGATCTAAACAGGACATCATCAGCTCAAGGGGAGCATATAGTTTTGGTAAGACAATTTTGGCAAGACAATTTTGGCAAACCATTGTTGGATATATTCCTTTTGGATTTTTCTCATGAGTGTTGCCATCAATGCCAAAGGGGGAGATTGTTGGAAAATGCACACTCCAATGTGAAATTGTAGGTGATTGAAGGTATTGTCATTGATGGAAACCTTACAATCATGTGATACCGATAGGAAGACACAAGCACCGACACCGATAGACTCTACACCAGCATACAGATCACCGACACCAAAAAGGAAGATTACCGACATCTTGGCCAACAATAATTTTGTATAAATGTATTTTGTAATTAATTGTAAAATCTTTTGTAAGCCGACATGGTAGATTGTAATATGACTTATATATGTATGAGATCATTGTAGATCATTTATGAAGCGATAGATGTAAGGAATATAGTAGATCTAATGTGTGAATTATTAGGTTAAGGGTTTATGTATATTGCAGAGCTTAAACCGGCACTGAATCTGGCATAGCAGATGCTAATCTAAAGAAGTACAAGACATTGGATTAGTATTGTAGACTAGGAAATTGAAAAGCATCAAAACCAATAGCAATTAGGACAATCACAAAACCTAAAACTACAATGAAAATAATCCAAATCTAATCAATGAAAACATGAAGATGAGATATTCAAAATGAAATCAAAGCAAACCAAATGCCAATATCTCCTTCATGTGGCTCCATTGTTCTTCTTTCACCTTCCAATTTGATGTTGTTCTCACCTACAAAGTGCATTTGCAAGTGGAAAGCAAGTTGTTGATGAAATTTGTAGCATAAGGTTACTCGAAAATGTGATTGATTAATTTCATGAAGAAAATCATCCAATTTATAGACAAATTGGAGAGAGGACAAGATTAGCATGAAGAGATTTGAAAGGAAATTCAAATCAAGAATAGCAAAATTATGATAAGTGTATGACAAATTTCTTTGCAAGGTGTTATGACAAATTATGACAATTTATGACAAAATATGACAAATTGCTATGCAAGATGTTATGACAAAAATTTGAAATAGAAATAGAAATTAGGAGAAATTAGAAAATTAGGTTAGAAATGATGAATTGGAAATTAGGAAATTAGAAATTGATGAAATTAGAAAATTAGGTGAATTAATTAATAATTTTTCATTCATTAATTAATTCACAAAAAGAAGGGGAATTAATTAGCCAATTAAATAAATATTTAATTGTGACAAGAAGACTTAGGATAAATAAATAAATTATTTAACCCAGAGGGAAAATGACAAACAAGATTAAATGAATAAATCATAAAATCCTAGAAGATGAATTAGAAATGCAAGGATGACAATTAGGTCTTGACAAAAGATAATTGATGTAGGTTCGATCATGATACTGATTGACAAAGGACCAATGTTGATAAATGATTGAGATTGGGTGACAAAAATCAATGAAAAATTGACCAAGATTGACAAGGAGATCAAATTGATAGGCGCCAATTGACGAGGAACAATGACTAATTGATCCAAATTGACATGATTGAAAAGGACAAAGATCGATGATGAATTGATTGCAAAAATGACGAGATTGATGAGGACAATGATCAATAACAAATCAATTGCAAAATGACAAAATTGACAAGAGGACAAGGATTGATGACAAATCGATTGCAAAATGACAAAATTGACAAGAGGACAAGGATCGATGACAAATCGAATGGAAAATGACAAAATTGACAAGAGGACAAGGATCAATGACAAATCAATCACAAAATGACAAAATTGACAAGAGGACAAAACCATAATTCTATCATCAATTAGGATATACGATGTCCAAAATGATGATACATGAGCACGCACATTGATGCGATAGGATAAGATCAGCCAAAATCATGACTGAAGATTGTTATCGACAAGACCAAATTCAAAAGCGAGAAAAATGAGGAATGTAGAAGGACTCAATGCTCACAAATGATAAAGACCAAGTGCGCAACATAGAAGAAATGTTAATGCGATGCAAGAACCTTAAAATAAGGCAATGCACAAATGTTGAAGTATGACTCCGCAAGCATTGACCATTTTTAGATGTCTACATTTTGCCCCTCTTTGAGACAATGTGATTTTAAGCATTGTTTCAAAGAACAATAATGAAAATGCCCTAGACAATAACAATTACATATGCATGCCCCCTCAAGGAATTGGCCAGAAAAATCCAGAAAAGAGGCCAAGTGATCGATAAGAATGACAGAGGATGATAGGTTCAAATGGATTGCCAAGACTGATGGAAGAAATTTTAGTAAGCAAAAATTAGATAGAGGATAGTTAGAGATGAAGGAAAACTTTCTTTTACAAATTCACATAAGTAGGTGAGAACCTTTATTTATTGTAGCAAAGTGGAAGCAGAGCATCATGGCATTGAAGGCCAGAGCTGGAACGCAACCCCTTTTGCAAAAGACAGACACATCGCACACAAGGAATGAATGAAGCATCCTAGGGTGCATACATCAAGGGTCAAGGTATGTGTGGCATTCACAAAGCAAACATACTTATCACAGACACCCAATGATATAGTTGCCCCAGTTTGTGACAAACATTCCACAAATAGAAAACACAACAAAAAGAAAGAGACCATGAACCATCCCAGTCACTCTAAATCACTTAGTGACATCATCAAGCAACATAGGAACATGATCGAAGCCAAAGATAAATCAGTAAAAAGATAAGACTCACAAATTCAACCAAGTCAAACAAACATTCTGATCATCATTGTCAAAAGTGGAACACAAGAATGATCATGCTATCTGGTTCCAGGGAATGAGGTACCCCATCTAAGACAGGACATAGTCTGGTTTCGAGTATGCCACACCTTGTATAAGACCCATGATAATATTGACAAGGGACAATGGTAATGTTGATGCTATTTTGATTGATGTGACAATTGTGATCAGGTTGAATGCTTGCTTGGTCGAACAGTTCATCTGTTAATGCATGATTTCATTAAAGCACAATGTTTGATTGATTGTCATTGGATGTATGCTCAGTGATCTGTCTATGCACAAAGGGGATATTTATGGACAAAATGCAAAATGCTTGTTTTTGGATTTGAATGTTTTTAAAAAAAATTTGTTTTGTTTTTTCGAGTTTTTAACAATTTTTTTGTTCATTTTTTTTTTAGGACTTTATTTGACTTTTTTAGGGATTTTTTTTAGGACATTATGTGATTTTTAAAGATTTTTTCAAGACATTATTTGATTTTTTTGGATTATTTTAGGAGATTATTTGATATTTTGGATTATTTCAGGACATTTTTCAATTTTAATGATTTTGCCCCCAGTGTCTAGCAAGGCAAGGAATATGATAGGTGAATAAATAGGCTTTCTGAAATGTTGGTGGATAGAGGGAAGACACAGGCCTTTTACTATGGAGACAATACAAATGCAATTTTCAAGGGCTATTGCGTGATGGGATAAGAGACTGGATAGGACAATGTAAAGCAGTGACATGGCATGAGGGTCATGTCAAGAGGTTTTTGAAACTATGTTTAAATTTTGCGTCCTTATATCAGATCAAGATCAAGGAATGAAAAAGAGTGTATGGATAGTGATAAGATATGGATAGAATAAGCAAGACCAAGAATGGATAAGGGACATGGATTGAAGGTCGGGGTAGGCTAAGGGATAGTGGTAGAAAGTTGCAATAAGACAGGGAATATGGATGAAAGGTTATAATAAGCAAATGGATAAATACCAAAAGCTATGATGGACTAAAAGCTGCAAACAAGATGCATGATACTCATGACAATCCTCAGCCTTGTCAAGATCAGAGGTGGAAAGGGAAACTAGACATGAGGGACAATAGGATATGAAGGGTAATGATAGGGGTTTGATAGGATAATGGAACAATGAAGGACAAAAGGATATGATAGGATAAAACTTGTCCCCAAGTGCGGTATGCAAGAAGTTCATAGATTATGTATGACACCTGTTTGCTAGGTTTTCATCATGGTACTTGCCCAAGGCACTTGTTTGCCTGGTTTTCACTAGTGGATGAATTATTTTTGCTTTACTTTTTTTTTTTATCTTTTTTTTCTCACTTTTTTTTTGGGATTTTGACATTTTAGTCGAAAATGGACACATGATAGGGGATGGAAGAAGGACTCAAACATCTTTTTGTTTGGATAGTAGCCTTGAAAAAAAAATGGACCATGACTTTTAAAAGTATGCTCAAAGATGTTGGTAGGATAAGGACGTGGGAAAAGAGAAGAAATTAAGGCAAGGATTTATGCAAAGGATGGGATCAAAGGGATCGAAGGATGAAAAATATGCATTGGATAATGGATAGGGTATTGGAAGAATTGGGCTTCACTGGATGGAAATGAAGGCAAGATCAATATTGGAAGACACCTTGACAGGTGGTGGATTGATGGAGGAAAAATGTATTTTGGATATTGAGATTTTGATGGAGGAATAGCTTGGGATTTTGGGACATAAGGGCCCAAAACGGATGAAGAAGGTGATGGAGAAATAGACTTGGAAGGTTTGGATGGAGGAATAGCAACTTTGGATGCCAAGTTGGATGTTTCTTTAAGCTTTTGTGCTTCAAGGAGCCGCTTAGGGATCCACATGGTTTTTTATTTTTCATGCTTTTGTGGTTCCTTGGAGTGCATTACTTGCACAAGGGGTTTAGGAACCCATATATATTTTGACTTTGCTTTATTTTTCTCTGTTGGCCTTTGTGGCCTTTTGGATTTTTCCTTTTCTTTTTGGATCATATTTGTCTTTGTTTTGACATGTCGATTATATTGGACATGTTGATCCTTGAATACATGTGGACTGCTAGACTTATGATGTTTACACTTGACATCCAAATTTCTTGGAGGGGGAAAGGAATGGATGGATGGATATGAATGAAATGGAGTTCTTTTGGATGGATGAAATTTACTCAAGGATGTGTGCCTTTGCTGACCTTGCATAGAGGACGAAGGGATATAGGGACCTAAGATGGATGGAAAGTATGATGGGGAAGGTGTATGTTTTGATTTTGATGGAGGGATACCAACATCTTGAGAGTGAGTTGTGTAGACATGACCCTTAAGATCTTCTTTGATATGGAGGGGTTCTTTCTTATGGAGATCTACTCCTTTGTCTTTATGAATATCTTGACTTGTAGGATACTCTTTTCTTTGGGAAGAAGATGTGAGTCTATTATGAGGTGGATATGATATGAGAGAAATAATGAGATCTTGAAGTGGATCGGATTACACCAAAGTGGAAGAACCCATTATGCATGTCAAGGGTTCATGAACATCTTGCACTAACATGTTAGAATCATGAGGGGGATTAGGATCATGAGGGGGACTAGGATTGTGTAGTGGACATGGTTCAATGATAGGGTCTTCAAGAGATGGAATGGGATAAATAATGGGATCATAAAAAAAAATGTGATCTTGGAGTGTATATGGAGCATTAAGACAAGGAGATGGAGGAACAAAAAGATATTGTGGAGGATTTAAAGGAATAATTTGATCTTGACAAGGAGGAAGATCATTGGAAACCTCTTTAAAGGTGCTTTGCTCTTGACTTTTAATGGGATCATTAGAAAGGATGGAAGGGATATCTTGATCTTTCTTAGGAAGTGGAATTCCAATGAGATTTGAAAGGACATTGTGTTCTTGGATAGAATTGAAAGGAAAAATGGAGTCATCGTGAGTGTCTGGGGAAATGGGATCTTGGTCAACAATTGGATGGGATGATAAGGTTTCAAGATCTTGATCTTCATCTATTTCGAGACATGTTTCTTCATGCTCTAAATTATCCTCTTGACATGGGGTTGGACTTTGGATATGCATGGGGGATTCTGACAAGGGATCAATGTTTTGGCATGAAGGAAATGCACTTTGAACATTTGTGATGTATTCTGGCAAGGAATCAATGCTTGAACATGAGGAAGAGGGACTTCGAATGGGGTCCTCTAAAATAGGTAATGGCAATAAAGTGCATGGTTGCATTGGGTCTAGTATTTCTGAAACATGACAAGGATGTGCATCATGAATTGGATTATCTTGGCAATCAATTATGGATAGCTCTTGGATAATTTCATCCTTAGGTGTATTGTTTGATGAGGACAATATGGAAGGTTCTTGTGAAACTTCTAAAGGTGTAGGGATAGATGCCACTAGAGAGTCAATTTGTTTGTGGGGAGATGAGGCATTGCTAGACATAAGTGTATTATTTTGATCTTCCTCAAAGACCTCACTTGGTAATTTTCTTAAGAGCCTTGCAACAAAGCCACCTTTATTTCAAGGTTTTGACATAGTTGTATCTGGAATTTGAACTTGTTTGGCAAGGAGTTGGTTCTGGTCTGATGTCATGTTTTGATTTAGAACTAGATGTTGCTCAAATTGGTTTGACATGTTCAAAATTTGGCTTGGTGCATGTTGCAACCTTTGTTTTTGAATGTTTGGTTGTGGTTGTTGACATTTATATGTTGATTGAACTTGTTGATATTCCACCATTGGTTGTGCTGGTTGTATATGTTGGAACTATTGAACAATTGGTTATGATGGTTGAAAATGTGGGAACTGTTGAACAATTGGTTGTGATGGTTGAAAATCTGATTGATAGTAAACACCATCTTGTTCTTGTTGTGAAGGCACATAATGTTGTTGTCTCTTTTCTTGAAATTGTTTCATCATCTCTATTTGTGGGAGGAGAGCTGGTATGTCTGATCGTTCAATAAGAGATCTTACATCAATTGGCTCAATCTTTGGATTTTGACTTGGAAATCTTTTAAACATTTTGGACATAAGTAATCTATTCTTCTCACTTTTTTTCACTTTTTGTTCCAAAATCTCCTTTTCTTGAGCTAATTTCTCCTCTAGGTTTTGTATTTGGACATTTATATCATCATGATAAGTTTGATACAAGTTCTGAGACATGTAGAGATTGGATTGACATGATTGATTTCTCAATTGTGATGACATGGCTTCGTAAGAAGGTTGAGATCTCATTTCAACAAACATGTCACTATGCAATGCAACTAATGGGATTGACAAATGCAACCTAAAAAGGATGACAATGCAACTTAATGTTTTTTTTGTTTTTCAAGATTTTGACAAACTTTTTGGAATGCAAACCTAAAGACTCAACCTTGGGAAGTTGAAATGAAGCCAAGACCTTAAAGGACAAAGGACCAAATGACAATAGGACAAATTGACAATGTCTCACCTATATGCTTGGATACTAAGCTAGGTTTGACAAAAATGATATTAATAAAAGGACAAATTTTAGACAAGGTCAAGACTTCTTAACAACAACCTAGGGTATCATCCAAAGTTTTGATTTTTTTTTTTAAGTTTGACAAACCAAATTTTTGAGACTAAATGCAAGAAGGCAATGATTATGACAATGAAATGCAAACTTAAGGAAATGATTTTAAACCTAAGTGCAAAATGAGGACACTTGCAATGAAAACGGACTAAAATGAAGGGAGATGCCAATATGCCCTAGGACCTAAGTTGGACTATGCAAAACCTAGCCTAAAGTGACATGAATGTTGAGACAAAGTTTTTTATTTCAATGTGTTTGAAAGCCATGTTTTGAATTTTGTTGGATGAATGTTCTCCTTTTACAACCTTATTTGGACAATGTTTTGACTTGTTTGACACATGATGTTTTGTGACAATTGTATAATTCAACTTTTGACAATCACAAAAGACAAGATGTTTGGACTAAGACCCAAGACAATCATGCTCATTCAAAACAAATCTTATGGCTGGCAATGGCAATATCTGTTGAATCCTCTAATCATAAAATACAACACTCAGCTGGATAGCTAGACGCTTGGTAGAACTAGCTCCCCCTTACAGTGCACTCACTTCTTGGGCATACCAAGCTTTGAGTTCAAGGGGCATCACTTCCCAAGAACTTTCTATCTCTAACTAAGGAGTACATGAGAGGTGTCTTTGGCATGCACATATCACAATGCCTGAGCCAACAGATAGAAGGATTTTGGCATCTAAACAAGAGATTCTAGTAAGGGCATCCTTTCAGGTGGGTATTGATCTGACGAATAAATCATCGCAATACCATTCCAGCACCCGTTGTCTACAACTTACGTTGCATCTACAGTTATTTAGAGTGGTTCAAAAGAGCTTGGCTTTAGCCCATCACCACTTTGGGTCGTTCCCTCTCACCAATGCCTATGTGAAGTACCAGGAAAATTGGGAGGCAAGCCTAGTTCTAAGGGTTAAAACATGCAATCAAACTAAAAACAAAAAAAGCATGCATGGTGTTCATTATCCTTTAAGAAATGAAATGTGCAACTACTTAAAAAATTTGCAAGCAAGATGTTTTAATGTGAGTCTTTGACCATGTCTTGCATAAGATTCATTAGTAGTTACATTTTTGTCTTCATCATACATAACGTCAAGATGCTGCACAAAGAATTAGTACCAAGGAAAAACCCTAATGCAAGAAACAAATTTCAAATAAACAACTAATTTTTACCCTTGTTTCTAGCCTTACACAGGCACAGATCTCATCAACACAAGCGCAGATCTCCTTAACACAAGCACAGATCCCTTCTACACAGGCTGTGAGGCCTCACATCGACTTAGTCTAACATTTCAGTGATTTTGATATTGAGATTATTATGGATACCTTATTTTGATGCATTTTGAAACTTAAAACTTATATGATTTCAGGATTTGGATAGCATTGCTATATATTGATGGTTTATTTATATGCTATATGAGATAGAACACTACATGATTTTTGAATAAGATGAAATTGTGATGATAAATGTCGTTATTGATTTTGCAGGACTTTACTATGACAATAGAATTATGATGTATGTTTAAGTTTATGAATTGGGATGAATTGCTTATGTGAAATTGCTTGGATAAAAGATGTATTTAATTTGTTCAATTGTAAATTGTATGCAAGTGATGATGTATATTATTATTCCTTTGAATTAAATTATATGTGGATATTTGAAAAGTACTAATGTGTAAGTTGAGATGCGTAGGAAGATATCCATGCGACCATGGAAATTTACGGAGAACCAAACCTAGACTTATGTATGTTCGTAAGCCAGGGGTTGTCTATTTGGAGAGACAACACCCTATTTGTGTTGTATTTTATTCATAACAGTATATGCTACATGTGTGTTAAGTGTTATTTAAATTTATTGTGTAAAATCCACAAGAGACGATTTCATGTTTAAATTGTAAAAGTGTTTTATTTGTGTCACTTGACACGTGTGGATTTAAGTTTAAATGTTTTATTTTTGTCTCTTGGTGGGAAAGTGTTCAACTATAGCTTTTTCATTTAGTGTAACGTGATGTCATAAATACCTTGGGAAAAGAATCTTTGGAGAGGTCAACATTTGTTTGACCCGAAAATAAAGTTCAGAGGGGTTTAAAATGGGTTAAATGAACACCTAGGGGTAGTTTAATAGGGTTTCCTAAAGCCCATAAGGTATACCTAAGGGTTAGAGGTAATTTTAGGCAAGTTTCTACTCCTAAGTGACCTTTTTGACACTCTAAAATTTGACTTTTCTGAATTGTGCGAAAATTGAAATTAGAAGTTGGAACCTAGTTGTAAACTTTCCTTTTCGAATGAGAGTTATCTTTCCCATTCTGTCTTACCTTCCTCTTTAGTTTGTAGAAACTTGTGAGAACTGGGAGAATGAGCTTCTTAAGCAAGAATTTGAAAATTTGAGGGTAATCACCCACTCTCCATTTTTGGACACAAGAGAAATTTTGAAAAAGAAAATAATAGTTTTGAATAGTAAAATTTGGCTAAGGGTAGAAGGAGAAGATCCATAGAATTGGGCAACTCTTCCTCAACTATACTATCCTACCTTTGGGTAGATTAAGGTTGGTTACATTATTCTTAAAATGACTTCTTTTTGCATGTGTTTGAAAGTATGTTGGTGTAAGAAATCTATTTTCTTGTATGTCCTTTTTGGAAATTTCACTTGGTATTTTTGTATTATGTTTTGTATGTGTTTTGGGGAGTTTCCAGGACCTCTTACTCTTGGGAGAGAGGAGGATCTTGTGGGAGGTAGCAGTGACAACCCTCAAGTGAGAGACTCTCATTTTGAGAGAAATCACAAGGGATTTTTTTGTGACCCTTGCTGCATGGCCTATTTGTGCAATGGGGGTCACAAGGAGGGATATAAGGCTAGAATGCCTTGGGGGCATAAGGAATAAGGGGTTGAAAATTCTTGATGTATTTGTTGTGCCATGAGGTGGCTACATGTTTTCCATAATTGCAGTTCTCCTCAGGGTATTGATCCACTACCACCCTTGAAAAGGTCATCACCAAAGTGTGGTGCAGTGTAGCGGGGATGGGAGTGTGTGTGAATTCAGTGTGTATTTTGTCTTCTATGTGTTGCATGTTTGTTTCCCATCTAGGGCTGGTTCTTCGAGCTCAAGGGTGGCTACTAGTTAGCCTAGGCTGGGAGGTGAGCACTCCATGGTCATATTTGTGATCTATTATGCTGGATTGTCAAGAGAAAAGAATAGGACAAGTGAAAAGTTGTAGGAGATTATTGTTGCAGAAATTTAATTGCAATTGTATTTATTAGTTTTAAAAGGAGAAATACACCCTCATTCGTTGGAATGAGAGGCTAATTGTAAATTTGAAACATAGACATGAGATTAGTTATTGTATTTAAATAAAGAAACATCTTGTAAACTTTGCAGAATATCTTTGATATTGTAAAAAGCTAGATATATTCCTATTTTCTATTTGAAAAGAATTACTTTTGAATTGCATGCAATAATCATGGAAATATGAAAATCAGTTTTAATTAATTATGGGTTTCCTTTTTTATCTGTGAATTTGCCTTCATTTTAATTGCAGAAAATATGAGTTGTAGTTGTTGTTAGATTTTAATAAAAATGACTATTTAGTTGTTGTAGTAATTACAGAATTAGTAAATGTATTTATTGCAGAAAGAAATTATGTATTCCTAAACTAGTATTCCCTAAGTTCAGAAAAAAAAATATATTCTATGTGTTATGATAAATAGTTTAGCAGGAAATTTATTCCATTCTTAGGCATTCAAAATAAAATTAAATAGAAAAGGCATAAATTAGATTTGCATGCATATTGTATATTGAAAAATAAATTATATATTTCTGTATTCTGTAAAAGCAATATAGTATAATGAAGTTTGAAAATCATTAACCCATCTATATCCTCTTCATCTAAATCAAAATACTAGAGCATATTTATTTTAATTGGATGCCTCATGGAATTTGTAAATTCATACAAATATAGTATTAAGGCAGTTTGCATGTATATCAATATAACTATGTTTAAGAGAAAATAAAATAAAATGCGTTGAATATATATATATATATATATATATATATATATATATATATATATATATATATATATATATATATATAAAATACATAAAAATAAAAATATTTATAACTTTAAAAAAAAAGGGGTTTTTTTTTTTAATATTGCCACGGACCTCGTGGCTCCCACTGTGTGAACACATAGTGTGGGCCATGGCTTCCACTGTGTGGTCACATAGTTTGGGTCACTGTGACTCCCACTGTGTGGACACACAGTGGCACCCCCATTGCCCCCTTTGACCTACGAAATTCACCATGGCCACTGCTCGATGGGTTTCGGCCCTGCACAGTCCGAACCAAAAATAAAATGTAAGGTACAAAAAAATATATATATTAAATGGATGCCCTAATCCAAAATTTGGGGTTAGGGAAAACAAAATATGATTAGGGTAAAATAATAAAATATCCTAAGGGAAGTTTTATTTTTATAAATAAAAAGAAAAAAAGAAGAAGGGGTTTTTGAGATAGGTATTTGATTAGATAGGGTTTGCTTGGGTAAAACCCTAGGTAGTTTTATATACATTATATATGTATATATATATATATATATATATATATATATATATAAACAAGGTTGTCATTATATAATTATGTTCTATATAAATGTAAATAGGTAGAAATGGTTCAAGTTAATATTGTATGGAATTATTATTTGATTTTCAAATAGTATGAAATGATTTAAATTAAATAATGGAGAAGTAAATAATTATTTTAACTTTATTAGCTTGAGAAGTTTGAAATAAAATTAAATATTTCTAAATTAACTATTTATGAGAACTTGAAATTAAAAGTTAGGAGTTAAGCTCGATTGTAACTTTGGTGGTCTATGGGGACATAATCAATCTATTGATTAGGTACCTTGTGAAAATAAATTTAAATCGTTTAGTATTTCGTAAATAAATTTTAAATTAATTTCGTTACTTGATTTAATAACAAAATTAGCTCGAATATAATTTGGGCAAAATACATTAGTGCATGTCGTGTTAGCAAACTTTATGTTACCTAGTTACTTTTTAAAAAAAAATCATTCTGTTTTTGCCCTAAATTTTGGCCATGACATTTTGGTATCAGCACAAGGTTTCCACACTAGCAACTTTACTCCACTTACATTTTGCCTTAGATTATTTAAATTATTTTTGTTAAATTGATTTTATAAGACATCTAAATTTAATTGAATTAATATTATTCTAAAAGAAATTAATTAATTATTTTACTTTATTTTCCTCTTAGGATGCCTTTGACAATGTGACAAGCTTGTAAGCGCAGACGGGGTCCTAGACGTGTGCATATAGCACGCGAAGAGGTAGTGAGGGAGGCATCAGTTCCAGAAGAGAACCTAGGAGCACCTCCTAAACAGCCAAATGAACCTAATCGAGACCTCTTAGCAGCAATACAGAATCTTATTGGCATAGTTCAGGAAAGGATCCTAGTAGAGAACCCTTAGGTTAGAAGTCATGACTCTGGGAGTCATAGATCAATTGATATAGAATGAAGCAGGAGCCTAGCTCCTATTCCTATAGAGAGTTAGGGTGGAAATGAGCCAGAGTCTGTGCATATGCCAGGACCACCTCCAGCAGTGGAACCAATTTATTTTGAGAGAGCTCGTCGAGATCCAGGGGATCTTATCAGGGAGGTCATGCACCTCCAACCACCATCCATCGGAGGTTCTACTGATGGGGTAGAGGCTGAGGCATGGCTTTTGAGTCTTGAGAGGTGCTTTATGTTGCATTATTATGAGAGCAACCTGAAAGCACATGTCATAGTCCATCTGTTGAGAGGGTCGACCTCCACTTGGTGGAGACAGGAAGAGTACAAATGTGGATTAGTTCCTAATACTATCACTTGGGAGATATTCATAGAGAGGTTACGTGAGAGGTACCTATCAGAACACTTCAAGCCGCGTCGTATAGATGAATTTCATGATCTCCAATAAAAAGGCTTATCAGTAACCCAATATGAAAGCAAATTCTTTGAGCTGTTGCCTTATGTAGATTATCTAAAGGATGAGAAAATTCTTGTGAACCACTTCATCAGAGGGTTAAATGTTGGTATAGCTAGGCCTATTAGGATGTTTGCTCTAGAGAGCCTTCAGTTTGCTAAGGAGAAGGTACTAATTGCTAAGGAAATTCAGGTCAGACCATAGGACAATAGGGATCGGTTTCAGAACCGAAATCCCATACCTCAGACTTATGGATTCTAGAAACCACATTGGAAAGGAAACAACCAAAATTCTTAGGGGTTCTCCAAACCCCCTCCTCCACAATAGACACCATAGAACCAGAGGCAGAAGCCTCCACAGTATTAGTAGGGCTCTAAGCCCAAGCAGTGGTAGACTCAGGGATAGAGACGTGATCAGAGAGCACAGGGGCAGTACACATAGCCAGTGAGGACTCAGGAGTCCTCTAGGGGTGGGTACAACGGATCGAGCAGGAAAAGAGGTTAGGCTTTCTCTAGGCCTTAGGGCACCCAGTTCCAGGCATGGGGTGCTTGCTTTATGTGTGGAGCCATGGGGCATATGGTGAGGGATTGCCGCTAGGGTCAGGTGGCAGGGAATCAGTGGATTGCCACTTCAGAAATGACAGTTGGTGATATGGGTAGGTCCCATAGAGTATTCGTAGCGGCTGACAACCACCAGGATGAGCATTAGGCCATGATTATCGAATCTATAGGTATGATCAAAGGTAATAATGTATCTATTTTGTTTGATTCAGGAGCTACTAACTCCTTTATATCTCCATTGGTTGTGGAGTGTTGTGGGCTAGTGGCAACTAGATAGGGTATCAGTTGGGAAGTGGAATTAGCTTCAAGGGCTAGAGTGTTAGTGGAATCAGAGGTTAGGGCATGTTAGCTGCAAATTGGCAAGACCACCACTTTAGTAGACCTTAGAGTGACTCCACTTGGATCTTACAAAATCATACTTGGCATGGATTGGCTTTATGCCCATAGAGCCAGGATGGATTGCTGCCTGGATGGATTGCTACCTGAAAAAGATCAAGTGTGAGGATGATCATGGTTCACCCATAGTTATTACCAGGATTCAGAGGCCCGTGTCTCTTCATATAATCTCCACAATGCAGCTTAAGCGGAGCATGCGAAAGGGATGTTAGCTTTTTTCTATCACTATCAGTGATAGAGGAGAAGAGGAAGAAAAAGAAACATCACTTGATGACCATCCTATCCTTAAGGGATATTCAGATGTATTTCCTTCAGAGTTACCAGGAATGCCACCCCATAGAGAGATTGATTTTCATATAGACATAGTACCAGGAGTAGAACCATTTTCCAGAGCACCTTATATGATGACCACAAATGAGCTTAATGAACTCAAAATACAGCTTGAGGAACTCCTTGAGAAGGGTCATATTTGTCCTAGCGTATCCCCTTGGGGTGCACCAGTCATCTTCGTTAAGAAGAAGGATGGATCTCTCCAATTATGTATGGATTATTGGCAACTAAATAAAGTAACCATCAAGAACTAATATCCTTTGCCCAGAATTGATGATTTATTCAACCAGCTTTAGGGTGCCAAAGTCTTTTCCAAAATAGATTTGAAGTCAGGATACCATCAGCTGAGAATAGTGGAGAGTGATATCCATAGGACCGCATTTTGCACTAGATATGGTCACTATGAGTTCACTGTAGTCCCATTCGGACTTACGAATGCCCCAGTAGTTTTTATGAGCCTCATGAATGGGGTGTTCCATACATTTCTGGACCATTTTGTTATTGTGTTTCTCGATGACATACTGATATATTCTCAGAATGACAAGGAGCATGAGGAGCACCTAAAACAAGTATTGCAGTGTTTGTAGGATAACCAGTTGTTTGGTAGTTTGTCGAAGTGTGCTTTCTTTCGGTCAGAGGTCAAGTACCTTGGGCACATTATTTCCGGTGATGGGATCTCAGTTGACCCATCAAAGATTAGGGCTATTATGGATTGGCTAGCGTCAACCAGTGTGATAGAGGTCAAGAGTTTCATGGGCTTAGCAAGGTATTATCGACGTTTTGTCGAGGGATTCTCCAGAGTCGCACACCCTATTACTTCTCTTCAGCATAAAGGGAAGAAATTTAAGTGGACAAAGAAGTGTGAGAATGCCTTTCGGGAACTCAAGAAGGTACTTACTAGCGCTCCTATCCTTGTTGTACCAAATCCCACAGCTAATTTCATGGTTTGTATAGATGCTTCACTAGAGGGTTTAGGAGCAGTTCTTATGCAGGATGGTAGGGCCATATTTTTTGAGTCTAGGAAACTTAAGACTCATGAACTTAATTATCCCACTCATGACCTTGAGCTCACAGTAGTAGTGCATGCACTTGTGAGGTGGAGACATTTCCTTTTAGGTCATCACTTTGAGCTGCATTCAGATCATCAGAGTCTTCAGTACATCTTCACTCAGCTGAACCTTAATGCACGTCAGAGGAGATGGATGGAGTTCTTGTGTGAATATGATTTTGACGTTCACTACATCAAAGGAAAGGAAAATGTAGTTGCAGATGCTTTGAGTAGGAGATGTCACGAGGTTTACACCATATCTATGGGCATGGATTTGAGAGACCATATACTACAACACTTGCCAGAGGATGGATGGTATGTAGAGGTTGGTCAGGTAATATGATCTTAGGTTACTTTAGAGGGGAAATATGTGGATTATTCCTTGGAGTCTGATGGATTGTTACACCATAGAGGGCACATTTATGTACCTTCCTCTAGAGGATTGTGAGAGTTCATTGTCATGGAGGCTCATAGAGCTCCTTATGTAGTGCATCCCGAGGTTAAAAAGTTGCATGTTGACTTGAGGCAATTATATCATTGGCTGGGAATGCGGTAGCTCATTGCTGAGATAGTAGCTTGATGCCTCGAGTGTCAGAGAGTAAAGGCAGAGCACCACCATCCAGGTGGGTTGCTCCAGTCTCATGCTATACCAGAGTGGAAATGGGATACTATATCCATGGATTTCATCATTGGTCTTCCTATGTCTTCTTGTCCCCATGATGCTATCTTGGTTACAGTCGACAAGTTCACCAAAGTAGCTCACTTTTCACCAATCCGTACTACATTCACAGCTCCAGCAGTAGCACAGGTGTTCTTACGAGACATTGTTAGACTTCATGGTGTGCCCCGCAAGATTATTTTTGACAGGGATTCTCTTTTCACTTCTTCCTTTTGGAAGTCATTATAGGCAGCTATGGGCACTAAGCTCAATTTCAGTATAGCCTATCACCCGGAAATAGATGGTCAGATAGAGAGGGTCAATCAGGTGTTAGAGGATATGCTTTGCATGTACGTCATGGATCATCAGACCTGGTGGGAGGAGTATCTTCCCTTAGTGGAGTTTTCCTATAACAATGGGCATCACACTTCTTTGGGAATGCCACCCTATTAGGCATTATACGACAGGCCTTACAGGATGCCCTTGAGTTGGGATCGCATAGAGGATAGAGTTGCTATTGGTCCTGAGTTAGTTCAGGATATGGAACAGCAGGTGGATTTGATTAGGTAGCATCTTAGAGAGGCTCAAGATGGACAGAAGAAATATGCCAATGCAAAGAGGATAGATTGTAGCTACTTGGTTGGAGATAGAGTCTTCTTGAGAGTGCGACCGCATAAGAGTCCAATCCATTATGGAGAGGGTTCTAAGCTTGCAACTCACTTTGTAGGACCTTTTGAGATTCTTGAGAGGATAGGCCCAGTTGCCTACCATTTAGCATTGCCACCTAGCTTGTCATGCATCCACGATGTGTTTCATGTATCATTTTTGAGAAAATATATCTATGATGAGTCTCACATTTTAGATTGGGATGCCTTATAGGTGGAGTCAGACAGGCAGCTAGCCTTGGAGCCCATTCGCATTTTGGCACACCGGACACTAGCCCTTCAAGGTCGTGAGCTGGACCAAGTTAGGGTCTAGTGAGATTGTTATGATGAGGTTACGGCTTCATGGGAGGATGCAACACATATGAGATCAGAGTACCCCCACCTCTTTGATGAACTCCAGGAGGAAGTTCATGCCTAGAGGGGGAGGGTGTGAGGCCTCACCTTGACTTAGTCTGACATTTTAGTGATTTTGATATTGAGATTATTATGGATACCTTATTTTGATGCATTTTGAAACTTAGAACTTATATGATTTAAGGATTTGGATAAGATTGCTATATATTGATGATTTATTTATATGCTATATGAGATAGAACACTACATGATTTTTGAATAAGATGAAATTGCGATGATAAATGTCATTATTGATTTTGCAAGACTTTACTATGATAATAGAATTATGATGTATGTTTAAGTTTATGAATTGGGATGAATTGCTTATGTGAAATTGCTTGGATAAAAGATGTATTTAATTTGTTCAGTTGTAAATTGTATGCAAGTGACGATGTGTATTATTATTCCTTTGAATTATATTATACGTGGATATTTGAAAAGTACTAATGTGTAAGTTGAGATGCGCAGGAAGATATCCATGTGACCATAGAAATTTATGAAGAACCAAACCTAGACTTATGTATGTTCATAAGCCAAGGGTTGTCTATTTGGAGAGACAACACCCCGTTAGTGTTGTATTTTATTCGTAACAGTATATGATACATGTGTGTTAAGTGTTATTTAAATTTATTGTGTAAAATCCACAAGAGACGATTTCATGTTTAAATTGTAAAAGTGTTTTATTTGTGTCACTTGACACATGTGTGGATTTACGTTTAAATGTTTTATTTTTGTCTCTTGGTGGGAAAGTGTTCAACTATAGCTTTTTCATTTAGTGAAACGTGATGTCATAAATACCTTGGGAAAAGAATCTTTGGAGAGGTCAACATATGTTTGACCCGAAAATAAAGTTCAGAGGGGTTTAAAATGGGTTAAATGAACACCTAGGGGTAGTTTAATAGGGTTTCCTAAAGCCCATAAGGTATACCTAAGGGTTAGGGGTAATTTTAGGCAAGTTTCTACTCTTAAGTGACCTTTTTGACACTCTAAAATTTGACTTTTCTAAGTTGTGCGAAAATTGAAATTAGAAGTTGGAACCTAGTTGTAAACTTTCCTTTTCGAATGAGAGTTATCTTTCCCATTCTGTAAACTGAGAGAATGAGCTTCTTAAGCAAGAATTTGAAAATTTGAGGGTAATCACCCACCCTCCATTTTTGGACACAAGAGAAATTTTGAAAAAGAAAAGAATAGTTTTGAATAGTAAAATTTGGCTAAGGGTAGAAGGAGAAGATCCGTGGAACTGGGCTGCTCTTCCTCAACTATACTATCCTACCTTTGGGCAGATTAAGGCTGGTTACATTATTCTTAAAATGACTTCTTTTTGCATGTGTTTGAAAGAATGTTGGTGTGAGAAATCTGTTTTCTTGTATATCCTTTTTGGAAATTTCACTTGGCATTTTTGTATTATGTTTTGTATGTGTTTTTGGGAGTTTTCAAGACCTCTTACTCTTGGGAGAGAGAAGGATCTTGTGGGTGGTAGCAGTGACAACCCTCAAGTGAGAGACTCTCATTTTGAGAGCGATCACAAGGGATTTTTGTGTGACCCTTGCTGCATGGCCTGTTTGTGCAATGGGGGTCATAAGGAGGGATATAAGGCTAGAATGCCTTGGGGGGCATAAGGAATAAGGGGTTGAAAATTCTTGATGTATTTGTTGTGCCATGAGGTGGCTACATGTTTTCCATACTTGCAGTTCTCCTCAGGGTATTGGTCCACTTTCACCCTTGAAAAGGTCATCACCAAAGTGTGGTGCAGTGTAGTTGAGATGGGAGTGTGTTTGAATTCAACGTGTATTTTGTCTTCTATGTGTTGCATATTTGTTTCCCATCTAAGGCTTGGTTCTCCAAGCTCGGGGGTGGCTACCAGTTAACCTAGGCTGGGACTTGAGCACTCCATGGTCATATTTGTGATCTATTATGCCCGATTGTCAGGAGAAAAGAATAGGACAAGTGAAAACTTGCAGGAGATTATTGTTGTAGAAATTTAATTCCAATTGTTTAAAAGGAGAAATACACCCTCATTCGTTGGAATGAGAGGCTAATTGTAAATTCAAAACATAGACATGAGGTTAGTTATTGTATTTAAATAAAGAAACACCTTGTAAACTTTGCAGAATATATTTAATATTGTAAAAAGCTAGATATATTCCTATTTTCTATTTGAAAACAACTACTTTTGAATTGCATGCAATAATCATTGAAATATGAAAATCCATTTTATTTAATTTTGTGTTTCCTTTTTTATCTGTGAATTTGCCTTCATTTTAATTGCAGAAAATTTGAGTTGTAGTTGTTGTTAGATTTTAATAAAAATGACTATTTAGTTGTTGTAGTAATTACAGAATCAGTAAATGTATTTATTGAAAAAAGAAATTATTTATTCCTAAACTAGTATTCCCTAAGTTCAGAAAAAAAAAAAATATTCGATGTGTTACGATAAATAGTTTAGCAAGAAATTTATTCCATTCTTAGGCATTCAAAATAAAATTAAATAGAATAGGCATAAGTTAGATTTGCATGCATATTGTATATCGAAAAATAAATTATTTATTTATGTATTATGTAAAAGCAATATAGTAGAATGAAGTTTGAAAATCATTAACGCATCTATATCCTCTTCATCTAAATCAAAATACTAGAGCCTATTTATTTTAATTGGATGCCTCATGGAATTTGTAAATTCATACAAATATAGTATTAAGGTAGTTTGCATGTATATCAATATAACTATGTTTAAGAGAAAATAAAGTAAAATGCGTTGAATGAATATATATATATATATATATATATATATGTATATCAATATATATATATATATTGATATACATATATATATATATATTTAAAATAAAAATATTTATAACTTTAAAAAAAAAAGGGGTTTTTTTTTAGTAATGTTGCGGACCCCACTATGTGTACACACAGTGGTCGGCCTTGTAGCTCCCACTGTGTGAACACATAGTCTGCACCATGGCTTCCACTGTGTGGTCACACAGTGTGGGCCGCTATGGCTGCCACTGTGTGGACACACAGTGGTGCCCCTGTCACCCCCTTTGACCTGCGAAATTCACCATGGCTGCCGCTCGATGGGTTTCGGCCCTGCACAGTCCGAACCAAAAATAAAATGTAAGGTACAAAAAAATATATATATTAAATGGATGCCTTAATCCAAAACTTGGGGTTAGGGCAAACAAAATATGATTAGGGTAAAATAATAAAGTTTTATTTTTATAGATAAAAAAAAAAAAGGGGTTTTTGAGATAGGTATTTGATTAGATAGGGTTTGCTTGGGTAAAACCCTAGGTAGTTATATATATATATATATATATATATATATATATATATATATATATATATATATATATATATATATATATATATATATATATATATATATATATATATATATATATATATATATATATATATATATATAAATACATAAAAGTAAAAATATTTATAACTTAAAACAGAAAAGGTTTTTTTTTTTAGTATTGCCGCGAACCCCACTGTGTGTACACACAGTGGTCATCATCGCAGCTCCCACTGTGTGAACACATAGTGTGGGCCATGGCTTCCACTGTGTGGTCACACAGTGTGGGCCACTGCGGCTGCCACTATGTAGACACACAGTGGTGCCCCCATTGCCCCCTTTGACCTTCGAAATTCACCATGGCTGCCGCTCGATGGGTTTCGGCCCTGCACAGTCCGAACCAAAAAATAAAATGTAAGGTACAAAAAAATATATATATTAAATGGATGCCCTAATCCAAAACTTTGGGTTAGGGCAAACAAAATATGATTAGGGTAAAATAATAAAATATCCTAAGGGAAGTTTTACTTTTATAAATAAAAAGAAAAAAAAAAGAAGGGGTTTTTGAGATAGGTATTTGATTAGATAGGGTTTGCTTGGGTAAAACCCTAGGTAGTTTTATATACATTATATATGTATATATATATATAAACAAGGTTATCATTATATAATTATGTTCTATATAAATGTAAATAGGTAGAAATGGTTCAAGTTAATATTGTATGGAATTATTATTTGATTTTCAAATAGTACGAAATGATTTAAATTAAATAATGGAGAAGTAAATAATTATTTTATCTTTATTAGCTTGAGAAGTTTAAAATAAAATTAAATATTTCTAAATTAACTATTTATGAGAACTTGGAATTAAAAGTTAGGAGTGTAGCTCGATTGTAACTTTGGTGGTCTATGGGGACATAATCAATCTATTGACTAGGTACCTTGTGAAAATAAATTTAAATCATCTAGTATTTCGCAAATAAATTTTAAATTAATTTTGTTACTTGATTTAATAACAAAATTAGCTCGAATATAGTTTGGGCAAAATACATTAGTGCATGTCATGTTAGTGAACTTTATGTTACCTAGTTACTTTTTAAAAAAAAATCATTCTATTTTTGCCCTAAATTTTGGGCATGACACAGGCATAGAATGCCTCAACATAGGCATAGAAGTGTCCAGAAAGCTCTGCGTTGCCCTATTTCTTGAGTTTTTCACCTGCAAACAGCTCAAAAATCACTCAAAACATGGTTAAATGGTTAGTTCACGTTGGTTTCACCAAAATGTAGACTAGGAAATTGAAAAGCATCAAAACCAATAGCAATTAGGACAATCACAAAACCTAAAACTGCAATGAAAATAATCCAAATCTAATCAATGAAAACATGAAGACGAGATATTCAAAATGAAATCAAAGCAAACCAAATGCCGATATCTCCTTCATGTGGCTCCATTGTTCTTCTTTCACCTTCCAATTTGATGTTGTTATCACCTACAAAGTGCATTTGCAAGTGGAAAGCAAGTTGTTGATGAAATTTGTAGCATAAGGTTACTTGAAAATGTGATTGATTGATTCCATGAAGAAAATCATCTAGTTTATAGACAAATTGGAGAGAGGACAAGATTAGCATGAAGAGATTTGAAAGGAAATTCAAATCAAGAATAGCAAAATTATGACAAGTGTATGACAAACTGCTATGCAAGGTGTTATGACAAATTATGACAATTTATGACAAATTATGACAAATTGCTATGCAAGATGTTATGACAAAAATTTGAAATAGAAATAGAAATTAGGAGAAATTAGAAAATTAGGTTAGAAATGATGAACTGGAAATTAGGAAATTAGAAATTGATGAAATTAGAAAAATAGGTGAATTAATTAATAATTTTTCATTCATTAATTAATTCACAAAAAGAGGGGGAATTAATTAGCCAATTAAATAAATATTTAGTTTTGACAAGAAGACTTAGGATAAATAAATAAATTATTTAACCTAGAGGGAAAATGACAAACAAGATTAAATGAATAAATCATAAAATCCTAGAAGATGAATTAGAAAAGCAAGGATGACAATTAGGTCTTGACAAAAGATAATTGATGTAGGTTTGATCATGATTCTGATTGACAAAGGACCAATGTTGATAAATGATTGAGATTGGGTGACAAAAATCAATGATAGATTGACCAAGATTGACAAGGAGATCAAATTGATAGGCGCCAATTGATGAGGAACAATGACTAATTGATCCAAATTGACATGATTGAAAAGGACAAAGATCGATGATGAATCAATTGCAAAAATGATGAGATTGACGAGGACAATGATCGATGACAAATCGATCGCAAAGTGAAAAAATTGACAAGAGGACAAGGATCGATGACAAATCAATCGTAAAATGACAAAATTGACAAGAGGACAAGGATCGATGACAAACCGATCGCAAAATGACAAAATTGACAAGAGGACAAAACCCTAATTCTATCATCGATTAGGATTGACAATGTCCAAAATGATGATACATGAGCACACACATTGATGTGACTGGATAAGATTGGCCAAAATCATGACTAAAGATTGTTATCAACAAGACCAAATTTGAAAGAGAGAAAAATGAGGAATGCAGAAGAAGGACTCGATGCTCGCAAATGATAAAGACCAAGTGCACAACATAGAAGAAATGTTAATGCGACGCAAGAACCCTAAAATAAGGCAATGCGTAAATGTTAAAGTATGACTCCGCAAGCATTGATCATTTTTAGATGTCTACAAGTATAATCCATTTTTGTAAGTCAGTTTGACTTCTTTTGTAATTGAGCAGTGAGCTCTAGGTACTTGGCCTTCCTGCATGTGTAGGCCCCTATTGTAAGTAGAAATATTCTCTTATTGGCCAGTAAGTGAATATTGTGGGTCACAAATCCCACCAAGGTTTTTCCCATACCAGTTTTCCTCATTAAAATATTGTGTTATGGTGTGCTTTTCATGTTGTGGTTGTTATTCTTATTTATTGCATTATTTCGGGTTTACCGGTACACAACTTTAATATGTTTTTCATGTTATAAGTTAAGAAAACTCTTACAATGGTTAGATACTGATTCACCCTCCCCCTCTTAGTATCTTTGGAAATCCTAACAATAGGACCATTTGAAAAGGTGGAAGAGGCATCATGATCTTTCTTAGGAAGGATGCTTTTCTCTTGAGATGGAAGGGGATCATCTTGGAAGAAATGGAAAGGTATAAGGGGATCATCATGGGATTCTAGTGAAATAGGATCTTTTTCAATCATTAGATGGGATTGAGGAGTTTTGGTGTCTTGATCTTGATTTATGATAGGACTTGTTTCTTCATTTTTAGGATTATCCTCTTGACATGGAATCACTTCTAAGGAAGGGGTAATATTGTTGATATGCATGGAGGGTTCTTTGAAGATGTTCATGTTTTTGCATGATGGGGAAGCATTTTGAGTGGGACTCTCTAGAGTGGGTACGTTTGGAATTGGAGTGCATGATGGCATAGGATCTAGGATTTTTAAATCTTTAGAGGAATTTGTATCAATATTGGCATTAACTTCAATTTCCATAGGAGATAGACCTTTAAGGTAAACATGAGAAGTTTCATTGTTTGAAGAAGATGGTATGGATTGTTGCTGAGAAGTTCTAGGAGATGAAGGCATCATGGAAGGGATGAAGGCCACATATGGAGCCTTGCTAGACATAGGCTCATGATTTTGATCATGATTAGAAGTAGTTCCTTCTTTTTCTTTAGGTGAGTCATTAGGATGTTCAATTTCAATGACACCATTATCAATGAGATCTTGAATCTTATGTTTTTATTTCATGCATTTTGAAGTCTTATGTTCATTTTGTCTATGATATGCACAATACTTACTCAAAAATTCACACCCCCATGTGGTCTTTTTAGGCAATATGATAAGATTATGCTCAAGAAGCTCTTTCAAAGGCGACTCAATAGATTTCTCTAAAGGTGTAAACTATCTATCTAGAGGATATTTGGAGGAAATGTCTTATCTATTGGTGAAGGTGTCTTGTGAGCTTGTTTGAGATTTGGCTTTTGATTGTTAATTATTTGTTGGTTTTCGATTGTCAAATTATATAATTGTTTTAGCATTTCTTGAAGTTTGTCACTCTTGATATCATGCATTTGTTTCTGAAATGAAGTCATTGATTTATTTTGTTGGATTTTCATGTCATATATTTCTTTCTTGATATCTTGAGTCATTTGAGCCAAGGTAGCCATGGGAATTGGAGCTAAGGTAGCCATTTATAGTTGATAGTGAGAGGTGTTACATATGTCAAGGTGAGATCAAAGCTAGTTGTTCATTGAGGCTAGAGGTTGATGTTCAAACTTATGCGAGTGAGATACACTGACTTCGATTTTGAGTCGAGGCTAAGTAGCCTAAGTGATACTCAAGAGTGAAGTTTGGAAAATAGATTGGTTGATTGAGCTAGATAAGAGGTAAGTGACAAAATCATGCAATGCAATGGTAGGGGTACACTATCAAGACTGTTTATGCTCAGAATTATGATGTCAGTTTTATGCTCGTTGTAGACAGAGTTGAGTAGGTTCGACTATTTTGATTGACAAGAACATGAATTCATATGATAGAGTTTACAGACCTAGATGACAGTTTAGCTATTTAGAGATGATAACAATAGTATTTCGTACAAGTGGTTGCTTGATTTCATATGACAGTTGGGTAGACTCTAGATGATAATATGTTGAATGCTACGTATTTTTGTATGACAAAGTTTAAAAGGATAGATGACTGTTTCTGAGACTTGTATGACAGATTTTGTAAAGTCAGATGACAAACTATGAGGATTAATGAAATCTTGTATGATAGTAGGTATGTAAGAGGATGATATTTTAGTAGGCTTGTATGACAGTTTACTGGATAGAGACGAGATTTTGACAGACAGAGTTTTCAATGACTGACAAAAGCTAATTTTTGACAAGGGATAAGTTTCGATTACTAACAAGGACCAGTTTTGGACTCGGACAAAGTTTTGATCACTGAGCTATTGATTTGTTTGATTTTTTCTCTCCAATTTTAGTATTTCAGTTTTAGTTTAAGGGATGAAAACACAAAAAACATGGAAGATGTTCAATAATTCCAAGCATAGCAGGCTAACCCTATGGAAGTTGGCTTAGAGAAGAAAACCTTTGCTTGCTGACTTAGGTACACACCCAATAGCTAATCAGAATACAGCCACTGAGACTCACACAATGGATTCTCAACACTGTATTAGCCAACTCCAAATGCTAATGGGGGCACGATATGGCAAGTGTCTTGGGAGAGTTACTATCTCTCTTGCATAAAGATTATCAACCTTTCGAAGGTGAATCGAGTAGCTTCTAATCTTATAGTTCTTAGTTAGGAATTCCATTTGAAATTACCCCTTGAAGTCACACAAGCATGATTGAGGCCTATAGCCCGACAAGGTATAGAAACAAGCTATAGTCACGTAAATGTGATTGAGACCATGAGGCCCTCAAAAAATGCTCGATATGAGAGATCTTAAAGAGAAAACTCAAATAATTCCATCCTTTGAGACTTTAATCATCAAAGGCCTATTTATTATAGTGAGTTGGAATGCTCAGGTCTAGTTGTACTCACTTGGGTCATTCTCATAGGGTGATTACTTTTTCCCAGTATGACAGGCCCGCTAAAGGTACACAAATCTCAATTTTAGAAAAATCCTCAAGGGTCTAGATTTCTGATTATCTGTAAAAGACAAGAGCATACTCTCCTACCTCTTAGATTTTTATGAAAACACAAAATACATATTTGTTCATTAACCAGATAGCAATTTAAGTTCCTAAAAATGAATTCAAAGAATACACGATGTTTGGTCAATTTTCTTTAGGCAACCTACAAAAACAACACATCACTAGTCATGTTGTTTTTATTCTTTGACAAGCGTTTTGCAAGAAATTGGTTAGGCTATGAAAATATCAAGTAGAGAAAAGACAATTCAAGGTTAGCGTCAGTATCATCAAAATTTAATTCAAGAAAAACCCTGAAAAGTAATTTGTTTTTAAAAAAAAATCCTAATCTAACTCCTCCAACCTGCAAGAAATTGTTAGAAGCCCACAAGAAGAAAACGTTAGTGAAATATCAAATCTCTTGATGGGCTTACAAAAGCCTAATTTCTAGCCGTGGTTACAAATTTTTCACTCCTAATGTTGAAATGCTCTGAAATTTGACTAAGACTGAAATTTGGAAGATCCTCCAAAAACCAGATTTTGCATTGTAACTCTTGGAGATTCGAAACCCCTCTCAAACATCCTGACAATATATATGGAATATAACTTAAAGTATAAGAAAGAGAAAAGAGAAGAGGAACTATCACTTATATTTAAATGTTATATATTCCATATATATATTGACCTTTCACAAGCCTAATTTAAAGCAAACTCCTTAAAAGAAAACTTTGTTTTTCATACGACAAAATAGTAACTCGTACGAGTATTCTCACCTGACCATTCAAGAATTCTTAGAAAACCAAATGAGTAAACACAGAAGGAAATGACAAAGCAGTTACTCGTATGACTATTCCCACAGAGTCGAATGACAAAATACAAAATCAGATATTCCGAGTAGAAATTCGTACAACCCCCTTTTCTGATTCTTATTATAAAATAGAGACCTTGATAGAATGTCATACGATGCAGTAATAACACTCATACGATATTTAGCAGCGACTATATGAACGAGACCTATGGGATAAAAAAATGAATTTGAGGCTGAAGTATTGAATTTTGTGCCCCACGATGGGCACCAAAAAAGTGTGTGAAAAGTGGACCTGTATCTGTATCTATGATACACAACACTTCAATTAAGTCATTAGATGCATGGTTAGTAAATCAATAATCAATGAATAATAAACCATTACAAAGCAACCCATTGCCTTCTAGTAGATGTGAGTTTAGATTGCTCTCAGATTGCTAAACTATCTAGTGACTAGACAATACCTAAATGAAGGGTTTTTAAATCTATATATTCATGAATATGAGCTAAATGAATGCAATATTTAAGCTAGATGTGCAATATTTAAGCTAGATATGCAAGATTAATCTAGATATGCAAGATTTAAACTAGATATGCAAGATTTAATTTAACATGATTTAAGAAATATATAAATATTTAAGCCAAATGATTTAAGCAATATGAAATAACTAATATGCAATATCTCTGTAGACACCTAAAAATGGTCAATGCTTGCAAGGTCATACTTTAACATTTGCACATTGCCTCATTTTAGGTTTTTGCATCGCATTAACATTTCTCCTATGATTCGCACTTGGTCTTTATCATTTGCGAGCATCAAGTCATTCTTCTACATTCTTCAATCATCTTGTCCTCAAATTTGGTCTTGTCGACAACACTATCCAGTCATGATTTTGATCGATTTTATCCTGTTGCATCAATGTGCGTGATCATTTTGGACATCATCAATCCTAATTAGGGTTTTTGTCCTCCTGTCATTTTGCGATCAATTTGTCATCAATCATTGCTCTCTTATCAATCTTATCATCAATCTTATCATCAATCTTATCATTTTGGACATCGTCAATCCTAATTAGGGTTTTGTCCTCTTTTCAATCTTATCATCTGGCGATCGGTTTATCAATCTTGTCGTTTTAATGATCGATTTGTCATCGATCATTGTCATGTTTAATTTTGTCATTTGGTGATCGATTTGTCATCGATCGTGGTCATTTTCAATCTTGTCATTTTGCAATCTATTTGTCATCAATTCTTGTCCTTTTGTCAATCTTGTCATTTTGCGACTGATTTGTCATCGATCGTTGTCTGTCTCAATTATGTCAATTTGGATCAATTTGTCATTGTTCCTCGTCAATTGGCGCATTTCTCAGTCAAATCGTTTATCACATTGGTCATTTATCAATTCAAAATCATGATTGAGTCAATTATCTTCAATCAAGACCTAATTGTCATTCTTGCATTGCTAATTCATCTCTTTAGGGTTTCGTGATTTCATCATTTAACCTCGCTTATCATTTTCTTCCTTTAGGATAAATAATTTATTTATTTATCCTAAGTCTTCTTGTCACAATTAAATCTTCATTTAATTGGCTAATTATTCTTCTTTGTGAATTAATTAATAAATGACAAATTATTAATTAATTTACCTAATTTCTTCTAGTTCCTAATTTCCTATTTTTCCATCAATTTCTAATTCCTAATTTTCATCAATTTCAATTTTCTAATTTCTTAATTTATCCAATTTCAATTTCCTCCTATTTCTCTCCTAAATTCATGGAAATGACATGTTAATTTGTCATAAATTTGTCATAATTGACAATCAATCAATTTTGACATAGAAGTTGTCATATTTTGTCATAAATTATCAATCAACAAATTTTGCATAGAAAGTGCATAATTTGTCATAATTTGTCATATTGATTTGCAATTTCCATTTGAATTGCATCATGCTAATCTTGTCATCTATCCAATTCTTCTATAAATTGGATGATTTTCTTCAATCAATCCCCATATCCCTAATCAAACTATCGAATTTATGCTTCTAGTACTCTTGAGCAATAACCAATATCCATCTTGCTTTCAATTGTATGTGTGCACTTGTAGGTGAGATCCACAAATCCATTTGAAGAGGAAAGAAGAACAATGGAGCCACATGGAAGAAGCATCCAAATCATCATTTGGTTTGCATAATATTTAGTTTTGTATGCTTTTGATCTCATGTCTCTATTGAATGTTGTTTAGGATAGATTCATTGCATTCTAGCCTTTCGTGATTAAACAATGATTGATGAATATGTTTATATATGCTTGTGATGATTTCCTATTTCCTAATGTACATTAATTGGTGAACCCGATGTGAACACTAACCATCTAACCCTTTAACTATGTTTTGGAGTGCTTTGAAGTTGATTTGCAGGTCAAAAACCCAAAAACAGGGCCGTGCAGAGTATTTTGGAGACTTCTGCGCTTGTGTAAGACAACTTGCGCCTGTGGCGAACATTCTGCACTTATGTAGGGGACATTCTACACTTGTGTCAGACATTCTGCGCTTGTGTCATGACTTTTGCACTTGTGTAAAGTCCAGAACAGAGGTAAAAAAATGCAGTGTTTACTTGAAATTTGTTGTGTTTTTGCATTCTGTTTTCTGTGCTTTGGATTTTGGTACTAATTATCTGTGCAGAATCTTGGCATACGCATGGCAAAGACTATGAATCAAACTACTAACATGTTTTATGCAGATTCGATAGTCAAAGACAACAAATCAAACCTTTAACTTGGGTTTTGCAGGTTACCTTGGAGAAGCAACCAAACTTTTGTGTTTGTGATTTTTAATTAGGAGCTTAGTGATTTATAAATAGGTTGGAATGAACATTTGTTTGCTTTGATTTTTAAGTGTGACATTGGAGTAGGAGAGTATGCTCTCATCCTTCTTAGGGTGATCAGAAATCCAGATCTTCGATACCATGCTTGTGTTGTTGATTGTGTGTCTCCTTTAGAGGGCCTGCCTTCCCGACCACTTTGCTTTTGCAAGCAAGTGATAATCATGAGAAGGGAATGACCCAAAGTGAGTATGGCTAGAATTCCTTGGCATTATAACTCACTATAAAAAAATAACCGATGAGTGAAAGCTTTGAAGGAAGTGTTACGTGGGAATTGCAGTTACTTGGGAAGTGATGACCCTTGAACTCTTTCTCATATCAACATCTAAGTAGGACCTCTTGGTCTAAATCATGCTTGTGCAACTACATTTTTTTGGTATCTTGATGGGCTTAATGTCTCAATCATGCTTGCGTGACATCAAGGAGTAATGCTTAACAGAAATCCTTACTACATACCTTGTTTTTAGAGGCCAAAAACCCTTCTAGTTGCTTGAGAAGGACAAATTCGGATACTTGGAAGAGATACTAAGTTTGCCATGGGGAGATTTCCATGGAGACTGATGCTTGGCTGCCTTGAGAAGTGAGTGCCATGGAGGGGAGCCCGTGGGGTCAAGCATCTATGTATTCTCCTTGAATCTCATAATGAGTCTACCTCTCAAGTACCTAATGTCTTTGCCTACCATAAGAAATGTGGAAATGAGCATGATTGTCTTGAGTCTAAGTTGTAATATCTTGTATTCTTTGCTTGTCAAAAGTTGAATTGCATCCCACTTCAAAAAGCAAAACAAAATTGATTCTAAACAAGATTTAAACACAAGAGACATTCATCCAACAAAAGTTCAACAAGGTTCAAAGCACATCTTCCAATATGATGATCAAACATTGTTCCAAATCTTGTCTTAACATTCATGTCACTTACATTTAGGTTCATCCTAGGTTGCATTTTGTAAAGCTCATTGTCAAGTACCAAGGTTAGATTTCACCTAAGTCATACTCCTTTGCATATCAATAAGAGTCATCCATTTTGCATGTGTCCTCTTGCATTAAAGTCATACCATTATCATACATTTGTATTTGCATACCTTAAGTCTCTTCCTTAAGCTTAGGTCATTATCATATCATATTAGGATCCTTTGCATAGTAATTGTCCCTTTGCATATAGTGTCAAAACTAGGGCTTGTCATACTTGAGTAATCCAAATCTTTGATAAACCCTAAGTCATTGTTAAGAAGTCTAGACCTTATCAAATATTTTTTCCTTTTGTCATCAATGTCATTTGGTCAAACCTAGCTTAGTATCCAAGCATATAGGGGAGACATTGTCATTTTGTCCTTTTGTCACTTGGTCCTTTTGTCCTTTGAGGTCTAGACATCATTTCAATTTCCTAAGGGTCTCTCTTTTAGATTTGCATTCAAAAGTTTGTCAAACTCTTCAAAAACACCAAAAACAAAGATTGCATGCTCATCTATCTAGTTTGCATTTAGTTGCATATCATACATTATCCTTGAAAAATTCCAAAAATATTGCATTTGCATAGTGACATGTCTATTGAAACAAGGTTCCAAGCACCAATGATGCAACAAAGTTTGACATATCAACCGACAATGCAATCGAATTTTAATCCAAGGCAATCACAATTATATCCAACCCAACAACAAGGCAATATTGATCAAACTCTTTATGATGAAACAAGTCTCCAAATACAAAAACTAGAGGAGAAGCTAGCTCAAGAACAAGAGATATTGGAACAAAGAGTGAGAAACATTCAGAAGAATAGATCACAAACGTCCAAAATGTTTCAAAAATTTCCAAGTCAAAATCTAAATATTGAGCCAATTGATGTAAGATCTCTTCTTGAACAATCAGACATACCAGCTCTCCTCTCACAAATAGAGATGATGAAACAATTTCAAGAAAAGAGACAACATCAATTTCAACATTATGTGCCTCCACAACAAGAACAAGAAGGTGTTTACTATCAATCAGATTTTCAACCAATACAACCAATGGTTCAACAAATTGTCCAACATATACAACCAACACAACCAATGGTCCAATTTCAACAATATGTCCAGCCAACTATACAATGTCCACAAATAGTCCAACCAATGGTGGAATATCAACAAGTTCAATCAACATCTCAATGTCAACAACGCCAACCAAACATTCAAAAACAAAGGTTGCAGCACACACCAACCCAAGTTTCAAACATGTCAGAACAATTGAACCAAGTCCAATATCAAAACATGACATCAGATTACGACCAAATTCTTGCCAAACAAGTTCAAACTCCAGATACAACCATGTCAAAACCTAAAAAGAAAGGTGGCTTTTTTGCAAGGCTCTTAAGGAACCTACCAAGTGAGTTTATTAAGGAAGATCAAAATAATACACTTATGTCTAGCAATGCCTCATCCCCCCACAAACAAATTGACTCTCCAGTGGCATCTATCCCTACACCTTTAGAAGTTTCACAAGAACCTTCTATATTGTCCTCATCAAACAATACACCCAAGGATGCAATTATCCAAGAGCTATCCATAATTGATTACCACGATAATCGAATTCATGATGCACATCCTTGTCATGTTTCAAAAATACAAGACCTAATGCCACCATGCACTTTATTTCCATTACCTATTTTAGAGGACCCCATTCAAAGTCCCTCTTCCTCATGTTCAAGCATTGATTCCTTGCTAGAATCCATCACAAATGTTCAAAGTGCATTTCCTTCATGCCAAAGCATTGATTCCTTGTCAAAATCCCCCAAGCATATCCGAAGTCCAACCCCATGTCAAGAGGATAATTTAGAGCATGAAGAAATGAGTCCTAAAGAAAATCAAGATCAAGATCCTGAAACCTTATCATCCCATCCAATTTTTGACCAGGACCCCATCTTCCTAGAAACTCATGATGATTCTCCTATTCTTGTCCATCCTATCCAAAGTCCCATTGACATTCCACTCCTCGAGCAAGATCAAGATATTCTAGTCCATCCAATCCCAAATGATCCCATTCCATTTCATGAACACGATGTCCTTTCAAATCCCATTGACATTCCACTTCCTAAACAAGATCAAGATATCCCTTCCATTCTTTCCGATGATCCCATTGAAAGTCAAGAGCAAAGCACCTTTAAAGAGGAATCCAATGATCTTCCTACTTGTCAAGATCAAATCATTCCTTCAGATCCTCCACAAGATCCACTTGTCCCTCCATCTCCATGTCCTAATCCCGCATATCCATTCCAAGATCGCATTTCTTTTGACGATCCCATTATTTCTCCCATTCCATCTCTTGAAGAGCCTATCATTGAACCATGTCCACTACATGATCCTAATCCATCTCATGATCCTGATACCCCTCATGATTCTAACATGTCAGTGCAAGATGTTCATGAACCCTCGACATGCATAATGGGTTCTTCCACTTTGGTGCAATCCGATCCACTTCAAGATCTCATTATTTCTCTCATATCATATCCACCTCATAATGGACTCGCATCTTCTTCCCAAAGAAAAGAGTATCCTACAAGTCAAGATATTCATAAAGGCAAAGGGGTAGATCTTCACAAGCAAGAACCCTTTCATATCAAAGAGTATACTAATGGTCATGGCTACAGAGCTCACACTCAAGGCATTGGTATCCCTTCAAAGTCAAAATCCAAATGTCCACCTTCCCCATCATTGCTTCCATCCATTCTAGGTCCCTATATCCCTCCATCTCCTATGCAACATCATCAAAGGCACACATCTTGGAGAACCTTCCATCCATCCCACATGCCTCCATATCATTCCCATCCACACCGACATTCATTCCCTCTTCCAAACAATTTGGATGCCAAGTATAAGCATCATAAGTCTAGAAATCCACATATATTCAAGGATCAACATGTCCAATATAATCGACATGTCAAAACAAAGAACAATATGATCTATAAAGAAAAAGAAATATCCAAAAGGTCAGAAAGACCCACTGAGAAAAATAAAGCAAAGTCAAAATATATATGGGTTCCTAAATCCCTTATACAAGCAATGCACTCCAAGGAACCACAAAAGCATGAAAAATCAAAAACCATGTGGATCCCTAAGAAGCTCTGTGAAGCACAAAAGCCTAGAGAAACATCCAACTTGGCATCCAAAATTGCTATTCCTCCATCCAACCCTCTCAAATTTGTTCCTCTGTCACCTTCTTCATCCATTTTGGGCCCTTATGTCCCAAAATCCATAGTCATTCCTTCGTCAAAATCTCAATATCCAAAATACATTTGTCCTCCATCAGTCCCTCACCCCTCAAGGTGTGTGCCAATGTCGATCTTGCCAACATTTCCATCCACTGAAGCCCAATTCTTCCAATACCCTATCCATTATCCAATGCATATTTTCCATCCTTCGATCCCTTTGGTCCAATCCTTTGCATAAATCCTTGCCTTAGTTTCATCTCATTTTTCATGTCCTTATCCTACCAACATCTTTGAGCATACTTTTAAAGGTCATAGTCCATTTTTTTCAAGGCTACTATCCAAACAAAAAAGACACTTGAGTCCTTCTTCCATCCCCTATCATGTGTCCATCTTCTCTTGAAAAAGTCAAAATACAAAAAAAAAAAAAAAAGACAAAAAAGAAAAGAAAAAAGTAAATAAAAATAATTTGTCCACTGGTGAAAACCTGGCAAACAAGCGCCTTGGGCAAGTACCATGATGAAAACCTAGCAAACAGGCGTCATGCATAATCTATGAACTTCTTGCACACCACACTTGGGGGTAGTTTTCCTCCTTCATATCCTATTGTGCTTCATTATCCTATCATACCATGTCATTACCCTTCATATCCTATTGTCCCTCATGTCCAGTTTCCCTTTCCACCTTTGATCTTGACAAGGCTGATGATCTTCATGAGCATCATGCATCTTTCTTGTAGCTTTTAGTCCATCATAGCTTTTGGTCATTTATCCATTTGCTTATTATAACCTTTCATCCATATTCCCTAGCTTATTGCCACTTTCTACCACTATCTCGTATCCTATCCCGACCTTCAGTCCATGTCCCTTATTCATTCTTGGTCTTTCTTATCCTATCCATATCTTATCACTATCCATACACTCTTTTTCCTTCTTTGATCTTGATTTGACATAAGGACGCGAAATGCAAAACATGTTTTCAAACACCTCTTGACATGTCCCTCATGCCATGTTCCTGCTTTACATTGTCATATCCAGTCTCTTGTCCCATCACACAATAGCCCTTGAAAATTGCATCCATATTGTCTCCATAATAAAAGGCCTTTGTCTTCCCTCTATCCACCTACATTTTAGCAAGCCTATTTATTCACCTGTCATATTCCTTGCCTTGCTAGACACTAGGGGCAAAATCATAAAAATCATAAAAAAATTGAAAAATGTCCTGAAAATAATTCATAAAAATCGAAAAATGTCCTAAAATAATTCAAGAAAAACAATTTGAACAATGTCCTAAAATAATTCAAAAAAAACAATTTGAAAAATGTCTTGAAATAATCCAAAAAAATCAAATAATGTCCTGAAAAATTCTCTAAAAATCAAATAATGTCCTGAAAAAATTTCAAAAAAATTGAAAAATCCATAAACAAACATTTTGCAAATAAATATCCTCTGTGCATAAGACAAATCACTAATCATTCATCCAACAACACTCACAATCCATTTAACGCTGTGCTTTAATGAAATCATGCTTTAACCAGATGAACTTTTTCAATCAAAACCAAACATTCAAACTGATCACAATTGTCATATCAATCGAATATCAGTATCAGAATCATTTTTCCTTGTTCCTATTATCATGGGTCTTATACAGGGTGTGGTATACTCGAAACCAAACTGTGTCCTATCTTAGACGAGGTACCGCATTTCCTGAAACTAGACAGCATGATCGTCCTATTAGCGCTTTCAACTTTTGACAATGAAGATCAAGATGTTTGTCTGATTTGCTTGAATTTGTGAGTCTTATCTTTTTATTGATTTATCTTTCGCTTCAATCATGTTCCTATGTTGCTCGATGATGTCACTGAGTGATTTAGAGTGACCAGGATGGCTCATGGTCTCTTTCTTTTTTTCATTGTGATTGTCGTTTGTCTTTGATGTGTCTATCTTTTGCAAAAAGGGTTGCATTTCAGCTCTAGCCTTCAATGCCATGATGCTACGCATCCATTTTGCTACATAAAAATAAAGGTTCTCACCTACAAAGTGCATTACTGAAAGCAAGTTTTTCTTCATCTCTAACTCTCCCCTGTCTCATTTCTTCTGACTAACACTTCTTCCATCTGGTCGGATAGTCAGTTCGGTCTAGTGCTCCGATTTCCAAAAATGTATGCTATATCCTGCATTCATTGGTTAGTACATTTGCATTCCATCACATATTACATCAAGCATTTTATCCATTTCATTTCATAAACACATCAAAAATACATAAAAATACATCCATACATGTTCATAAAAAGAGCATAAGTTATCGATACATGGAAAATAACATCAGTCATAACACATTGCATCCCATCATATCGATGCATATCATATCATATGTCAAAATAATATCGAAGTACAAAATCGGACTGTCTGTCCTAAGTATGGCCCGCAGGCTGACTACATAATATCAAGCTAAATAATGTCCACTGTCTGTCATAAGGAGTACATACCTCTGTCACTGGGTTCTCCCTCTGTCCTCCTCATCCCTGCCATGTCTCATAGATGATGTCCCTCTTGGTCCTGGCTGTGGTGGTCTCATCGGTCCACTCACCCCCATGCTGCTCAATGACCTCCGAGAGCGTGACCTGCTCTCTGTCCTTGATCGTGCCCGATATGAAGGTGCTCTCCACTCTAGTGGAATTGCACTCTCATATAGTGTCCTCCAATACAGTCTCTCCTCTCCGATCTCTATCAGCATCTATACCATCTCTCGTGCACTGGCATCCCTAATCGATCCAATGAACTCAGTGACTCTCTATCCCTCTCGCTGTGCCTGAGCTATGGCTGTATCTTGAGCCTCTATGAGTTTGGCTATCTCTACTCTGAACTGCTCATGCTGTCTCTCCAATGTCGCAATATAGTCCTGTTGACTCGCTATGGTAGCCCTACACATATCCATCTCCTCTATCCTAGCTGTCTCCAACTCTATGGGAATATCCTGAAATGTCTCCTGATCAGCTGAGTCTGGCTCCTCATCGTCCTCTCCCCCATCATCACCGTCATCATTCCCCCCACTATCAGCTCCATCCTCATCCCCATCCACCATCATCTCCCTCATCCTCATCATCACCCTCGTCATCCTCCTCGTCCTCCTCATCTCCCTCCTCTCCTGTGAGTGGGAAGTCCTCCTGTCTCCTAGGTACTGGAATATCAGGATTAGTCAAAGGCACTGGCCGTTGTGGTGCAAACCATATCTCATACTCCTCTGTCATCCTAGAATCCACCACATCTGACCTCCAAGCCCACTATCTCTGTTGAAGCTGTACAAAGTCGGCATATGCTATGTGTGGCTGAATCATACTCCCCCACTGACTCGTCTCTCTGTGAGATTGGGCAAAGCATGCAGTCCTCCTAGGTACATCCTGCATCTCTCCAAACTGTCATCTGACCCTCTCTGGTAGGTACATCTCAATCACTCTCTGGTGATTCACTGGTCACCCAATCAAGTACCTCTCCTGTCTACAATATGGTAGCTCCTCATGATCATCTGACCATCCAAGGCAATCTCGATATGGCCTCCATATGAACTCTCTCAATCTGTCTAGCTCATGTCGCAAGTACAATATGTATCCAAACGGACCCTATCTCAGTGCTCCTCCATAGCTATACACATATGGACGGTGTGGTACAATCTATCTCTTTGTAATCGGTCGACATATGGCTATGTGCTCAAATGCCCATACCTGTAGTAATGTGACTCCATAGCTCAGAGTCTGAACTCCCTGATATGCTATCTGATGCAACTAAAAATAGAGCATAGCCAGTACACATGGTCCCCATGCGTACATTGTCCCCTCTATCACCATCCACTCTAGCACTCTTCCCCATCCAATAGGGAATCCATGTCCTCGTCTGTCACCTGCTAGAAGACATGCTATCACAACTGCTATCACCACATATCGTCAGTCATACTCGGAAGCCATGCTCTCCCAACCGATCTCCCTCTCGACAATGTCCAAATCATTTGTGTTGCACTCAAATAGCCTACATAACACATCTCTCCCTATCACTGGGTCATAATCTATCATCTCCCCATGTATCAGAATGCGGAGGATGCGCCATACGTCCTCTAGAGTCACTGTCGGCTCTCCAATCGCCAAATGGAATGAGGAGGTCTCCAAGTGCCATCGCTCTGCCAATGTGGTAAGCAATCCTATGTTTTCCCTAATCTCAGGCATGTATGTGATATAATATATCCCCAGTCCTGCTAATGTGTCTCTCTCTATGCTCCTAAGTCTATGTCGTAGCATGAAATAGTCTGGTCGATTCTCCTGCGTGATCAATGGATACTGTCGATTCTGCATCACAATCGGGGCATCATTTTTTCAGTTTTAGGGTTTGCTCCTACAGGTTTCATTTCCTCATTTTCATGTCCAATCAGGGTGTTTTTCATCTACATTGACCTATCCTACCCTTATCCCCCCTTTTCCGATCATTTGCATGTCATTTTGACCAAAACTAAGGTTTTCAGTGCACAATTGTGCTTGTGTTAGCTAACCTGCACCTGTGTCAGGTAAATTGTGCTTGTGTCTTCCTACACAAGTGCAGAATACATGACACAAGCATAGAATTAGACTACACAAGCGTAGAAGTCCTCTTTTGCATCCCCTATGGGCCCCGCAATGTCCCGCAAACGAGTCAAATTCATCAAATTGAAAAATGGGTTTTCGAGATACATACCACTACTCTTGCATCCTTTGATCATCTGAATGTGCGTACATGTTCTCCAAGGTGATCCACCATTGGAATGTTCGCCATCTCTCTGCACATGTCCTTGTCCAGAGCAACAAATCCTCTTCTTGGGCTAGTACAAATGAGCAAATTTTCACTCTCTTGGTTTCATTTATAGCTCTTTGTCATTGCATAGATGGACGTGCATCCTCTCCATCTTATGTTGGTCGTAGTCTTGTGCACCTTAAATTGCTTTTCCTTCATGTATCTGATCTCCGATTGTCAGTTCGTTCGATCCTATCATTTTTATCAACCAATTGGCCTCTTTCTTGCATGTTTCCGGCCAATTCCTCGAGGGGGCATGCATATGTCATTGTTATTGTCTAGGGCATTTTCATTATTGTTCTTTGAAACAATGCTCAGAATTGCATTGTCTCAAAGAGGGGCAAAATGTAGACACCTAAAAATGGTCAACGCTTGCAAGGTCATACTTTAACATTTGCACATTGCCTCATTTTAGGTTTTTGCGTCGCATTAACATTTCTCCTATGATTCGCACTTGGTCTTTATCATTTGCAAGCATCGAGTCATTCTTCTACATTCTTCAATCATCTCATCCTCAAATTTGGTCTTGTCGACAACACTATCCAGTCATGATTTTGATCGATTTTATCCTGTTGCATCAATGTGCGTGATCATTTTGGACATCGTCAATCCTAATTAGGGTTTTGTCCTCCTGTCATTTTGTGATCGATTTGTCATCAATCATTGCTCTTTTATCAATCTTATCATCAATCTTATCATCAATCTTATCATCAATCTTATCATTTTTTATTTGAGATTATTTGAGATTATTTATCAATTTTTAATTCTTTTTTTTTTGTCAATTAATTCCTTTTTTGATGATTTAATGACAAATTGATTTAGTTAATTAAATATGCTAGGATATTCAATAAAATAAATAGGATAATTGTTTAAAAATGATTTACTTGGAATGATCAATTAATTAAATAAATATTTAATTAATATTGGTTGATTAATTTGTCATGTGACATTTGATGATTTTAGAAATTAATTGTGTTCTCAAGATTTATTTAATTGCCTTTGGTTAGGACCTTGGTGACGTTGTCGAGATTAGGGGCCCATGGTTGAGATGACCATTTTTAGGGTATTACAGGAAAAACCTTGGTGGGATTTGTGACCCACAATATTTACTCACTAGCCAATATGAATAAATATTACTCAGTACAATAGGGGCTTGCACATGCAGGAAGGCCAACTGCCTAGAGCTCACTGCTCAACACAAAATGGAGTCCCACTAACTACACAATTGGATGGTTAAATCCAATAACAATGTACTCCTTCAAAATAGCATCTGCAATCCTAGATTCAGTATCGGTTTAAGCTCTGTCTGATACCTCTACCAAAAAATAGTCTTCACTTTGCTCTGCTTCTTATTCGCTCTCAAAATAAATACATCAAAGTGCATATATAGTTATCCAATATCATATCTCTATCCTATCACATATACCGCTTAAATACACACATTTTATTATCTACTTTGCATACAACTACTCCTTACAAAATGACCTACAATATCTCATACATATATGATTCTTTACAATACATCATGTCGGCTATACAATTACAATTTAAATTACATAAACAATATTATTTCCAAGTTGGCTTTGGATTCCAGTATGATCTGTTGCCAATGTAAACTGGATGCCAGTGTGAATAAACCTTGTAGTATCTGCCGGTGTTGGTAGGTGAAGTCTATTGCTGGTATTACCTATGAACCATGTTGAACCTAGTTGCCATCAATGACAACATATACCATTCTCATCTGAGTGTGTAATGCCAACATATTACTTATATTTATGGAAATCATCAACCTATATTTCAAGGTTAGATAAACCCTCAACACAAATTACAAAATAATAACCTCACACGCTACAACAATACATGTGGACCAAAACAATGTCGACTAAGACATAGCGTTATTCCATTATTTGTTTTGAACAAAATAATATGTATTTAATTTTATTTCCCTCATTGGGTATGACCCATCTTTAGTCATGCACCTTTTGTTCCTTTATGTTTCACCTTTTCTGCCCCAATGAACCCATTGGTTGAACCTGTGTATTGGTTCAAGGTTCAAAGTTCAACTGGCCCCTTTGTGTGGGTAGCGGCTTTGTTATGTTGTTAAGCAAGTGAGTGTGAATGTGTTAAGCTAGTCTTGAACTTGAACTTTGAACCATTTCTAAATCAGTTCAAGGTTCAAGGTTCAAAGTCTTTCTTTATGTTTGTTAAAAGTCTACGCTTGTTCCCGATGTTTTGTTAAGCTGGAAGTTAGAATTTCTTTTATTTTCTTAGGATTGAACTTGAACCATTGAACTTCTTGTGAGTTGGTTCAAAGTTCAAAGGTTCATTTCAAATTGGCCCCAAGGACATTAATAACATAAAAGGTGGTGTGACAAAAGGAATATTTTGAGCATCTTAAAATTTAAAATAATTAAGAAAGTTGTTAGGTTCCCATCAAATCATTGGTTATCTCACATGTTCAGATGAATCATTATGAGGTGTGTGTAGATGTTACTCAGTTTTTCTGCTTCTTAACATGTGAATTCTCAAATTTCAAAGTGGTAGTTATTGTTGTTGAAGGAGGGAAAGATGTCAAAGGTAATTTCAACTCCATACTTCTGAGGGTTTCACAGATTTCATGGTGGTAACAAGTGAGTTTTAATAATTTCCCTCCACTGTGTTACTAGCTCAGGAAGTCATTGTAGGAAAATTCTTTGTTTTGGAATAGAATTATGTCCTGTTTAAGAACTGTTTGATAAATGTAAAAGTGGCCATTATGAGGCTGACTCTTCCAAAACTTGGCCACACATCATGCCTAGTTAGTATACTTCCAAAACTAGGTGATACTTCTTTGGTCCAGGCTGACTTAGGAGATTTTTTAGAAAGAGCTAGAAACCCTGGTGCTGACTCGATGATGGAAAGAATAGTTAGAAGTTGCTTGATTGAAGATTTTTCTTTTCCAACTACTGCTCCTTGTCCAAAACTAGTAATAACATGTATGAACATATATGACACTGAAAGCAAGAGCATTAGGACCAACAATTGTAAAATGCTAGTAGAAATTAACAGAGAAATGGTGATGGCTGCAATGGGAATCCCTCATAAAGAGTCATATAAAGAATCATAAATTAGAACCTCATATGCATTTTTATCTAAGAAGAAAAGCACATATAGAAGCATCATTGCAAGGAATTGGATTCTAAAGATTCAGAAAGGGGGGTCCCAGTTACCCAAGCCTCTTACCCGAGAGCATTTCATCATAGAGGTGTGGGACATTGTAATATTGTTAAACAGACTCAAAGGGATCTTACACTATTTTTATTGGGAGGATTGGATGTACTTTTACATTTAGGTGTTATTAGCTGGTGAGAAATATCTTGACTAGGCATCGATTATTGCTGAAAGACTCCATGAGGGTTTGAGTAACTTTGTTGGGATGTCCAGTTTTTACATGTCCTCATATTTATTTTATATATTGTCTTGTACTAGAGAATGACAAGGGTTTATAATGAACCTTGAGTGGATTGCATGAAGGTTTGTGATTATTACCCCTACCTACAATAACAAACATGTAGAAAATTTCACAAGATGGAATGATGTCTTTGTAGGAAGGCTTGCCTTTGAATTGCAGGGAGACATAAATAAATTAATGTCAGCTGAGGCCATGGAGATGGTCAGTATATATGGAAGCTAATTTATGCAATCTCCCAAGTTTACTTACATTAGAGTGTGGGGCTTTGAAGGTGAACCATTCAAATTTCCCAGGTATGCCTTTAACAGTTATATGCTTATTGAAGTTTGCAGACAGTTAGCCCACATTGAAAAAAGGTTAGGGACAAAGGGTAAATCCGGGGTTGCTTTCCCAATTGAACTTGGATACTATAGTTGTAATTTGTATCTGATTCCTTGAACCTATAATTAGAGTTCAAGAAAATGAATTTGCAGCCCTACATTGCTAGACGTAAATTTGATAGCAGGGGATATGATGTAGAACATCTAAATGTTGATGACCGTTTCTCCCATGAACCTCAATTAGAAGATTACTGGGAAAATTGTTGTGATGTGTTTGAAGAGAGGAGGAGATTGTGGTGAAGATTTACTCTACAGTAGGTTGTTACAATGAGGCTCTCCATTAATGTGTCTGGAGCACAAGAAGAGGAAGGGGAAGATGTATTGGATCCCAAATTCAATGAAAGGGTTCAAGGGAAACCTATTCTTGAAATTGACTGGGATAGAAGAGAAGAGGAAAATATTCAAGCCAAGTCCTTCAATATCATAAGAAGAATGAATAAGTGGTTACGACACTGAAAATTTAGAAAGGAGTTGATTATCACTCCTAATGAAATAATAGTTGGTTCACTTGCGACAACACAAATTCCCACTTCCTCCTCTAAATAAATTGTTAATGTTGCAGGTGACACAAGGCTTACTATTGGAGAGGTTCAAACCAAAAGATCAAATATGTCCCCATTGAGTTCTTTAGTAGTTTGATTTACTTGGTCAAGGAGCAAAAAGAAGAATAGATAACCAATGGCAAATCAAATTGTTGTGGACTTGGATTCAGGTGAAGAAACCTAGGTGATCATGGATCAACAAGTGCTAGGTAACCCTTTAGTGCAGGATACAGATGCAGGGAAAGAACCTGAAGAAGATCCAAACCTGATGAGCATTGTGACTATTGTCAACCCACCAGATGATCAGACACCACCACCTAAAGAAACTTTGAGTACTTCTAGATGGCTTGGAGATTCAATTGGAAAGAAACACAACATTGTCCCTATTACAATTCTCATGGAGGATATGGTAAGCAAGTGCCTCAAGAAAATATCTAAACCCAAGAAGCTCAAAACATAGGAAATGATGGAAGTTGATGATGAAATAGGCCATTGGGTAGTGGAAGTAGCTAAGCCCATCTTAGATAGAGATCCCAAAAAAGCCACTGAGAATGATTTTATTGTTGAAAAAATAGACCTGGGAGTTGCTTCAAGGGTAGTAGATGCCAAACATTTAGAATCCTCTACTAAGAGAATGATATCTAGGACTTGGAAAGATGAGAAGGATAAACGAGAGTTGAAACAAGTTGTTACCTAGATGGCAGAGTATATTAATGACATACATCACCCAAGTCCTCAACCCTTGACATAGATGACATTGTCCTTTGACCTCAAATCACTAGTGAATAAAAAATATTAGATCAAGTCCAAAGAAGCTGCATGATAGCTGAAGTTTTTGATGAGTGGATTGATTCCATAGTGCAACAGACCACATATTATATTGCTAGCTTGATCAAGGTATATGATGATGCCATAACTATGAGTAAAGAGCTAGAACTAGAAGCTACCACATGGGAAAAAGAAAGAACTAAATGGGTAGCAGTCCTAGCTCAAATGAATGATGTGCATAAATTTGGTGTTATGAAATTTCTAACTAAGAAGGCAGTGGAAAATCTAGATGACAACGTGTTGTATGTATAAAAAAATAATGTTGAATAGAGAAATTCTATCATTAAACAGGGTCATGAAAAATATGTCAAGTTACTAAAAGGATTAAAGGAACTAATTGATATAATGTAGAAGGATCTAAAATGCATTGATATACAACTCTTGAAGGAGGATGGGCAGATGATTGAACTTGTGGCAGATATGGCCAAAATATTTAAAGAAAGGGTCTAGCTTGTTAAAGAGACAAAGTCTCTAACTACAGATGACTTTTCCAAAGTGGCAAGAATAGAATCAATGTTAGCAATCTGCTTCAATCAATTCAAAGTGCATAAAATGAAATTTATGTAGGTGAACATGGACAAATAAGTTTGGAAGCAGTGCATTCTACACATTGGACTCCCACACTATCATGTTATCTTGAATTTCTCAATAGCACATCTAGAGTGGTGAAATGTTCATGATGTCATGACAAAATAGGACAAATCAACAACTTCTTCTTCCATGATGGAGTCTTGATCAGTTTATGGATGAGTTGTCATCTTGTCTATGGTCGTTGTTCATTTAAGTTTTATCTAGTTGAAATCAAACAACTTCTTTTAACTCTAGGGTAGAGTTTAAGAGTTTAGGGTTATTTTCAAAAGAATTATTGGCTTGGAGGCTATAAATGTAATTGAGAAATCTATGTTTAAGGTCTAAAAAACTTTGATTTGAATCAGAAGACTTAATTTTCTTGGTATTACAGTGTAGACATTTGATATATGAATGGAATGATATATTTTGTATGGTCTTCAAATCTATGCATTTTGAATGATAGAGCAATCTCTATTGGGATGTATGCTTGTATACATAATAATTTACTTCATTATCAGTTCTTCATATGTGTGTGAATTCATTATCTAAGAAAATTAGTGGTGCATTGTTGTTTAGATGATTCTGATCCCCGTTGTCCTGTGAGGCATGAACGAGAATCAATTAGCATTTATGCTATATTGAGTATGTTTGGTGAAATAAGTTTTACATTGAATTGAAATGTTCAAAGTTTAAGTCTATGGGCTTTACATTTATTCATAATTATCTTGCAACATTCTTATTGTGTTGACAATTGAATGTGAATGCCTTTCTCACTTTCTACTGAAAAGTGTGTTTCTTTCTGAGTTATTTACATAAAGATTCATTAAAAATATTACGAGGAGTTGCACTCTTATGCAGAGGGTAACACAAAACTCGATTCACCCAGCTGGTGGTTCATTTTCTTTTTCATGAAGGGTATGCATGAGTCATCATTTTTTTTAATATATAAATATTAAAGGAAAGGTAATCTATTAACCAAAACATAGTCTAGACCCAAATCAATACCACAACCAAGAAACACCACCATGAATTATGCCTCAAACACCTGCAACATGCTACAATCACCAAGAATGTCGTATAACACAAAGAATACCACCAGATCAAGAAAATGATCAATAACATGCACAATGATCAATGCAAATCATCAACATGGATAGGACCCAATCTAGAAATATCCACAATAAATGTGAATCACACAAAAAGAAGTGCAACATCACCACTTACAAGAATTTCCATCATTAATATATCAAACCTCAAGAACACATGTTGAACTGATTGATAAACTGAAATATTCACTTGTCGACTTCCAAATCATGAACCATTTGAATTGAGGACACATATTAACATCCCAAACAATTTTCCAAATCCACAAACCAAGATAATGTAATTTTAGAGAAATGTGGAGCACAAACTAGAATACTGAATAACACGAACAACTAAATAACCAACCATAATACTAGACCTCATAACTCGATCAAATCAACATGTATATCACTGAAACTTTTGCTAAATAAAATAAACATGCACATCTCAAAATCCATTAAACCTCAATAGCTCATCTACAACATACTGACCAAACCAACTCATTTAATCTGACTACAATACTAAAATAGATAAAAGAATATGTTGACATTAATGACAACACATCATTCCAACAAACTTCTCTGCAATATATAATAATCTCCCCCTTTGGCATTAATGGAAACATATGAATATGAAAAACAATCAATGCAAATAAAGAAATCAACAACCAATAATCTCCCCATAAGATTATACACATAGCTCTCTCCCCCATAGGTTTTTTCACATGCTTCTTCCCCCCTTTGACATCAATGCAAATGGCACATACAGTACAAATCTTGATTCTCTCACCCTTTATCAGATAATTTGTCCCCCTTAGAACAAACTCATAAGTCAAAACACTTAATACTCCCCCTGAGTAGCAATCTCACTCATCAATTCATATCACAAGATATCTCTATGAAATCCATCAGACTAATGCAACTCCATGCATCTTAGTTCTCATCAGGAGAGGAAATTACCCCGAGCTTCTCTCTGAGATACTCAAATGTATCTTTAGGCAAAGGCTTCATGAAGATATATGCAATCTATAATTTTTTAGATACATACTCCAATGTGACTTCATTCTCATTCACCTTCTCTCTCAAGAAATGATACTTGATTGATATATGCTTGGTCTTTGAATGCAACACCAGATTCTTATAAATATCAATATCGCTTGAATTGTCACAATATATAGTATTAGGCTCATCAAAAGTAACTTTGATATCCTTCAACATCTACTTCATCCAAATCACTTGAGTATAATTGCTAGCAGCAACAATATATTTTACTTCTATAGTAGACAAAGATATAGCATTCTTCTTACTCATTTGTGAAACCAATCTCTTACCCAAGAAAAATGCACCACCACTAGTACTTTTTTTGTCATCAACATCACCTACCCAATCAATATCAGTAAAAGCACTCAAAGTAAAATCATTATCGTTAGGATATCACAAACCAAAATTAACTATCCCTTTCAGATATCTAAAAATTATTTTCACAACAACAACATGAGATTCCTTAGGATCAACTTGAAATCTAGCAATAAGAAACACGACATTCATAATATCAGGTCTAGTCTCAGTCAAATACAACAAACCACCAATCATAGATTTGTATCTAGTCTAATTTTCTTTTAGAGAATCATCATCCTTTGTTATCTTACATCTGATCACCATAGGTGTACCAACATGCTTTGTGTGAGGCCTCACCTTGACTCAGCCTGACATTCAGTGGATTTTATATTTAGACTATTATAGATACTTTATTTTGATACATTTTGAGACTTAGAACTTATATGATTTCAGGATTTGGATAACATTGCTATGATTTGATGATTTACTTACATGCTTTATTAGATAGAACACTACATGATTTTTAGATAGGATGATATTGCAATGATAGATGTCGTTATTGAATTTGCAGGACTTTACTATGAATATAGGACTATGATGTATGGTTTAGTTTATGTGAATTGGGATGAAATTGCTTATGTGAAATTGCTTGATAAAAGATGTATTTAATTTGTGCAGATGAAAATTGTATGCAAGTGATGATGTGTGTTGTTATTCCTTTGAATTATATTATATGTGGATATTTGAAAGTACTAATGTGTAAATTGAGATGCGCAAGAAATTTACCATGTGACCATGGAAATTACGGAGAACCAAACCTAGACTTATGTATGTTCGTAAGCCAGGGTTTGTCTATTTGGAGAGACAACACCCCGTTTGTGTTGTATTTTATTCGTAACAGTATATGTTGCATGAGTGTTAAGTGTTATTTAAATTTAATGTGTAAAAACCACAAGAGACAATTTCATGTTTTATTTTGTAAAAGTGTTTTATTTGTGTCACTTGACACATGTGTGGATTTAAATTTAAATGTTTTAGTTTTGTCTCTTGGTGGGAAAGTGTTTAACTATAGTTTTTCTTAAATAATATAAGGTGTTGTCATAAATACTTTGGGAATATAATCTTTGGAGTGGTCAACGTATGTTTGACCCGAAAATAAACTTCAGAGGGGTTTAAAATGGGTTAAATGAACACCTAGGGGTAGTTTAATAGGGTTTCCTAAAGCCCATAAGGTATACCTAGGGGTTAGGGGTAATTTTAGGCAAGTTTCTACTTTTTAATGATCTTTTTAACGCTTTAAAAATTGGCTTTTTTGAGTTGTGCGAAAATTGAAAATTAGAAGTTTAAATCTAATTGAGATTTTTCCTTTTGGAATGAGAGTCTTTTTGCATTCTACTTTTCTTTCCTTTTTGATTTTTAGAAACTTGTGAGAACTCAGAGAATGAACTTCTTAAGAAAGATTTTTGAGAATTGGAGGGTAATCACCCACTCTCCATTTTTGGAGACAAGAGAAACTTTGAAAAGAAAATAATAGTTTGGAATAGAAAAATTGACTAATGGTAGAAGAAAGAAGATTTGTGGATTGGGCAGCTCTTCCTCAAATATCAAAACTACCATTGGGCTGATTAAGGTTGGTTTGATTATTCTTTAAAATATTTATTTTCTTGCATGTGTTTGAGTGTATGATTGGTGAAAGAAATCTGTGTTTTTGTATGTCTTGTTTTAGAATTTCATTTGAAAATCTTGCATTATGCTTTGTTGTGTTTTGGGAGTTTTCTCAAGACCTCTTACTCTTGGGAGAGAAGAGGATCTTGTGGGTGGTAGAAGTGACAACCCTCGAGTGAGAGACTCTCATTTGAGAGCGATCACAAGGGATCTTTGTGTGACCCTTGTTGCATGGCCTATTTGTGTAATGGGGGTCATAAGGAGGGTTATAAGGCTAGAATGCCTTTGGGGGGCATAAGGAATAAGGGGTTGAGATTCTTGATATACTTATTGTGCCATGAGGTGGCTACTTGTTTTTCCATACTTGTAGTTCTCCTCAGGGTATTGGTCCACTACCACCCTTAAAAAAAGTCATCACCAAAGTGTGGTGCTGTGAAGCCAAGTTGGGAGTGTGTCTGAAAATCTATATGTATTTTGCCTTTTATGTGTTTGCCTATTTGTTACCCATCTAGGACTTGGTTGTCCGAGCTCGAGGGTGGCTACCAGTTAGCCTAGGCTGGGAGGTGAGCACTCTGTGGTCATATTTGTGTTTCTATTATGCAGGAATACCAGGAGAAAAGACTAGGAAAAGTGAAAGGTTGCAGCAGAATATTGTTGAAAGAATTTCAAATTTATTTGCGGTTATTAGTTTTAAAATTTGAAAAGAGAAATACATCCTCATTCATAGAAATGAGAGGCAAGTTGTAATTTTGGAAACAGACATGAGATTTATGGTTGTAGTTAAATAAAGAAACATCTTGTAGATTTGAGAATATCGTTAGAGTTGTAAAGAGCTAGATAAGCTTCTATTTTCAAAAAAAGAAAGAGAATTGATTTTTGATTCACATGCAATAGTTGTTGTTTTTTGCAATATAAAAATCAGTTTATTTAAATTTGGGTTCTTCTTTTTAGCTAAAAATCTATCTCCTTTTAAATTGCAGAAAATCATGAATTGCACTTGCTGTTATCATGTAAATAAAATTAGTTGTTTTATTAGTTGAGAAATCCATAAATGTATTTGTTTCAGAAAAGTATAAAGTTTTCCTAAAATAGTATTTCTTAAGTATTTAAAAAAAAAAAAAAAGGGTCTTAGAATTCTGTTTCCTACATACCCATAGATTTCAATATTTAGATTTCGATATAGTTCTGGAAATAAATATTTATCCATTAAAACAAGCGAAATCCATATTTCTTTTCCTACAATGGTTTATCAAAATCTTTCATGATTATGATGTTAGTTTAAGAAAAAGAAATTAAATCTATTAGTCACAAATATATATTCATATATATCTATATGCATGTAAAAATTCATGGATATACATATATATCTGTTTTTATACAAGCATGCCATATAAATACCCTGCAAAACGAATGAAATGGAAACCTAAGTTTATTTACCATATATATATATATATATATATATATATATATATATATATATATATATATATATATATATATATATATATATATATATATATATATATATATATATATATATATATATATATATATATATATATATATATATATATATTAATTTAGCATAATGAGATTACTTTGTTATTTCTTTTGTTCTTTTAAAAAAAAAAACAAAAAAAACTTGCATGTAAAATTAGCCTTGAGAAATATATTTAAATGTATATATATATATATATATATATATATATATATATATATATATATATATATATATTATAAATATAAAAAGAAATATAAAAAAAAAAAATTTAGCAAAAAAAATAAAGGGGTCGAAGCCACTGTGCATCGCACAGTGAACGGCGGAGCCACGCACTGTGCAAGGCACAATGGGTGGCGACGCCGCACACTATGCAGTGCATAGTGAACGGCAGGGTCGTGCACTGTGCACTGCACAGTGGGCGGCAAGGGCCGAACACTGTGCAGTGCACAGTGGGCGGCCATGGCCGCGCCACCACCGGTAACCCCCGCCTTTCCTTGCATTCGCCCTTTGCCATGCTATCTCTCTCTCAGTTCGGCCCTGCAATGTGGGGTTTGAACAAAAGAAAAAAATATATATATCAAACCCTAGCTTGGGTAGGGCTAGGGTAATAAAAATAATAATAATAAAATAGACTGTTAAATTCTTGTTTATAAATAAAAAAAATTAAAAAAATCCTAAATAGGGATTACATGAAAATTTGTTTTTAAGCTGAGGAAAATCTATATTTTAGATTAGATAGGTTTTTCAATTTAGATGGACTTGGGAATTTAAATCCCAATTAATTATTTTATCAAATTACTATTTGTGAAGCCTTGAATTAAATATAAAAAAAAAAAAGGAAATTAATTCCTTGGAAGCTAAATTGATTATTGGAAAGATAATTTTTCCTCAGCGAATAATGTCATTTAGGAAATTAATTTGACACTTTAATCCATTTATTTAATTAATGATTTAAAAAGAAATTTAGTCAATAGGGTTTTATGGGAGATCAATTCTTATCTTCGTCCACCCATTTAAATGAGTTTAAATAAATTAGACTATCGACTTTATTTGATGAGAAAACAAATTAAAACAATTAGTTTCTGCAAATGAATTTTAATTAAGTTTTGATACTTAGTTAGTATCAAGAAATTGTTTGAACTTTGTTGACCAACATGATAACATGTGTCATGATAGTAAACTGTGTCAATTATCTAGTTGTTTTAAAAAAAAAAATCATTCCATTTTTGCCCTAAATTTTGGGCATGACACTTTGCATCATCCAAACCAAAATTCTTCAACAATTCCTTCACATACTTAGATTGAGATAGAAAGATACCTTTATCCAACTGAGTTATTTTTAATCCCAAAAATAATTTCATCTCTCCTATCATAGACATCTCAAAGTCATTATGCATGTCATTAGCAAATTTCTTGCACAAACCATCATTTCCACCAAAAATAATGTCACCAACAAAAACTTCAACAATTAAGATGTTATCATTATTAATCTTGAAGTATAGATTACTATTAGTAGTACCTTTATTGAATTCAAGGTTCACCAAATACTTATCCAATCTAGCATACCAAGCTCTTGGAGCTTGCTTCAATCTGCAAACCATATCTTTCTGATATGTCAACTAAAAACCATCCAGTTGCTCAATATAGATTTCTTCTTCCATCTCACCATTAAGAAAGGCTTAATTGACATCCATTTGATACACTTTAAAATCTTTGTAAGAAACATAAGAAATAAATAATCTAACAACTTCAATTCTAGCTATTGGAGAAAAAGTCTCCTCAAAATCAATACCTTCCATCTGAGAGTAACCTTTACAAACAAGTCTTTCTTTATTCCTAACAACTTCACCTTGCTCCTTCAACTTATTTTGAAACACACATTTAGTTATAATTACATTCTTATCCTTAGGTCTAGGCACTAAAGTCCATGTATTATTCTTTTCAATCTAATTCAACTCTTTTTCCATATCTTTTACCCAATTTTCATCTTTACAAGCTTCATCAACATCTTTAGGTTCAATTTTAGAAATCAAGCAATAATCTTCAAAAACTCTTCTCCTAGTCATCACACCTCTATTATTATCACCTATAATATGATTTTCTGAATGATTTAACCTTACATACCTAGGAGTCTTAGGATTCTCATGATTTTCATGAGATTCTTGAGCTCTTTCTTCTGCACTAGCTTCTCCTTAATTCTTAGGCTTTTCTAGAGAAATCTAAACTTGATTCTAGGTCTACACTTGCTCTCTTTTATTTGTACTAACAATCTAATCATTTGAATAATATTCGGAGTATCTGGGTCAATACTCATTTCCTTCATCCACTTTCACATTATCACTTTCAACTATCTTTCTCAATCTCTTATTATAACACCAATAGGCTTTTCTCTTGGTAGAATAACCAAGAAAGATCCCTTCATCACATCTAGCATCAAACTTCCCTAGATCTTCATCTCTTTTGATATAGCATTTACTACCAAAAATTCTGAAATATCTAACTGTAGGAGCATGACCAAACCATAACTCATAAGGAGTATTACCGGAATCACCTTTAATATGCACCTGATTAAGATTGTATACAATAATACTCATAGCTTCTCTGCAATAGATATGTAGAACATTTCCTTCAATCATCATGGTTCTAGTAGCTTCCTGAACTATCATGTTCTTCCTTTCCACAATACCATTCTATTGAGGGGTCCGTGGAGTAGATAATTGGTTCTTCACCCCATGCTCTTCACAAAAATAATTGAACTCACTAGAGGTAAATTCACCACCTCTAACAGATCTCAGACACTTCAACTTCTATCCAGTCTTAGTCTCAACCATAGCTTTCAAAATCTTGAACTTCTCAAAAGATTCAGACTTATCCCTTAAGTCACCCACATCATCCTTGAATAGTCATCAATCAACAACATGAAATACATGTCACCCTGCAAGCTTCTCACTCTAGATGAACCGCACAAATCAGTATGCACAAGATCCAATATCCCATTAGAAGTATACTATTTTCTTTTGAAAGAAACTCTTGTCTTCTTCCCTAAGTGACATTCCTTACATACTGAATTAGAAGGCTTAACAATATTAGGTAGATCTCTCATAGCTTGAGTGGAACTTATCTTAACCATGCAATCAAAATTTACATGACACATCCTTCTATGCCATGACAAACTTTCATCAACTTGAGAAATCAAAGAACTTTTACCACCAGCATTCAAGTGAAAGATATTACCTTTAGTCTTTGTACCTAATGTGATCTCAATTCTGGAGCTACTCAAGATCTTACATCTACCATCCTTGAATTACAAATCATATCCCTTATCAACCATCTGTCCAATAGTCAAAATATTATTCTTTAGACCTTCAACATACAAGACACCACCAATTTTATGCTTACCATCAAGATATATAACACCTCTACCATAGATTATACCATCTTGGTCATCTCCAAATCTTACTACACCACCATCATATTTTTCCATACTCACAAAATTACTCTTATCACCTGTCATATGATGAGAGATGCCACTATTAATAACCCATTCATCTTTCTCTTCAACTTTAGCAGCCCAAGATTTCTCTTCAATAATGAAACTAGTAGAATCAACAGTCACCAAATCATCTTCCTTGATAGCAATGAACACCCACTCATCTCTTGAATATCCTTTCTCAGACTCATCATCTGTCACACCTTCATCGACATCAAAGTAGCACTTCTTCAGATATTTAGACTTATAAAGATTAAATGTCTTCTTAGAAACTCTTTTTGGACACCTTGAGGCAAAATGTCCTATCTTGTTACATGAAAAAGATTTAAGAGGTAACTTCCCTTCATACTTATCGACACCTTTAGGAAATCTCCAGGCAATCAGGGCTTAAAGCTCTTCAAGATTTCTTTCATCTTCTTCAATCTCTTTCATCTCCTTGTCATATCTAGATAATCTTGTATAAATTAATCCCTAATCATAATTCTGCTTCCCAGATATAGTAGCTTTAAATGAAGATTTAGATTTAGGAGGGGCTTCACCAAAATTACTTAACTCAAAAGCAACAAACTTACCAATCATCATGTCTCTAATCACATTTGTCACAGTCTAGATATCTTCAATAGAAATAGCCTTGTGCTTGTAAGAAGGAGGCAAGGATATCATCACTTTGGCCATTATCTCAAATTCTTCCAATACTCCACAAACACATTTGATGTTCAACACAAGCTCATTCACTTTCTGCATAAAGGAGGCAATGTTCTCATCTTCACCCATCTTCAGCATATCATACTTTCCTTTCAAGCTCTGTAACTTAACAACTTTCACATACTATCACCTTCATACAAAGTCATTAACTTATTCCAAATCTCATGAGAACTTTATAGATCCATCACATTAATCATCTCAGTATTAGACAAGGAACTCAACAATGCTTCCTTGACTCTATATTAAATTCATCTTCCTTAATCTCATCCAAAGTAGTAGGACCATTCTGAGGAGCATTATACACATTCTTAGTAATCTTCCAATAGTCTTCACCAATGCATCTAAAATGACATTCCATCTCATTCTTCCAGAGAGTGTAATTAATTCCTTCAAAGCTTAGACTATCCTTCTTAAAAGAAAAAAGTTGCTATCCCTGATCTCCTCAAGTGATCAATCTTATTTTGGAGGATCTAGCTCTGATACCAATTGTTGGCAACAATGTAGCAAAATAAGGAGGGGGGGTGAATCAAATTGCACACAAATTCTACACAACTCAAACTTAAATTATGATCTGATTATTAGCAAATAAAAACATAAACCATCACCACATCAATAACACACAACACCAATATTTTTGATGTGGAAAGCCTGGTTAAGGGAAAAACCATGGTGGAAACCTATCCATGATGAGATAATACCCTATTAGGAGTAAATGTAAATATTACAATGGGGAATGCACATGAATTTAGGCACACTTCCTAGAGATCATTTCTTAAAAAAAGAAGGGCTACAACCCTGAGGAAGACTCACTGTCTTACAAAGATCAAACAACAATCTGGATTACATGAATTGATGAAATAGCATCTCCCAATGCCTGATTATAGTTCCAGTTTAGCACAAATGCTCAAACTCTTCTCTTTCCACTTATTCACACTCTTTCACACTCTTTCATACTTCACCTCTACTACTAAAATATCAATCAATGTTCGCACATACAAATGCATCTCACAAATGAATATTACCTAGATTTATACAAATCATCAACCTATATGTCATGGTCAGCTAAAACCTCAACACTAACTAAAATAATAACCTCACATGCTACAAAAACACATGCAAACCAAACCAATATCGACTAAGATATGGTGTAGACCCAAATCAATACCTCAACCAAGAAACACCGCCAAGAATTACACCTCAAACATCCACAACACACTATAATCACTAAGAATGTCACATGACATGAACACCACTTTATCAACAAAATGATCAATAACGTGCACAATGATCAATGTGGACCATCAACACAGATATCACCTGATCTAGAAACATCCACAAGCAACGTGAATTACACAAAAATAACCACAACATCACCACTTACTATAATTTCCATCATTAATATACCAAACCTCAAGAACACACATTGAACTGACTGATAAACTGAAAGATTCACTTATGGAATTTCAAATCATGAACCATCTAAATTAAGGACACATATGAATATCCCAAACACTCTACCAAATCCACAAACCAAGATAATGCAATTTTAGAGAAATGCAAAGCACAAACCAAAACACCAAATAACACGAACAACTAAAAAACCAACCATAATATCGGACCTCATAACTCAATCAAATCAACATGTGGATCATTGAAACTTCCACAAAATCAACTAAACATAAGCATATCAAAACCCATTAAACCGCAATAGCTCATTTGCAACATACCAACCAAACCAACTCATTTAATCAGACTGCAACACTGGAATACACAAAAGAATATGTTGACATCAATGACAACACATCATTCCAATAAACTTCTCAATAATATCCAATAGTTCCCATGGTCCTTATACCTTGATTTTTGGCATGCGTTTGTGAGTTTATTAAAATTTGATTTAGCCTTGTGATGTGATTTTGTGTATTTTTTATGTGGTTTCCTTTCTAAGATTATGAGTTTTTTTCCTTTGGATGTTAGGTGTCAGCCTAGGTCTAGAGTGTTAGTTGGAACCTTGTGTCATCTCCTACCATGGTGGGTGGTTCCTTATTGGTTCCACATGATCAAGTGGTTTGATGCTTTATTCCTTTGGGATGTTCTTCATTGTATTCTTTTATGCATGGATGTGGATTCTCATCTTTTTAGCTTATGAATGGATATTATTACAGATGGATTTACATGATTCTTATGGCACATGTATTTGAATATTTCATGAGATCATTATATTTATAATTGATAGCTATGCTCCTTGATGTAAAATAGATAATTTTTATGTAATGGTAGTTGATAATTAGATTATGGATATGATTCTTGTATTAGGACATATAGATGTATCATGTTGTATCTTGGATTTTGATTGGTTTATGGAAATAATGTGTTTTGTCCTATTGATATGCAAATAATATCTTATGGATGTTTGCTATGTTAAAAGAGATGGGTTAGTAATGTGATAGATCATATGGGGCACCCATTAAACATGATAATTCAAGATTAGAGGAGGGATAAGACGTTAAACATGTCTTAGGATGTTTTCCTTGTGTTTTCAATCATGTATTTTTTGTTTGTAATTAAAGACCCCATCTTGTGAGCCAAACCCCTATTTTGGCATCTTGATAAGACAATTAGGAATTTTGGAAAAAAGGGGACTAAGTATTCTTAGGATAGGTTTGTCCTAGTGATTATTTTAGTTGTTTTATGTTCTTCTAGGGTGTTTAGAGGTTTTAGTCTTGACCCAAGTCATTCAGGTGCAAGAAATGACATTTTTGACAACTTTGTCAAAAGTTGTCATGAGCAACTTTTTGTGCCATTTTTTAATTCTTGTTGGTCTAACTCCTCTAATGGCTAAAACCTATTGTTTTAAGTTGGGAGCAGTTGTAAAGGGATATAAACACCTTGAGGACACAATTCCCAAAGAGAGATTGTACGGAGAAAGCTTTTATGATTGCAAGCAATAAGAAATTCTGAGTTTTTCCTGCAAATTGTGAGGTTTTGGCATGGGGTATAGAGTTGTATAGATTGGGACCAATCCCCAATGTTGTTATTTTGTTAGTGCAATGAGTTACCAATTATTTGGTCTTGATTTGAGGTCTTGATCATTTGTTTTACTCTAGATATCTAAGTTTTGTTGTAGGTACCCAGAATACCAGGGTTTTGCCTTACCATGGCCATAACTTGCAACCTATTCATCTAAAACTCATGGAAGTGGATTTGATGGAAGTGTGGCCTATTTATTTTATGATTCCAAAGGAATTTTTCATGAGGAGAAAGGGAGATGTGTGTTTGATTAGTCCCTAGGTAGACATCTCTATGTGGCTACCTAGCCCTTAGACTGCAATAATTACCCTAGAAGACAATTGGCGATGATTCTAGGCATGTAACCCTGGAATCTATAATGGTTTATAGTTCCCCACATTCCCATGGGGTTTTTCTTGTAAAGTGTGTCCATTTTGATATAGTTGCTTCACAAATGGAGGCCTAATTAGCCCTTTAGGATAGTTGGTCATCATCGGGTTCAAACCTTTCCTTGTCAGATCTTGACCTCTCCTTTTGGGGGATTGGGTAAGGCCATAAAGGTTATCTGAATTAGTGATTTTTTTGCTAGGGTGTTTAGAAAAGTTTGGACTTAAGGTCCCATTACCCATCTCCAAGGGCTATAAGCAAATAGGCCTAATTGTGAAGGTGTCATAGGGAATTGGGTTGAATCCTTGAAACCAGTGTTTGGTCTAGTCCATGTGAGTGTTGTATGATCCAAAATAGGGGTTGTGAAGCTCAGGAACCTTAGGAGGCTTCATGATACATAATGGAGAAAGATACCTAATTTGAGTAGTATGAACCTTGGAGTGAAATGAGAAGTTGGAACTAAGAGTGTAGAGCCTTTCTTTGTAGGATCCTAATGTTGTGTTGAGGGGTCAATGTCATACATCTTGAAGTGTTTGACAAGATACAAGGAGGAGTCTGCATCAAGTGGTACTAGAGCTAGTAACAACTTTGGTAAAGATATAGTGATTTTGAGAAAATGGTAGAGGGGGAGGAAGAAGTGCCTAGGGGACCAATCACCAACATGGAATTGGAAAAGATTGTGAGAGAGAAGGCCAATTCTTATAAGGCCATGTAGAAGGAGATAGAGAGGTTGAGGGGTAGAGTATATGGAAAGGAATATGGAGGCACTGGTGGCGTTGAAGAAGGGGATGAAGATGAGATCCCTATGCTAAAGGAAGAGGCGATTCCTCCTGACCAGAGGCACTTTGTTAATCCCCTCAAGTCCACGGAGAGAAGAACCATGGAGTAGAAGATTGATTTTCCAACTTTCACTGGGAAGATGGAACCAAATGTAGTGGTGGATTGGATAGACTCCTTGTCCAGTTTCTTTGAATGTGAAGACATTCCAAGGCACCAGAAGGTGAAAATTGCTAAATCCAAATTGAAGGGAGCCACCCTAACTTGGTGGAACTTTGTCTAGGAAGAGAGAGAAAAGGACAACAAACCGAAGATTGTTTCTTGGAAAAAGATGGTTACCTTAGTAAAGGAGGCTTATGTACCCAAGGATTATGAAGTTCAACTCCACAGGAGGAGGCAAAATCTCAAGCAGAAGGAGATGGATGTGAACTCTTACACTGAGGAGTTCCAAAGGCTATGTATGAAGACTAAGACAAAGGAAGAGGAGAGTGAAAAGGTTGCCCGATACCTAAATGGATTAAGGTACAACATCCAAGAAGAACTAAACTTCCTTAGCCTAGATACAATTCATAAATGCTATCAAATTTCCATCAAGGTGGAAAAGAAGATCAAAAGAAGACAAGATCAGAACAATAAAGGAAGAGGAAAACAACAGAGGGGTGGAAGAAATTTTTTCAGAGGTAAGGGAAATAATTTTGGAAACCAAGGTGTAACAAATCAAGAAGGTACTAAAGGAGAAAGTAGTCACAATAGCAATGGAGGATACAATCAGAGGGGCAATTTTAGAGGAATAAGACCACCATTTAGGGAAAGATCTCAAGGTAGAGGTCCAATCGGATGCTATAACTACAATCAAGAAGGGCACATGGCCAATAGGTGTCCTGACAAGCCTACTAGTTCCATGGGGGAAAGAAGAAGTAACTTGATCCAAGAATCTGATTGCCAAAGTTTGGCAAGTGCAAATACATACCAGAGTGTAAATACCCCTGATAGCTATGGTTACCCTAAAAGAGGTGAATCTTTGATGATCATAAGAGCAATAAATACAATGAAGATGGCTTACAAGAACCCCCATAGAGAGAGTCTCTATTCAAGACCACTTGCAAAGAGGGTGGAAAGGTATGCAAGGTTCTAATAGATTCTGGATCAACTAAAAAATTTGTGTTTCTAGAAATGGTGGAGAAGCTAAAATTGATAAGACTACCTCACCCTTTCCCCTACAAGGTCTCATGGCTCACCCAAGGTCAACAAGTTGTTGTGGAAGAGTAGACTTGGGTATAATTCCAGATTGGAGCCTATAAGGATAGGTTGTTGTTTGACATTGCAAAGATGGATGCTTGTCATCTCCTATTTGGGAGACCATGGAAATTTGATTTGAAGACATAACATGATGGTGCTAGGAACACATATTCGATCACCAAAGATGGTAATGTGATAGAGTTGTTACCTTTGATGGAGAGTGAGGGGGAAACAAAAGCAAAGGAGGCTAAGGTGTTGATGGTAGGAGGAAATAAATTATTGAAGAAGATAGAAGATGAAGGCATTGTTTGTTATGCTCTTATTCCTAGTCCCAAAGTGACAAAGGTGGAGAAGTCTAAAGATAAGAAAGGAGATAAATTGAGGTTGGTTGACCCTACAGTGAAACAGTTACTAAACAAGTACAAAGGTGTCATCTATGATGGCATGCCAAGGACACTACCCCCTATGAGGGATATAAATTATTGCATAGACCTTATACCTGGATCCACCCTACCTAACAAAGAAGAATATAAGCTCACCCCAGATTAGAATGTTGAGATAGAAAAACAAGTTGAAGAATTGTTGGAGTCCGAACTGATTGGAAATAGTTTGAGCCCATGTGCAGTCCCTGCAGTATTGGCACCCAAAAAGGAAGGGACTTGGAGACATTGCATAGACTCAAGGGCTATCAACAAAATTACTATCAGGTATAGATTTCCAATGCCTAGGATTGAGGATTTGTTAGATTTCTTGGGTGTGCTAGATATTTTACAAAAATTGATTTGAAAAGTGGCTACCATCATATTAGGATTAGGCCGAGAGATGAGTGGAAGACTACATTGAAAACAAATGAGGGGTTGTATGAGTGGAAGGTCATGCCCTTTGGCTTATCTAATGCACCAAGCACCTTTATGAGATTAATGAATGAAGTTTTGAGGGATTTCATAGGAAAATTTGTCATAGTCTACCTAGATGACATTCTAATTTTTAGTCAAACCAAAGAAGAGCACCTAAAACATGTAGACCTAGTCCTAAGGAGATTGTATGAAGAGCAATTAATGATCAATTTGGAAAAGTGTTTCTTTATGTAGGAAGAGATCATTTACTTGGGATTTGTTATCTCATATGGTGAGTTGAAAATGGATCAAGAAAAGGTGAGTGCTATATTGTCTTGGCCTACACCTAGAACAATGAATGATGTTAGAAGCTTCCATGGTTTAGCCACATTCTATAGAAAATTTATGAGGGGATTTAGACATATTTGTGGTCCAATTCTTGACACCATAAAGGGAGGGAAAAAGTGCAGGTTCAGTTGGACTAAAGAGGTAGATAACTCCTTTGAGATATTGAAGAAGAAAGTTGCAGAGCAGCCAATCCTTGCCCTACCTGATTTCAACAAAATCTTCCAAGTGGGATTTGATGCTAGTCACATGGCTATTGGGGCAGTGCTTAGTCAAGAAGGAAGACCCATTGCCCTCTTCAGTGAGAAATTAAATAAGGCAAATAGGAGGTGCTCATCCTATGACCTAGAGATGTATGCTCTAGTGCAATGCTTGAAAAAGTGGAGACACTACTTGCTACCAAAGGAGTTCATAGTCTTCACAGATAATCAGGCCCTCAGTTTCATAAATATCCAAGAAAAATTGAACCATATGAAGTGGGTATAGACCCTACAAGCCTTCACTTTCACTCTTAAGCATAAGAAAGGGGTCAAGAATAAGGTGGCAAAAGCTTTGAGTAGAAGAGTATTAACCACAAATCAGATCCAGTTGGAGAGTGTTGGAATAGACTCCTTTAAGGACATGTATGAGGATGATGAAGACTTTGGAGAGATTTACAACGTATGTGCATCTTTTGATGAGCGGTTTCATGTTGATTTTTCTAAATTTTCGATACAAGATGGACTATTGTTTAAGGGTGCATAGTTGTGCATGCCTAAATTATCTATGAGACTAAACACAATCAAGGAGAAGCATTGTGGAGCAATGGAAAGCCATTCTAGCCTTGACAAGACACTAGACTTGGTGAAGATGCACTACTTTTGGCCCAAATTGTAGACAAATATCAAGAGATTTGTGGAGACATGTGTGATATGCCAAAAAGCAAAGGGGAAGTCCACCAATGCAAGCTTATACCAGCCTTTACCCATTCCTTCTAGACCATGGGAAAGTATAAGTATGGATTTTGTTTTAGGATTTCCTAGGACAAGAAAAGGCTATGATAGTGTTTTTGTAGTGGTGGATAGGTTTAGTAAAATGGCACATTTCTTGCCATGTAAAACCACTTGTGATGATTCTTATGTTGTAGACTTATTTTTCAAAGAAATTGTCTGGATACATGGTTTTCCTTTGACCATAGTCTCTGATAGGGATGTGAAATTTATTGGACACTTCTAGGGGACTCTTTAGAAGAATCTTGGCACAAATCTAGCCTTCTCCTTAGCCTACCATCCTCAAATAGATGGCCAAACTGAAGTTGTAAATAGATCATTGCGAAATATGCTAAGATGTTTGACTAGGAAATATGGAGAGAAGTGGGATAGCATACTGTCTCAAGCAGAATTCTCTTATAATGATACAGTAAATAGAAGGATTGGTAAGTCACCCTTCTAGGTTGTGTATGGCATCCACCCAAGGGATGTGTTGGAGTTAAGGGGACTACCTCAAGGAGAAGCCATTAGTGCAAATGGAGAAACCTTTGCCATCGCCATAAAGGAGATAGATGACCAAGTTAAATCTCACCTTCAATAATCTATAGAAAGATATAAGGCTCATGTTGATAAGAAGAAGAGGGATGTCTGGTTTGATGTGGGAGACTTGGTGTGGGTTCACTTGAAGAAGGAAAGACTTCCAAAAGGAAAATGTACAAAGCTTATATAGAGGAAGATTGGACCTTGTCAAATCTTGAAAAAATGTGGACAAATGCTTATGAACTTCAACTCCCACTTGATCTTGGTTTTTCACCCATTTGGTGGCCTAGTAGGGACAACTAGATTTTGAAGTAGTTTGGATAATAGAACAACAAATCAAAACCCATGGTGCAGACCTCCAAACTCTCATCTCAAGTGGACTTGAGATTTATTTTTCCAGGGAGTATGGTGTAGGAGCACCCCTTCAACATGATCATTCAGGCTTAGAGGAGGAAGGATAAGACCTTAAACATGTCTTAGGATGTTTTCCTTGTGTTTTCAATCATGCATTTTGTGTTTGTAATAAAAGACCCATCTTGTGAGCCAAACTCCTATTTTGGCATCCTAATAAGCCAATTAGGACTTTTGGACAAAAGGGGACTAAGTATGCTTAGGATAGGTTTGTCCTAGTGATTTTATTTATTTTTAATGTCCTTCTATGGTGTTTAGAGGTTCTATTCTTGACCCAAGTCATTTGGGTGCAAGAAATTACTTTTTTGACAACTTTGTCAAAAGTTGTCATGAGCAACTTTTTGTGCAATTTCTGAATTATTGTTGGTATAACTCCTCCAATGTCCCTAACCTCTTGTTTTCATTTATGAGAATTTTTAGAGGGGTATAAACACCTTGATGACACAATTCCCAAAGAGAGACTATAGGGAGAAATATTTTATGATTGCAAGCAATAAGAAATTCTGAGTTTTTCCTTCAAACTGTGAGGTTTTGGCATGGGGTATGGAGTTGTATGGATTGGGACCAATCCCCAATGTTTTGATTTTTTTAGTGCAATTAATTAAAAATTATTTTTCTTGATTTGAGGTCTTGATCATTTTTTTTGCTCCAGATATCTAATTTTTGTTGTAGGTACCCAGAAAACCAGGGTTTTGCCTTCCTATGGCCATAATTTGCAACCTATTCATCTAAAACTCATGAAAGTGGGTGGGATGAAAGTGTGGCCTATATATTATATGATTCCAAAGGCATTTTGAAGGAGGAGTAAGTGAGATGTGTGTTTGATTAGTCCCTAGGTAGACATCTCTATGTGGCTACCTAGCCCTTAGACTACAATAATTACCCTAGAAGACAATTGGCGATGATTCCAATTGTGTAACCCTGGAATATATAATGGTTTATGGTTCCTCACATGCCCATGGGGTTTTGGTTGTAAGGTGTGTCCATTTTGATATACTTGCTTCACAAATGGAGGCCTAATTAGCCCTTTAGGACAATTGGTCATCATCGGGTTCAGACCTTTCCTTGTTAGCTCTTGACCTCTCCTTTTGGGGGATTGGGTAAGGCCATAAAGTGTATCTGAATCAGTCATTTGTTTTCTATGGTATTTGGAAAAGTTTGGACTTAATGTCCCATTACTTGTCTCCAAGGGCTAATTGTGAAGGTGTCATAGGGAATTGGGTTGAATCCTTGAAACCAGTGTTTGGTCTAGTCCATGTGAGTGTTGTATGATCCAAAATAGGGGTTGTGAAGGTCAAGAACCTTAGGAGGCTTCGTGATACATAATGGAACAAGTTACCCAATTTGAGTAGTATGAACCTTGGAAAGAAATGAGAAGTTGGAACTAAGAGTGTAGAGCCTTTCTTTTTAGGATCCCAATGGTGTGTTGAGGGGTCAATGTCATACATCCTGAAGTGTTTGACAAGATACAAGGAGGGCTTTGCATCAGTCCTATTGATATGTATATAATATCTTATGGATGTTTTCTATGTTAAAAGAGATGGGTTAGTAATGTGATAGACCATATGGGAAAAGAGTAACGATGTTAGATGATGATTAAGTAATTGGGGTTAGGAACATTGGATTGGTGTTTTAAAATTAACCTTAAAAGGGCTAATGGTATTTGGAGCATTAGTGATTTGTATTCATGATAGGTGGATTAGAAAATGATCATATGATTATTCATGGGAAAAAGTAGATGATAATTGTGTTAGATCGCATTGGATTATAGTAGCGATCATGATGATATTTGTGTATGGTGATGTTGTAAGTAATGGTATTGAGATACCCTAGGGAAGATAGCTAGATATTGGGTTGTGTTTATTTTCAGTTGTGTTATGAGATTATACATGATTATGTTTTAATTCTTTTGTGTTTATGATGGATATATGTGTTGCATTTGATGATGATTTTTAAAAAATAGCTCTATTTTCATATTAGATGGTTTATTTTTCTAGGGTATTTTGGTGGGTATTACATTTCGTATCATAGCCCATGTTGATACATTAGGTACTCTAGTTTCATATGAGCCTATTCTGCATATTAGCACTTAGCTTCGGTTAGCCATGTGGCTACCCCTACTAGTTGTATTTTTTCTTTAGTTGCCCTAGACTTTAGCTCATAGTTTCTTTACGTCTTTCTTAGACGAGATGCCTTCTAAAGGTAGAGGTCATGGTCATGGTGATCGTATGGGTTTTCAATAGAATCCTTGTCTTGAGGTTTTTAAAGATTCATGCCATGAGGTATAGTAGCATGACTAGCAGGAGGAAGGAGCCCAGGGTGATGCAATCGCGTAGCTAGTTAACATGCTTTAGGAGCTTCTTGGTCATTTAGGATTGAGGCAGGAGGAGAATCGAAAGAGGAGTCTCATCATTTTGGCTGTCACTAGAGAGAGCATTCACATTCACCTCAAAGGAGAGCTTCTATGGATCATGGTGCAAATGCAGCTAGTCACATGAGAGATCTTTTTATAGCTCATCCTCCCACTTTTGATGGTTCTAGTAGTGGTATAGAGGCAAAGACTTGGCTTTTGGATATGGATAGGTGTTTCTTTATGCATCAAGATAGTAGTAACACTAAGGCTAGGTGTGTGATTATGCATCATGATTTTACTTTGACATAGTGGTGTATGAAGGAGTAGAAGATATGTTTGGATATCATGATGGTTTCATGGGAGTTTCTTAGGGAGTTTTGTGCCTATTTCTTGTCAGATCATTGGAGGCAGAGGAAGGTAGATGAGTTTCATGATTTGAGGCAGAAAAATATGATAGTTGAGAATTACAAGTGTAAGTTATTTGAGCTTAAATAGTATGCTAGGATTGTAGATGATGAGGCAATGTTGATTATACATTTTGTTAGAGGTCTTAGTGACCACATCAACGGTGGGGTTTGGATTCTCGAGCCTAATACTATGGAGGTAGCCATGAAGAAGGTACACTTAGTTGAGGATAACCTAACCTTGGCTTTGGGAGGTGTGTGAGGTGTGCAGATGGTTAGTGCTCTAGCTTTAGGATCAGTTGCAAGATGTGCAAAACCGTAGTCTTCAGGTGTTGGTAGAAGTTATCCCTCTTCTTTTCAGGGTAGCTAATGATATTGGAAGAAATTTCTACAAAGTTAGATTTTTGTCCATGGTGCTAGACCATAGGATAATAGGTGTCACAGTAGGCAACGTGATAGGTGATATGTTCCTTCTCAGCTAACTTAGAGTTCTTAGCAGGTCTCTAGCAAAGGTAGTGTTTAGCAGTCTAGTACACCTCTAGTAAGAAAAGGTTTTGGTAGGAGAGATTGCTTCTCTTATGGTTAGCCAGGCCATAATGCAGCTCATTATCCTCAAAGGTATACACAGATGTTAGGAAAAAACCCTATTTCTTTAGAGCCTACAGTTGGTGATGTAGGGAGATCTCATCATGTATTTGAGGTAGTTGAAAATTATTAGGCTGAGCACCAAGCTACAGTTGTTGAGACCACGGGGTGAGATAGGTAGTATCTCTTGCTCAGTATTATTTGATTAAAGTGCTTTAGATTCTTTCATTTCTCCATCTTTAGTAGATAAATGTGGGCTTGTTGTGAAAAAGAAAGATGATAGATGGTAGGTTAAGGTGTCCATGGGGCCCAAGGTGGTAGTGGATTCCTTTTTACATGGTTGTGTGTTGGATTTGGTAGTATGTACCATCTCAATGGATCTTTGTGTCCTTTATTTGGGGTCCTATGGTGTTGTGATAGGTATGGAATGGCTTGAGGCTCATTGAGGCTCAAATTGATTGTCATGGTAAGAGGGTACAATGCCTTGATGATAGTGGGAAAAATGTGGAGATAGTGGGTGTGTAGTAATCTATCTCTCTTTGCATGATTTCTCCTATGTAGATGAAGTGTTGTGTGCACCAAGGTTGTCAATTGTTTGTAGTGAGGGTGAATGATTTGGATGGAGAGAATCAAGATGATCTTTCTCGTCATCATCCCATCCTCTAGTAGTTTTCAAATGTATTCCCTAGCGAGATTTCAGGTATGCCATCTAAGCATGACATTGACTTTCAGATAGATTTGGTTCTAGATGAAGAACCTATATCTAAGGTTCCCTACCAGATGACTACTCAAGAGGTGAGTGAGTTGAGGTTGTAGCAGGAGGATTTTGTATCTAAGGGATTTATCCATCCTAGTATTTCTCCATGGGGAGAACCTATGTTGTTTGTTAAGAAGAAGGATAGATCTCTTTGCTTATGCATTGATTATCAATAGCTTAATAAGGTGATGGTGAAGAACCATTATCCTTAACCAAGGATTGATAATCTGTTTGATCAAATTAAGGATGCCAAGGTCTTTTCCAAGATAGATCTTAAGTTTGGGTATCACTAGTTGTGGATTCATGAGGCAGATATTCATTGTACAACAATATGTACTCGATATGGACATTATGAGTTTATAGTGGTACCATTTGGGCTTAATAATGCACCCTTGGTGTTCATGAGTCTGATGAATGGAGTTTTTAGGACATATCTTGGCAGGTTTTTTCTTGTGTTCCTTGATGATATATTGGTCTATTTGAGGATTGTGGAGGAGCATGAGGAGCATATGAGGTAGGTTTTGCAGTGCCTTTGAGAGAATAAGCTATATTCCAATATATCTAAGTGGAAGTTCTTCTAGTTAGAGGTTAAGTATCTTCGCCATGTTATTTCAGGTGAAGGTATCATAGTAGATCCTTTTAAGATTCATGCTATTGTGGATCGACCAACACCCACTAATGTGGGCGAGGTTCGCAACTTAATGGGTCTCGTAGGTTATTATCACCATTTTGTTCAAAGATTCTCAAAGATTTCTCATCCTATCACTTCTCTTGAGAGTAAAGGGAAGAAGTTCATGTGGTCAGAGCAATGTAAGAAAATTTTAGATCCTCAAGGAGAATTTGACTAGTGCACCTATTTTAGCAATGCTAGATTCATTAGGAGATTTTATGGTGTGCACAGATGATTCTATGGAGGGTCTTGGAGTAGTTCTTATGCATGATGGTTGTGGGATAGCATATGAGTCACACAAACACAAAGATCATGAGTTGAAATATCCTACTCATGATTTAGAGTTAGCAAAAGTTGTGTATGCTTTTGTGAGATGAAGGCATTTCCTTCTTGGGCATCGGTTTGAGATGGATGGTGATCATCATAGTTTGTAATATATCTTCATGCAGGAAAACTTGAATGCTAGGCAGCAACATTGGATGGATTTTCTTCACGAGTACAATTTTGAGGTGAAGTATATCCAGGGTAAGGAGAATGTGGTAGTGGATGCTTTGACCCACAAGAGGCATGAGGTTTCAATATTGACTCTTAGTGTGGATTTGAGGAGTTAAATTCTTAGTGTGCTTTCTTTAGATGCTTGGTACTTTGAGGTTAATGTATAGGTTGGTTTAGGCAGAGCTCTTGAGGGGAGGTATGTAGGCTATATATTGGAGTCAAATGGCCTTCTTCAATATCTGGGACATATCTATGTTCCACCTTCAGATGGACTTCGAGCTTTGATATTGTCAGAGGCTCACCGTACACCTTACAACTTGTTTAAGGGCAGTCAGATCTTGTCCTAGTGGGCTTCATGCTTTGTTCATATTATCTTCAAAACAATTTTGGACACCTAATCTCCCTAGGAGTGCTCCCAATCAAGATGTTCTCCTTGACTGCTCAAGCATGGTTGAGATTCACCAAGGTAAATCCAACCTTGTAATCTAAAACTCCACACAAGTGCTTGTAGGGGTTACAGTAGGTGGTTGTGATGTTTTCCTAATTCAATTAGTTGGTTTTGAGTGAGGGTTTCATTACTTTCCCCATCACTCCTTCCTTTTCCTACTTTCTAGGCCTAGTAGCCCTAGAGCCCCAATTAGCCCTACCAAATTGGTTTTTTGTGAATTTTCTCCAAACTTCTGCAAAGACTCACACAAATTCTTTTTTGATTAGGATACCCTTTTGGAATTACTTTCCAACTGTTAGATTTAGAAATCTAAGTCTGACCGTACATGTACGAAACCCGAGAAATGCTTGTTTTAGGTGGTTTTGGGCTTGTTTTGGTCTTTTTCCAAGGTTTAGGTGTCCTCCTTGATCTTCCACACCTCCAAATTCACACATATATTCTACCACACATTACTTGTTCATTCCAAACACTCTGCAACTCCAACCCTGCTCTTTCCTGCAAACACTTGCAATTCATTTCCTAACCGGGCTATGACTAAGCTTGCCTAGGAAATGATGCTCATTGGCCATTCAGTGACCTCAAAAGGAAAATAAAGGTTATATAAACTATACAAAGGTTCCATGGCTCAAGTCCCAAGGGTTATTGAGAAGAACTCAAAGGACTTCAAGCAGGAACCATGTCTGGGCCTCTCAAACCCTTACTTAGGCCGAGAGCTTACAAAATTGAAAACTCAATTCAAACCTACAAATAAACTAATCAAATTTCTTCTTGAGAACTTGAAAAACATGTAAAAAATGATAAGCAAGGTACAACAATGCAATCAATCCTTTAAGTATGGATTTCTGCTCTAATTCTTGAAAAAATGCAATGTAAAACTTCAAAATTGATCTCAAAATGTATTCCAATCTATTCCAAGTGTTGAACAGCCTCATTACATTTATTCTCAAAGATTTTATATTCCATTTTTGTCCTACATAACTCTCCATCAGTTTCCTAACCAACCCTTTGCACAAAAATGCAAAAAGTTGCTCAACGTTGCAAAAAGTTGTCAAGCAACTTTGACAACTTTTGTGAAAAAGTGCATTTTTGCCTTACATGCTTTATTCTCTCCTTCAAACCATATAAGATGACTAAAAACCATTACATTGACATGTTCCAATTCCAAACAAATCTATTCAAGGCATTTTTCATCAAAATACAAGATTTAACCATTTTGGGTTTACAAGGGCTTACAAGCCAAAATTGAGCAATTGCATTATCCTAAGGACATTCAACCTACCAAAGCACTATAAAAACATATTAAGACCTAAGAGAAGACTCTTATTCATCACTCCAAACCAAACTATGAAAAAACACACCAAAATGTAGAAACTGGACTCAAAACTACCTCAAAAATAGGTGCTCCTGCACCATATTCCCCCCAAAGAAAAGAAGTCAAGTGACTCTTTGAGGCAGAAAAGAAAATGAAACTCCATGCTTAGAGAAGTATACCTTATGTATTGAAGTAGCCTCTAATGCTAGAAGGTGTTTCCACTTGACCAAGTGCTCCATGTAGGTGGCATGCCTTGTTTTCTTCAAAATTCTTGAATCTAACACCTTAGCTTGGGGAATGGGTGCAACTAGTAAGGGAAGGTTTGAGAGTGCTTGAGAGACTTTTGAAACTCTACCATCTTCTACTAGAAGTGTACCCTTGTACTACACCAAATCTACTACATTGAAGATTGGTGACAAAGCCATATCATCGTGTAAGTCTACCTTGTATGCATTATTGCTATACTTGGCCAACAATTTGCAAGGACCTATCCTTCTCATCTGAAGCTTACTAGGGACACCTTTTTGAAGTCTTTCTTTGTTAAAATGAACCATCATATCACCAACAACAAATTGGATATCTTTCCTTTTTTCATCCACTTTGTCTTTGATCTTTTGAGTAGTGTCCAATAGGGCTGTCCTAACCTGCTCATGAACCTATTGCATTGATTGGGCCATGTCCAAGGAATGTCCACTCTGCTGTCCCATCTTTCCCACATCTCTGAGCTCCAAAACTCCTCTAAGATGAATTCCATACACCACTTCAAAAGGACTTTTACTAGTGGACCTATTCACACTATCATTGTAAGCAAACCCAGCTTGATGGATGATATGATCCCAAGCTTGACCATAATCTTTTGTTAGGCATCTAAGTAGATTCCCAAGTGTTATATTGACCACCTCAGTTTGACCATCTATTTGGGGATGATAGGCTGAACTGAAAGACAAATTAGTGCCTAATCTTTGCCACAAGGTCTTCCAAAAATGACCAATAAACTTTGCATCCCTATCTAACACAATGCTGATAGGTAAACCATGAATCCTAATAACTTCTTTGAAAAACAAGTGAGAAATATGGTTGGCATCATGAGTGACCTTGCATGGAATAAAGTGAGCCATCTTACTAAACCTATCTACCACAATATAAATTCTATCCAAACCTAATTTGGTTTTTGGCAAATTAACCACAAAGTTCATACTTACACACTCCCATGACCGATTGGGAATGGGTAAGGGCTGATAAAAAACAACATTAGAAGATGTACCCTTAGCTCTTTGACAAACCACACATTGCTCCACATATCTTCTCATATATCTTTACATCTTTGGAAAAGTTCCAAAGTCTTGTTCAAACCAAAGTGTCCACTCAAGCATCCATTATGCTTTTCTTGCATCAAGTTTTCCCTCATAGACCCACTAGGAACACATAGCTGCCCTCCTTTGAACAAAAGGCCATCTTTCAAGGTGTCATCTGCATACTCACTATCGAAATGGTTTCCAAATCCTTGGCAAACCTTGTAGGTAGTAGCAAAATATTCATCTTCTTCATACAAATTCTTGATGCTATCCACTCCAATGCTTTTGAGCTGCACTTCTTACACTGTTAGTAACCTCCTACTCAAACCATCAAATACCTTATTACATTTTCCTTTCTCATGCTTGATGGTAAAGGTATATGACTGCAAATACTCTACCCATTTAATTGTTAGGATTCCCAAAGATACTGAGAGGGGGGGGGTGAATCAATATCTAACCAGTTGATGAATTTTCTTGACTTATAATATGAAAAGCATTCCAAAACTATGTACCAGTAAACCAAAATTAATGCAGTAAATAAGAATAATAAGCACAACATAAGAGACACACCATAACACAATATTTTAATGAGAAAACCAAGTGTGGAAAAAACCTCAGTGAGATTTGTGACCCACAATATTTGCTTACTGGCCAATAAGAGAATATTACTATTACAATAGGGGCCTGCAATGCAGGAAGGCCAAGTGCATAGAGCTCACTACTCAATTACAAAAAAAGTCACACTGAAATACAAAAATGGATTATACAAATCCAATGTCATGTACTCCTTCAAATTAGCATTTGCTATGCCAGGTTTAGTACTGGTTTAAGCTCTACAATAATCATAAACCCTTATCCAAAATTTGCCTTATAATCTGCACATTAGGTCTACAATAATCTAACCATATATCCACTTCCTATATCCTACTTACAAATGGTCTCTAAGATCTCATACTTATATGAGTCTTATTACAATCCGCCATGTTGGCTTACAAAAATATTTTACAATTAAATACAAAATACAATTAAACAAAATTCCTATCAGTCATGGTGCCGATAATCTTTCTTTTCGGTGTCGGTGAACTGTGTGCCGGTGTAGAGTCTATTGGTATTGGTGCTTTCTAGTATCATATGATTTTAAGGTTGCCATCAATGACAATACCTTCAATCACCTACAATTTCTCATTGGAGTGTGCATTTGCCAACAATCTCCCCCTTTTGCATTGATGGCAACACTCATGAGAAAAATCCAAAAAGTGTCCAAAAGTGATGTCCAACAAGAATCTGCCAAAATGTCTCACCAAAACTGTGTTATCAAAAATGTGTGCTCCCCCTGAGCTAATGATCTCTTCTGCAAGTTATTTTTCTCAGTTCTACTATTCCCCCTTTGACATCAATGACAAAGGTTGTCAAAATGTCAACTAAATGTAGTTTCAGCTTGAACCTTGTAACTGGTTGGTTACAATTTGGAATAGGTTTGCTAATACCAAATTTAGTCCTTGAGTAAACTTGTTACTATCCTTTAATTCTGCCTCTATTCTCTGAATTGTACCGGTGAGGTGATACATTTTCTCTTCTGGTGTCTTTTGTCCCTGAATAAGTGCTTCTGAGATCTCTTTCCTCAAAGAGATAAGGTTATCCAATTTAGGACTGAGTCTATATTTAAGTTCCTTTGCTTTTCCTTTTATTATTTCCTTCTCTTTCTCCAGTTTTTCAAGTTTATCCTCAAATCTTGCTATCTTTTGTTCTATAATTGACATGGGTTCAGATGAATCAATGATATTGTCAGCTATATCATCAATATTTTTTTGTACTTTGTTGATTTTCTTGTCAATATCTATTGTTAGAAGATTAGTCTTGTAGGTGTCTCTGTATAGTTCCTTAAATTCCTTTATTATTGTGCTCAGTGCCGGTAAGAGGGTATCAATGTGTTTCATGCACTTCTTTATTGTTTCATCAAAGAATTTATGTTTTTTCTTATCCATTTTCTCTTTAAATGTCTCTTCATTTATTTAATCCATAGTCAATATATTGCTAGTTATGTATTTAGACAATGTGTCTAACTGACTCAAAGAATCTTTATTATTTACATTGCACTTGGGTGCAACCAATTTAAGAATAGGGATGGTGTCATCTATAGCCTTATATGCCAATACATTATAGTCAGTTATCTTCTTGATTGAGTCTAATAGTACCTCAGTCACATTTGTTGGCCTAAAGTTAGTTATTGATGTATTGAATGTCTACCCAACTAACTTCACAATCTCCATGCTATCGATGGTAGTATCAACATTGCTTTTTTTGACCTCTGGTAGGTTAGTTTGTATTTTCATTTCAGCTAGCAAAGGCTTAGGATTTTCTATAGTTGATGGTGGCACTGTCTTTGTTTGAACCTTTGACTCTAATTGTTTCTCTTCTTTTGTCTTTGTCTGTTTCACTGTTCTCTCTTATGTTGATTTTTCAGATTGTTTCTTAGTGTTATCTACCGGTGTTTCTGAAAGTTTACTAGTGGTATCCACTACTAGTTTCTCTATCTATGTTGGTTTTTCAGTGTTTGTATTGACAGTATCACTAACCCCAATCTCAACATTTGCAGTCGGTGGCTCAATAGCCACTTTTGTCTTCTTATCTTTAGCGGCTTCTTTATCAACCATAATATTGACCTCCTGAGTGTCTATGTTCATGGTGTATAACACCTCAAAATCAAGATTTGTATCCTCTTGTGGAGTCTCCACATTCTCAGTAGCGGTGAATTATCAGTTAGTACCGGTAGAGTAACTGAAGGTGGTGGCAAATTGTCTGTCACTTTTATATTTGGTGGTCCACCTACTTTGCCTTTTCCTTTGTCCTTTTCCTTTTGGTATACCTTAAAGGGTTTTGGTCTTTTTAGTTCAACTTGTTTTTCTTTCTCCATAAAGAAGATGTCCCATTTATCAATTGTTTCTTCAAAGATTTCATTCACTCTGCCTACCATTAGACTTACATGCCAGTGACCACTACAAAAGACTATCTAGTTTGCTTCACTGATCAGTTCATCAATTTCCTCAACTGATTTCATTGGACAAACAACTAGAAATTTCTCAATCTTGATTTTCTTGTCTAGTTCCGTAATGGCTAACCTTTTAGCATCAAGCCGCCTATATAGATCACTAGGCAGATCATCTACAACCTCTATCAAAACTTTCTTATAAATATCTAGGTGTAAGATGATACCATTTTCTATGCTTTCTTTCTCCTCATCAGTAAAAGTATCATACAATTTACTTACATTTGATAAGTTTTCATCATCTATTATTTCATTCAATAGGTTGTCAAGAGGAAGAATAACCTGTTTTTTCTTTTTCTTCCTACGTGTCATCTTTTTAGCTGGGGACCTCTCTACCTATTGTTTTTGTCTTGTCTTTTTGGGTGTAGGTGAGGGTGTCGTTGAGGGTTTTCTTTTCCTTTCTACCCTTTTGAATACAACTGGTATCTCACTGTCAAAAGAAGTTGCAACCGGTGAAAGAAGTGCTTCAAGTTGAAGTCCTTATAGTTCACTCTCCTTAATACTAGTTTTATTCAAAACATCTTCCTTTATTGCTTTTTCCTATCTTGAACCTCTCCTCACTATCTATTCAACTTTCTTAACTCTTTTTTGAGATTGGATGCCACTTTCAATTGTTTCGGAATTTCCAAAAACTTTTTCAGTTGGTTCCTTAGGTACTTCTAAGAGGGCTTTTGCATATGTTTCAACTATGTTGTCATCTATCTCATATCGCATCTCGGTAACCCAAATAGTTCTAGGAACAACTGCCTCCATCCAGATTTCATTTTTCTTTATCACAAAGCATATCTCTTTTTGATACTTGTCAACAATTTCTTGAGATAGCCTTGTTCTTGTCTTCATTCTAGCTTTCAAAGTTTGAATATATTCATTTATGTTTTTCTCTCTTTCATCTCCCATGTTGTTTAGTATGTCTGATAGTTGCTTTCCTACCGGTATATCAAAACCAAAGTATTTCTTACCAATATTGAGTACTTCCTTTATAATGTATAGCATTAAGCACACAAGCAAGTTACCAAATCTGAAAGTTCCCATCTTATCACCTTTGATTTTCTTCAAATTGTCTATTAGTTCATCCTTAAGCCATTCAAATACATCAATTCTTCCATTATCATTTACCATGTCTTATGCACTTTTAATACATAAGTTGGAAACTGAGTTCAATCTATTTGTATGTGTGGCCTTATAACCAAGAATCATACTGACAAATCTGACATTGATGTCCTTCACATCATTGACTCTTAAGGATCTTTGTCAAATGTTGCACCGGTTAAGGTCATCACAGTGTCATTTGGTACTTTCTTAGTTTTGTTAGGCCTGCTACCGGTGGATGGTAAGCTTGTCACTGCCCTAACTACTTCTTTAGTGATCTTATGGATAGAATCCAACCAAAATAATTCGCCATGAACTCTGCTCAAGACTATCCTTATCACATCCTTCGGAAAATTAGGGATACAAAAAATGTCCACAAAACCTAGGGTTTCCACTACCTTGTGTTCCGGTTTGACATTACCACGTTCATCATAGATTACAGTCCTATACATGTTCTTGATTTCATCATCTCCTAGTTCCTCAATATGACAATGTATATACATTCTAGGATCCTCTACATAAACTACTCCCTTAGGTAATTTCACGAATGCTCCTAGGGTGTCATCATTTTTTGCAATTTCGGGGATAAGTTTGAACATGGGCCTAGGGTGCTTAATAACCTCAACCACAGTAGGGTTTGCAATAAATTTAGGTGCAGATGAAGAAACCATAGTTATAAATACCTTAATCTTCCTTTAGGATGAGTGCTTGAATGAACTGCTTCACTTTTCGCTAAGGATGGCTTCGCTCAGGATTTTCGCGCTCTCTGGAGATTTGAATGCTTGGTGAATGAAAAAGGAGCCAATACACTTGCTTTATAGTGTTATAATCTTCAACTACCACATTTAATGTCTATCGGTTAAGTCAAAGACTTAACTCATCTATCGGTAAAGAAGTAATTCAACTTCTCACCATCAACCGAGGGTAAATTAGCATGTTTTCAATTTGTTGCCATACCCCGAAAGGATTTTCCTTCAGTTAAATGAAGAATCTCCTACTAGTGGAGGAGTATTCCCATCAACATTCTGATCTGACTTCCTAATCCATTTCTTTGAGAATTCTTTCTTTACCTCTTCAACTTTTTCTTTACCTTTCAAATTGGGTCCTTTGTTATTTTCCAGTGATGCCTTACTTCTATAGAATTTTGTAATATGTCCAATTTTTGTTGCAAGCATAACAAGTCACATTGTTTTTTCTGAATAGCTTTCCCATATCTTATACCAGTATGTGTTCTGCATTGATTAGAAAAGTGTCCAAATATTCTACAAACATAACATTTTACATTCATTCTGCAATTTTCTGAATTATGACCAACTTTGTTACATTTAGAACATTGACTGGTGGGTGTATTAGTGTTCTGATAATTTCTCGATCTACATTGATTTTCTCTATGACCATACTTATTATAGTTAAATCATTTCCCATTAAATTTGTAAGTGTATACACATAAAAATTGGCTATGAGCAAATAAATAAACATTTTATATTTATTTAATTATTATTATTCTATTAAATAGTTAATTTGAAAAGATTAATTTATTTAATTCATTTTCATGTCTTTCTATTAATTAATATTTTATTAATTAATTCATCTATCTTATTCCTCTAATTAATTAAATATCTAATATTTAATTATTCCTCTAGCCAAGTTAATTAAATATCTAATATTTAATTATCTCCTCCAAGCAATTAAATATCTAATATTTAGTTATTCTCCTATCCTAAAGTCTCAAATATTAAATAATTTCTAAATTAACTAATCCCTTATCCAATTCACCTTCCATCTCCACTTCATCTTCACTTTGCCAACTCATCCATCATATGGCTGAGGATATTAATATTTCTTAATATTAATTCATCATTTATCTCCAACTTCCATATTTAATGAAATTGTGTACGTACACATATTTCATAACCATTTCCTATATTCTCTCCAACACCCTCTACATCTTAGGAAGGACTTTAGTCCACTTGTCCTCTAATGCCTAAATTTCCTCCAACCATTCGTAGATTCTCTCAGTCAACAACCTAGACAAGATGAGATGAGTGACACTTGTCTTCTCCTTCCCCCTTTCTCTCAACCTTCACCTTTGCTCACAGCCATCCAAATCTATAGATCTAATCATGACCATTGATCTAAGCTACATCATCTAATCCTCTCAAAGTTTATAAAATCCAGAGCTTCAGTTGAGAGAGTTAATCTTCAAGTTAGACTTCAAGTGCATTTTGCAAGCTAATCATATGCATCCGTGAGTTTTTTAGTTTTGAAGCATATAGAAAAATAGAAAATATCATATAGCATTATAGCATAATCATTTAGCATAATCATGTAGCATTGCATATCATAGTATCAGTTAACTACAAGTTATCAGTCCATTCTTCATATGCCATCTTGGAAGCCAACAATGCACTATCTGAGAGCACACCATCTGCAACCAGGAATAGTGGAGTTAGGACACAATGAGACATAAACCATGAAGGTAAAAATAACATTTTTATTTCATATGTACTTCATGTAGTTTCATTGGTTGAATTTGGATTTCCTGTATGCATTTCCATTTGTATTTTATGAAACTAACTTATTGCAAGTAAAATTTTGAGGATGAAATTCAAGCTCACACATTTTGGCGCCCACTGTGGGGCCCATGGACCTCACATATACCTTTAGAAATATTGCAAAAAGTGAGATTAATGCATTTGTAATGCATATTCATGCATGTGTGAACTCTGACAGTGCTTTTATTCGACAGGTTGGCACATTTGCATCATAGGTTAGTGCATATGTGATGTAGGTTAGCACTTTTATCTGAAAAACTACGCATTTGCATCATAGGTTAGGGCATATGTCATGTAGGTTAACGCTTCTGTCTTAAATTCTGCACATTTGCATTATAGGTTCACGCATTTGTGTCTTAGGTTAGCACATATGTCAAGGAAATCACGCTTTTGTATCCACAAAGAAGCACTTTTGTAGTTTAGGTTAGCGCTTTTGATCTGCAAGTTAGCACTTTTGAGAAAAAATATAGCACATATGTTAGATTAGCGCTTTTGTTTATAAAATTGACAAAATTTTCTTGCAGGTCCGAATGTCCAAGAAATCAGATTTTTCAGATTACTAACATGCATGTGCAGGATTGCATTTAAGGCAAATTTTATGCATTTTATCATCTAGCTAATTAAAAGTCTTCATTTGGGAAGTAATATATCATATCTTGTTCATCTAGTTTAACTTAGAGGATGAATTGACATCATGCAACTTGCATTTTTTGTATTTTCTCTAAAATAGTTGCACATAGACTTTTAAAAAGGCTAAAATGAGCACCATGCTTGTTGGAGCAACATCTCCAAATAGGACTTAGCCAACAATTGCTTTGAAAAGGTTACAAAGAACACTTGTATTCTATGTTTCAAAAATGGTAGGTATATGCTCTCCCCTTAATTGGGTGACCAAAAAGCCAAACCACTCTTTTACGCTTTCTTTACTTTCAAGCAATTAAATCCTTTAAAGGACCTGCCTTTCTGAGCTTCCTTGAGGGGGCCAGTGAGAAGGGAATGACCTAAAGTGGAAATGGGCTAATATTGAGTCCTTCCAATCCACCATAAATAAATCATCTTTGTGATGAAAGTACCAAACAACATGTGCTAATAAGTTCACACCGACACTATGTTTCCCCATAAACCCTATAGAGCATAACTTCTATAGGCTGGGAACCTTATGTATTTACAGAGCTGAAAGTGCCACATGTATGGCCACATGATTGGAAGTTTTTACTAAAAACCACTTGTACTAGTTGCCAAAATCCTTCTATTTGTTGGCGCAGGAGGTCGGACCTCTGAAGTGACTCACATACATATGGTTCCTAGTAGAGATATAGATTTTACCATGAGGAGTTTTCATGGAAATTGGTGCTTGGCTGCCTCGAAGAAGTGAGTGCTGAGGGTGGAGCTAGTGGGGTCAAGCATCTAAATATCTGCTTTAAATAGCATAGCCTCAGGGGAAACCCCATGTGAGATTCAAAAACTATTGTCTCAGCCTGTCATAAGATTTGTACTTGCTTGTGCATTTTGTTTATTAAACATTGTGTCTTCTATGTCTGTAACATGTTCCAAATGGTAAAAAATTGAAGAATATTATTATCTACAAGTGAGCAAAACTCCACCAAATTGCTGAAAAAAAATTGACCAAAAGGGTAATACAAAGGCTTTCCAACATTTGAAACACCAGATCAAACCAAGTGATCAAGAGTATGTCATCCAACTATCTCAACGACAACAATACCTAGATAGGTATTCAAACTAGTCAACTCAAGTTTCCATATCAAGAGACTTTATCTATATCATTTGACATACTTTGTCATAGGGGCCTATTGAACAAACCCTCTATTCGACTTAGTGAGCTTGAGTATCGGAAATGAAGTATCCATCAAGTCAACAACATCAACCTCTCTAAATTGAAACTTTGATCACTCATGTGAACATCCCTTGACACTTGAAAAAGAAGAAGCTTATTCAAAGGAAATGGGTCCTATCCTAAATCAAGATCAAGATATCATGGCTCTCCAATCTAATCCCATTTTTGATCAAGATCCTACCTATCAAGAATCTTATGATGATCCCCTTAAAATTTGGTATTCCATCCATGATGATCCCTTTTTATCTCAAGAGAAAAGTTACATTCAACATCCACCTCCTAAGAAAGAGAATGGTATACCTTCCATCTCCTTCACTAATCTAATTAAAAATCAAGTGAAAAAAACAAACTCAAATGATCCTACTCAAGGTCAAGATCAAGATCAAGGAATCCTTTCATCCTCCAGATCTATTTTAGGTCCCTTCATTCCAAAGTTAAACTCTTCATCCTCCAAATCCATTTTAGATCCTTTCATTCCAAAGTCAAACTCTTCATCCTCCAAATCTATTTTAGGTCCTTTTGTTCCAAACTCAATAGCTCATCCTCCGAATCCATTTTAGGTACTTTCATTCCAAAATCAAACTCTCTATCCCTTCCATCCATCTTGGGTCCTTACTTCTCTCCATCCACCATTCCATCACCTCAAATGATCCATAAGAAAGATCAACAAAGGCACGCATCTTTGAACTTCTTTCAAAAATCTATCTAAACATCTTTTTAAAACTATTCTTCCATCATTTCCTTTATCTATTTTGGGTTCTTTTGTCCCAAAATTCAATTTTCCTCCATATCTTCATTACTTGTTAAGTTGTGTACCAACACTCATCTTGAATACATTTCCATCTATCCTCACACAAATCTTCAAACATTCTATCTATTATCCAACACATCTTTTCTATCCTTCCATCCCTTTCATTCAATCCTTTGCATAAATTCATCATCTGTGAAATAGGCATTTGTGTCATTTTGTCACATGCTTGCCCATGCTTGAATCTCATGTTCAGTCCTTTTCCTAGATATCTATTCATGATACACTTCAGAATCTAAGGTTGTTCCTCTTTAACATTATCTTTTGGTTGGGATACACACTCAATCTAGAAAAGAACCACTTTATCATATCTTGGTACCAACATCTTTTGATTACTATATCTCATACACTTAATCAATTTCTCTAAATCATTGTGATCTCTTAGTTGAAGACATGGCTAGTGAAAAATCTAAAATCTTGCTTTAGTGCCACTATAATTATCAGACCCATGTAAGTTTCATTACTTACAAGACAATGCAATCAAAATAAGAAAATAAAAAGATAATATCAAAAGATCCAAAGCATGATCAAGAAAAGAAATATCCAAAAAAGAAAAGAAAAAGAAAAGAAGAAAAAATCAAATATCAAAAAGCTTGGCTATGGGAATATGCAAGTAACTCCATTGGGGCTATGGATGCCTAACTGGCAACGGAGCAATATTTGTGATATTACAATGATAACCTCATTAGAGCTATGGATTCTTTCTAGCAACGAGGCTCTATCCAAGATGCTTTTGAAGTCAAGGTAACTCATGTAGCTAGCCACATTGGATTCTGAAGATTACAATGATCATATGAGCCAGAATGAACCCAATCACACACACATGGGTAATCAAAGACTAAGTACCTTGATCCAATTTGGGATTCTTCTTCCCTTTTGAGTCTATTTCCTAGTTTCTAGATTTGTTTGGTTTAATCTTCCAGAGGTTCTAAGTGTGGATTGGATCTCTATCTTTGAAAAGTTCAGGAACACTTATTCAGGTGGTGCTAAATATTGTGATAATACTACATATCACCTCTTTACAAATAGAGACCTCTATACTTAGGGTCAAAGTTCCATCCACTCTATTCTTCATACCACATCTCCCATTATCCTTCCTCTAGTATCCATTACCCTATCTAAATTCATCCAGTGCTATATATGATCTTGCTTCATGGTAATCTATACCATCTATCCTACTATTCATTTATTTCATCATCTATCACTATCTATGATCTTGTTTCTCCTATCCATATCCTATCTCCATCCATATCCCCTTTTCCATCCTTGATCTTGATCAAAACTAAAGACAAAAACATGATTTTAAGAAGCTCTTGATGTGTCTCCTCATAAGACACTTTCATCTTTCTCCTATCCATTTCTACCTCAATGGTTCAATCTTATATTCATCCATTCCTTGTCTTTCTATTCATTGGGGCAACCAAATACATATTTCTTTTAATCCAAAAAGCTCAAAAAAAATAAAAATAAAAATCTCTCAAAAACTAAAAAATAAAAAAAATCAAAAGAACAAATTTGAAAACCAAAGCATGACAACATGGACCATCCATCAAATCAAATCAACAAATAGGAAAACTCTTAAAGTCTACAATCAAACTGGTCACATGTCTTGTTAATCAATTCATCACTCTAAATCTATCAACATCAACATGTCATATACAAGAATAGGTACACTTGAAACTAGACAGATCGGTCTTACACGAGGTACTCACTCTTTGAAAGCAGACATTCTTATCAATCATCAAACAAATCAAAACAATGACATAGATCAGTATGACTACTAGATTTTGTTTTGGGTAGTCTTATCTTTATCAATTGATGGTGGGACATGTTTCATCTCTCAAAAAATAAAATAGAAAAATAAATCAAAATGTGCAATAAAACAAGTGGTGAAAACCTAGTAAACAAGCGCTATCTAAAACGTGAGTTCCTTCATCTATGAGATCGCTTTGCACATCTATCCACTCCATCCTATCGCATCTATCACTAGCTTATCCATTCTGCCTTTTGCATCCATTACACTAAACCATTTAGCAAGAAATATGTAGCCTACCAACATTTATAAATCTTTGACATACTTGTCATAGTCACTGTCTTAGATCTTATCAAAATCAATCAATCTGCATTTCTATTCTTGTCATGGTTTGGATCTTGATCAATTCATACATCCATAATAAATTTTTGTTTCCACTGGGGGCAAAATTCTAATTCCTTTTTATAAGGTGATCTTTTGAATCTTTAAAAATCCCAAAACATTCGAAAAACATAAAAAAACCCAAAACACCTAGGGTTTTGAAATAGATAATGAGCAACAAAGCAACAAAAATCAAGGCATTTCATCAACAATTGAATAAGGAAACTCAGAAACTGAAGAATCAATCAACAAGTAATATAGGATTATTAAAGATCATTCATCAAGATGATTATATCAGTTAATGACCATAAGAACATGTGAATGACATGCAAGATTTAGTGTTTATATCTTGATCTTATTGCTAATCGTGTACTCTATGCAACTCAAGGAAGTCCATGACTAGAGAAGCTATGATGGGGCATGATTATTTTCTTTGATTGTTATCTATGGTTTATCTCTTACTATGGTATGAACTTGTCTCAGGATATGATCAAAAAAAGATCAAGGAGGACGTTCCAAGTCATGCATGAAAGGAGATACTCCTTGTCTATTCTGCAAGCAATACTCATGTCAACTTGATCCATTATATCATGTTTCTTGTATTAACTTGCTATATCAAAATCCATGTAAGGAATACTCAGGTCATCTTGACTCATTATGTCAAGTTGCTTGTATTTTCTTACAACATTTTAAAGCTCAATGATGAAATCAAGCACTGTTACAAAGATAGCATATGAAGAATGGTAGTACAAGTTTTAGTTAGATGATTTTGGATTAGCTCATTAATTATCTGCATTATAAGAATTCATGGTCAGTTGCATTAACAGGTCAACGGTCATAAATAAAGATTGAGTATACTTGGACAAACAAAAATAATTTACATTTAATCATTGTAGGTGCATTCATTTTTTAAGAATCATTATCCATTTCATTTAGTTGCATTTTATCATTAAATTAATTTGCATTCAATTAAGTGCATTTCATTTATCATGTAGTGTATCATCATTATTATTTGCATTATCATTTTATAATGATCATTTAATTGCATCTTTGCACTTAGACTCATAATCATCATAAACATTACATATAAAATCAAAAACATTCCATATAGATTGTAGATCAGGAAATTGAAAATCATCAAAAAAATAGCAATTATGACAACAACAAAACCTAAAGCTGCTATGAAAGCAATCCTAATCCAATCAATGAAGACATAACGACAAGATTTTCAAATCAAATGAAATCGAAGCAAACCGACGTAGATATCTCCTTCATGTGGCTCCATTATTCTTCTTTCACCTTCAAATTTGATGTAGATCTCACCTACAAGTGCAAAATGCAAGTGGAAGGCAAGTTGTTGAGAGATGAAATTCGCAGCATAAGGTTACTCGAAAATGTGATTGTTTCCCTTTTCATTGAAGAAAATCATGCAATTTATAGACAAATTGGAGAGAGGACAAGATTAGCATGAACAGATTTAAAAGGAAATTCAAATCAAGAATGGAAAAATTATGACAAATGTGTGACACTTTCTATGCAAGGTGTATGACAAATTATGCACAAATTATGACAAGTTGCTATGCAAGATGTATGACAAATTATGACAAGATTGAAATGCCATTCCCATGACAAAAGGGAAGAGAGAAAATAGCCTCCATGATTGCAACAAATGGAAGCATAAACATAGGAGAAAATGAGGGAATGAAATTAGGGGAAATATTAGAAAAATTAAAGAAAATAGGAGAAATAGAAATTAGGAATTAGGAGAAATTAGTAAATTAGAAAATTGAGGAAAAAGATGAAATAGAAATTAGGTGAATTAATTAATAGGTTTTCATCCATTAATTAATTCATGAAAGAGACCTAGGACTAAATAAATAGATTTATTTAACCCACAAAGAAGAAGAAAAGGATTAAATGAACAAATCATAAAACCCTAGAAATAAGAGGACAAGGAATTAGGTCAAGACAACAAGAAATTAATGTAGGTTCAATCATGATTCTGATTGACAAAGGACCAATGTTGATAAATGATTGAGATTGGTTGACAAAAATCAATGACAAATTGACCAAGATTGACAAGGAGATCAAATTGATAGGCACCAATTGATGAGGAACAATGACTAATCGATCCAAATTGACATGATTGAAAAGGACAAGGATCGATGATGAATCAATCACAAAATGACAAGATTGACAAGGACAAGGATCGATGATGAATCGATCACAAAATGACAAGGTTGACAAGGAAAAGGATTGATGACGAATCGATCACAAAATGACGAGGCTGACAAGGACAAGGATCGATGATGAATCGATCACAAAATGACAAGATTGACAAGGACAAGGATCGATGATGAATCGATTGCAAAATGATGAAATTGACAAGTTGATAATCACAAATGATTACTAACAAGCTAAAGATGATTGAAAGATTGACAAGAGGACAAAACCCTAATTCTATCATCGATTAGGATTGATGATGTCCAAAATGATGATAAATGAGCACACACTATGATGTGATAGGATAATATCGACCAAAATCATGACTAAAGATTTCTATCAACAAGACCTAATTCAAAAGTGATAAAAAAGAGGAATGCAGAAGAAGGAATCAATGCTCGCAAATGATAAATACCAAGTGCGCAACATAGAAGAAATGTTAATGCGATGCAAGAACCCTAAAATAAGGCAATGCGCAAATGTTAAAGTATGACTCCACAAGCGTTGACCATTTTTAGATGTCTACATAGATCATTGCATTCATATCATTTAAGTTAGTAATCATTTCCATTTGCATCCAAGATCATAAAAAAAAATAAAAAATCAACAAAAGCATTTATTGCATCATCATATAAAGTATCATCATAATGAAAATAAAAGATCATATCATCATCCATATAATCAAAGAATATAAGCATATAGATCATCATCAAATAGAGTAACATGCATAAAGATCATCATTATATAGAGTCCATGTCTGCATATAGATCATCATAAAACAATAAAAGTCCAAGTATACAATGATATCAGATCAAAAGTACAAAGTCCCATCAATACAAATCATGTCAAGAATCATGATTGTCTCTCAATCCTGCCAGCCAGTCCAAATGGTCCTCCACAGACTCTCAATTGACCTCCCCTCCAGTACCTGCACCAGCATCATCATCTAATGTAATCATTCTTGACTTTAATATCTTCATAATTCATTCAACTAGATCATCTATTAAGTCTTATACATGATGTATCTTTCCTGAAACCAGATGTTTTGATAATTTATCATGTCTTATATAGGATGTATCTTTCCTGATACCAGACATTTTAATCATCTATCATGTCTTATATAGGATGTATCTTTCCTGAAACCATACGTTTTGATCATCTATCATGTCTTATATAGGATGTATCTTTCCTGATACCAGACATTTTGATCATCTATCATGTCTTATACAGGATGTATCTTTCCTGAAACCAGATGTTTTGATCATCTATCATGTCTTATACAAGATGTATCTTTCCTGATACCAGACATTTTGATCATCTTTTATCTTATACATGATGTGTCCTTCCTAAAACTAGACTTGATCTCAATCCAATCAATCTTATCAATCTAATTCAACTGCTCATTCTGCAATCTATTCACTCATCTATCTTTCATATAACATTCTTCTTCTATCGAGAGATCATTCATGCCTTTAATGCACAAATGATCTCTTGAGGGGGCATCATCATCAAATCAATATCCAAAAATTAGTATCTAGGACACACAATCAGGATTTTCATCTTCATCAGGTGCATTATCGAGACTTGTTTTAATCTTTGAAACAATGTTGTCTCGACATTATTTCAAAGAGGGGAAAAATGTATACACATAAAAATTGGCTATGAGCAATTAAATAAATATTTAATATTTATTTAATAATTATTCTTCTATTATATAGTTAATTTGAAAAGATTAATTTATTTAATTCATTTTCATGTGTTTCTATTGATTAATATTTTATTAATTAATTCATCTCTCTTATTTTTCTAATTAATTAAATATCTAATATTTAATTATCTCCTCCAAGCAATTAAATATCTAATATTTAGTTATTCTCCTATCCTAAAGTCTCAAATATTAAATAATTTCTAAATGATTTAATCCCTTATCCAACTCACCTTCCATCTCCACTTCATCTTCCCTTTGCCAACTCATCCATCATTTGGCTAAGGAAATTAATATTTCTTAATATTAATTCATCATTTATCTCCAACTTCCAAATTTAATGAAAATTGTGTATGTACACATATTTCATAACCATTTCCTATATTCTCTCCAACACCCTCTACATCTTAGGAAGGACTTGAGTCCACTTATCCTCTCATGCCTAAATTTCCTCTAACCATTCCTAGATTCTCTCAGTCAGCAACCCAGTCAAGGTGAGATGAGTGACACTTGTCTTCTCCTTCCCCCTTTCTCTCAACCTTCACCTTTGCTCACAACCATCCAAATTTGTAGATTTGATCATGACCATTGATCTAAGCCACATCGTCTAATCCTCTCAAAGTCTATTAAATCAAGAGCTTCACTTGAGAGAGTTAATCTTCAAGTTAGACTTCAAGTGCATTTTACAAGCTAATCATATGCGTCCATGAGTTTTTTAGTTTTGAAGCAAATATCATATAACATTATAGCATAATCATTTAGCATAATCATGTAGCATTGCATCTCATAGTATCAGTTAACTACAAGTTATCAGTCCATTCTTCATATGCCATCTTGGAAGCCAACAGTGCATTGTCTGAGAGCACACCATCTGCAACCACAAATAGTCGAGTTAGGGCACAATGAGACATAAACCATGAAGGTAAAAATAGCATTTTTATTTCATATGTACTTCATGTAGTTTCATTGGTTGAATTTGGATTTCCTGTATGCATTTCTATTTGTATTTTGTGAAACTAACTTATTGCAGGTAACATTCTGAGGATGAAATTCAAGCTCACACATTTTGGCACCCAATGTGGGGCTCATGGACCTTGCATATACCTTTAAGAATTTCACAAAAAGTAAAATTAACACATTTGTAATATAGATTCACGCATGTGTGAATTCTGATAGTGCTTTTATTTGACAGGTTAGCACATTTGCATCATAGGTTAGTGCATATGTCATGTAGGTTAGCGGTTTTATCTGAAAAACTACGCATTTGGATCATAGGTTAGCATATATGTCATGTAGGTTAGCACTTCTGTCTTAAATTCTACGCATTTGCATTATAGGTTTGCACATTTGTGTCTTAGGTTAGTGCATATGTCAAGGAAATCATGCTTTTGTATCCATAGAGCAGCGCTTTTGTAGTTTAGGTTAGCACTTTTAATCTACAGGTTAGCACTTTTGAGCAAAAAGATAGCGTATATGTTAGATTAGCGCTTCTGTTTATAAATCTGACAAAATTTTCTTGTAGGTCTGAAAATTTTGATCATCTATCATGTCTTATACAGGATGTATCTTTCTTGATACCAGATGTTTTGATCATCTTTTGTCTTATATGGGATGTGTCCTTCCTGAAACCAGACTTGATCTCAATCTAATTCAACTGCTTAATTTGCAATCTATTCACTCATCTATCTTTCATATAACATTCTTCTTCTATCGAGAGATCATTCATGCCTTTAACACACAAACGATCTCTCGAGGGGGCATCATCATCAAATCAATATCCAAAAATTAGTATGTAGGGCACACAATCATGATTTTCATCTTCATCAGGTGCATTATCGAGACTTGATTTAATCTTTGAAACAATATTGTCTAGACATCATTTCAAAGAGGGGCAAAATGAATACATATAAAAATTGGCTATGAGTAATTAAATAAATATTTAATATTTATTTAATAATTATTCTTCTATTAAATAGTTAATTTGAAAAGATTAATTTATTTAATTCATTTTCATGTCTTTCTATTAATTAATATTTTATTAATTAATTAATCTATCTTATTCCTCTAATTAATTAAATATCTAATATTTAATTATTCCTCTAACCAAGTTAATTAAATATCTAATATTTAATTATCTCCTCCAGGCAATTAAATATCTAATATTTAGTTATTCTCCTATCCTAAAGTCTCAAATATTAAATAATTTCTAAATTATTTAATCCCTTATCCAACTCACCTTCCATCTCCACTTCATCTTCCCTTTGCCAACTCATCCATCATCTTTGAAGCTCATCAAATCAATATCCAAAAATTAGTATCTAGGGCACACAATCAGGATTTTCATCTTCATCAGGCGCATTATCGAGACTTGATTTAATCTTTGAAACAATTGTGTTTGAACATTATTTCAAAGAGGGGCAAAATGTATACACATAAAAATTGGCTATGAGCAATTAAATAAATATTTTATATTTATTTGATTATTATTATTCTATTAAATTGTTAATTTGAAAAGATTAATTTATTTATTTCATTCTCATGTCTTCGTATTAATTAATATTTAATTAATTAATTAATCTATCTTATTCCTCTAATTAATTAAATATCTAATATTTAATTATCTCCTCCAAGCAATTAAATATCTAATATTTAGTTATTCTCCTATCCTAAAGTCTCAAATATTAAATAATTTCTAAATTATTTAATCCCTTATCCAACTCACCTTCCATCTCCACTTCATCTTTTCTTTGCCAATGCCTCCATCATGTGGCTAAGGAAATTAATATTTCTTAATATTAATTCATCATTTATCTCCAACTTCCAAATTTAATTAAAATTGTGTACATACACATATTTCATAACCATTTCCTATATTCTCTCCAACACTCTCTACATCTTAGGAAGGACTTGAGTCCACTTGTCCTCTCATGCCTAAATTTCCTCCAAACATTCCTAGATTCTCTCAGTCATCAACCCAGTCAAGGTGAGATGAGTGACACTTGTCTTCTCCTTCGCCCTTTCTCACAACCTTCACCTTTGTTCACAACCATCCAAATCTGTAGATCTGATCATGACCATTGGTCTAAGCCACATCATCTAATCCTCTCAAAGTCTATAAAATCCAGAGCTTCACTTGAGAGAGTTAATCTTCAAGTTAGACTTCAAGTGCATTTTGCAAGCTAATCATATGCATCTGTGAGTTTTTAGTTTTGAAGCAAATAGAAAAATAGCAAATATCATATAGAATTATAGCATAATCATTTAGCATAATCATGTAGCATTGCATATCATAGTATTAGTTAACTACAAGTTATCAGTCCATTCTTCATATGCCATCTTGGAAGCCAATAGTGCATTGTCTGAGAGCACACCATCTACAACCAGGAACAGTGGAGTTAGGACACAATGAGACATAAACCATGAAGGTAAAAATAGAATTTTTATTTCATATGTACTTCATGTAGTTTCATTGGTTGAATTTGGATTTCCTATATGCATTTCCATTTGTATTTTGTGAAACTAACTTATTACAGGTAACATTCTGAGGATGAAATTCAATCTCACAAAGTAAGCATTAGGTTGTCTTACCGGTTTGTTGTGATCATGATTGTTTGCAGTACCGAAGCTTTCACCAACTTCAAAGCCAATGCCATTTGTATCACCATTAGGTTTATGATTCTTCAGCATCTCATCAAGTTCCTCTGAAATTTTATTGAATTTCTCCTTGTGTTGATTTGCAGTAGCCAATTCATTTTCCAAGAAATCTTTTTGTCTCATGAGTTCAGTTTTGTCATGTTCTAAGTGAATTAGATCAGTCTTTAGCATATCATTCTCATGACTGAGTCTTAGATTTTTGTTTGCAGCATCATTGATCCTTCCAGTCAAGTCATCTTCATTCTTCTTCTAATTTTCTATCTCTTTGCAAAATCTCATAGTCATATCCTACATCTCATTCTTCATTGTACTATTTTCTTGTCTTAGTTTGTTCACCGGATCATTAAGAGTTTCCTTTTCATCATCATCATTCTGCATCTTTTCACAAAGTTCTCTTCTTTTGTTTCTTGCAATAGTGAGATTCTCTTGAAGTCCTTGAATGATATCCTGTGTAGCCTTCAGATCATCTTCAAGTTTGATATTCTTCACTTTTTCTACATCATAGTCTGAAAGAGTTGTTTCCAATTGCTTTCTCAAATTTTCCATCTCTACCGGTGTCAAAATCTTCCCCAAGTTGTTAGGCTTTTGAAAATAGAGGACTAGGCTCTAATACCAATTGTTAGGATTCCCAAAAATACTGAGAGGGGGGGTGAATTAGTATCTGACCGGTTGATGAATTTTCTTGACTTATAATATGAAAAGCATTCCAAAACTGTGTATCGGTAGACCAAAATTAATGCAGTAAATAGGAATAATAAGAACAACATGAGACACACCATAACACAATATTTTAATGAGGAAACCCAGTATGGGAAAAACATCAATGGGATTTGTGACCCACAATATTTGCTTACTGGCCAATAAGAGAATATTACTACTACAATAGGGGCCTGCACATGCAGCAAGGCCAAGTGCCTAGAGCTCACTGCTCAATTACAAAAGAAGTCACACTGACTTACAAAAGTGGATTATACAAATCCAATGTCATGTACTTCTTCATATCAGCATCTGCTATGCTAGGTTCAGTACCAGTTTAAGCTTTGCAATAATCATAAACCCTTATCCAAAATCTGCCTTATAATTTGCACATTAGGTCTGCAATAATCTAACCATATATCCACTTCCAATATCCTACTTACAAATGGTCTCTAAGATCTCATACTTATATGAGTCTTATTACAATCTGCCATGTTGGCTTACAAAAATATTTTACAATTAAATACAAAATTCTTGTTGGCCATGGTGCTGATAATCTGTCTTTTCGGTGCCAGTGAACTGTGTGCTGGTGTAGAGTCTATTGGTGTCATTGCCTCAGTATCATATGATTGTAAGGTTTCCATCAATGAAAATACCTTCAATCACCTACAATTTATCATTGGAGTGTGCATTTGCCAACATTAATATGCCTATGGTTCAACTTTTCTTGTGAATTAAGAAAGCTAAGAGGTTGATTATTAGTGTGAACCACAAATTCCTTAGGTAATAAATAATGCCTCCACTTCCTAAGTGATTGGACAAGTGCATACAATTCCAAATAATAGGAGGAATACCTTTTCTTTGCATCATTGAGTTTCTCACTGAAGAAGGAAACTGGTCTATTGTCTTGGCTCAAAACTGCTCCAATAGCTATGTTGCTTGCATCACATTCAAGTGTGAAAAGTTTGTCAAAGCTTGGTAGGATAAGTACCGGTTGAGTAGCCACCTTTGTCTTCAAGAGTTCAAAACCTCTTTGTTCTTCCTTTTTCCATACAAACTTGGTTCTTACACCTCCCTTGATTGTCTCAAGCATGGGTGCACATATCTCACTGAACCCTCTGATGAACTTCCTATAAAATTGAGTCAAGCTATGGAAACTTCTCAGTTCACTTGTTGTTCTAGGTGTAGGCCAACTGACTATGGCTTGCACCTTATCTGTATCCATCTTCAAATCACCTCTTGAGACTACAAACCCAAGATACACCAATTCATATTTCATAAACTCACATTTCTCCAAATTGATGGTTAGTTGTTCCTTACATAGTTTACTCAAGACAATTTCTATATGCATAAGATGCTCATCTCTAAACTTGCAAAAAATTAAGATGTCATCTAAGTAAACAACAAAAAATTTACCAATGTAGTCATTGAGTACTTCATTCATGAGCCTCATGAATGTGCTAGGGGCATTTGTGAGTCCAAATGGCATAACAAGCCATTAATAAATTCCTTCTATAGTCTTGAAGGTTGTCTTCCATTCATCACTCTCCTTTATTTTGATTTGGTGGTAACCACTCTTAAGATCTATCTTAGTGAAGTATTCAGCACCTCCAAAACAATCCATCAAGTCTTCAATTCTTTGGATGGGAAATCTATATCTGATAATAATCTAGTTTATGGCTCTAGAGTTAGTACGAAGTCTCCAAGTACCTCCTTTTTTTGGAGCCAAAATGGTGGGTACTGCACATAAGCTAATTCTCTTCCTGATTAGACCATTATTTGGGAGTTCTTGTATTTGCTTGGCTATATCCTTGTTTTGATCTGGTGTCATCTTATAAGCTTACTTATTGGGTAAAGAAGCTCCAGATATAAAGTTTATTTGATGACTTATAGCATATTGAGGAGGCAATGTAGCCGGTGTTCCATCACTAATTATGTCCTCAAACTGATTTAGAACTTGTTGCACTTCTTTAGGAATGATCATCTTCTTCTCCTTGCTTTCCTCTTTTGGCTTCTCAACAATGGCAAACCCCACTCCTTCTCCCTCCTTGAGTGTGTTGATGAGCTCTTTCTCACCAACCAGTAGCACATTAGGACCTTTGGATCTACCCTCTACTTGGTCTCCTATGGACTGGATTTTGTAGGTTGTTCCATCCTTTTGGAAGGTATATGCATTCTTCTTTCCATGATGTATTGCCTTTCTACCAAACTATCATGGCCTACCTAGGAGTAGGTGACAAGCATCCATGGGTAAGATATCACATTAAATTATGTCTTTGTAACCTCTAATGGTGAAATCAACCCAAGTTTGTTCATTTACAATAACATGTTGCCCCTTGTTGAGCCATGTAGCTCTATAGGGATCACCATCTAGGATTCTTGGCAAATTGAGTTTACTCACCACTTCCTCTGACACTATGTTGTTTGTGGATCCTGAATCCACTACCACTCTACATACCTTTCCCATGATCTTACATTTTATTCTAAACAAGGATCTCCTTTGCCTAGCTTCCTCCTTAACCAGTTCTTTGATCAAGTCTCTCCCTATCATGAGGTTCTCTCCAACCTCTGAATCCAAACTTACTTCCGATGCTTTCATGTTTGCTGCATCCTCTTGAGCATAATTTACTCTCCTCTCACCTCCTTGGGATGAAGAAGACTTCTCAGAGAATCTATAGGTTGGGTGTCCAAGTTGATGGTAGTTGTAGCACTTCATGGTGGCAAAATAAGACCCTCTTCCTGATCCACTAGACCTTCCTCTACTTGAGTTACTAGATACCCTTCCTCTATAGATGCTCTTGCTATTGGAATCCCCACTTTTCTCAATCAACTTGGATTCACCTTGGTATCTTTGGTCTATGCTTCTTCCACCAAAACTACCTCTCTGACCTCTACCATCACTTCTTCTACCTCTGCCTATGTTGCTTTGTTCTTGTTTCTTCTTGCTCTTTTCTTCCACTCTTAGTGCCAACTGATAGCACTTGTGCATAGTGTTGGGGAATAACAAGATTAATTCCTCTTGAATATTCCATCTCAAGCCTTTCAGGTATCTTGTTACCTTGATGTTCTCATCCTCTAATACCTTGGATCTTAGACACAACTTTTGAAAATCCTCAGTATAGCTGCTCACATCCAAGTCTCTTTGCCTCAAATTTTGTCTCATCTTGTGCAATTGGATCTCATAATCCTCAAGGATGTATGCCTCTTTCACCTTGGCTAACATGCCCTTCCAAGTAGCTATGGGGTTCTTAACCTCTTTTTTCCTTTCTTCTTGAATAAATTTCCACCAAGTCAATGTTTCCCCTCTCAATATAGACTTAGCCACCTTCACCTTTTGTGCCTCACTAATTCCATCACATTCAAAGTGATTCTCCAATTCCTCTATCCATTCCAAGACTACCTTAGGCTCCATTTTTCCACAAAAAAGTGGCACTCCTTCTAGGGATTTTCCTCCTAAGGCTTTACTTGATTTAAGGAAAGGTTCTTTAGGTAGAATAGGGTCTGGTTTAGGATTCTTATCCTCTTCTATAACTTCTTTTCCCTTCCCTTCATTGACCTTGATTGTCACTTTCTCAGTTTTATCTTCAATTGCATCTAGTTTGCTTTCTAGTTGTAATAATGTTTCTCTGAGGAGCCTATTTTCTTCTTCTTGGTCTTCTACCTTCTTTGCTAGCTCAACATTGGCCACCATCCTTAAACTATTCTCTCCTACTGATTTAGTGTCTATCATATGTTGGCCACTTCCCAAATCCTGGTTGCTCTAATACCACTATGATGGGGAGGTTACTCAAAGAGAGCTTACAAATTGTTTAAGGGCAATTAGATGTTGTCCTAGTGGGCTTCATGCTTTTTTAATATTGTCTTCAAAATAATTTTGGACACCTAAGCTCCCTAGGAGTGCTCCTAATCCATATGTGCTCGTTGTTTGCTCAAGCATGGTTGAGATTCACCAGGGTAAATCCAACCTTCTAATCTAAAACTCCTCACAAGTGCTTGCAGTGGTTGTATTAGGTGTTTGTGATGTTTTCCTAAGTCAATCAGTTGGTTTTGAGTGAGGGTTTCATTCTTTTCCCCATCACTACTTCCTTTTCCTAATTTCTAGGCCTAGTAGCCCTAGAGCCCCAATTAGCTCTACCAAACTAGTTTTTTGTGGATTTTATCCCAACTTCTCCAAAGACTCACACAAAATCTTTGTTGATTAGGATACCCTTTTGGAAGTACTTTCCAACATCTAAATTTAGGAATCTAAGTCTGACCGTACTAGTACAAAACTCGAGAAATCCTTGTTTTGGTCTTTTTCCAAGGTTTAGGTGTCTTCCTTGATCTGCCACACCTCCAAATTTACACATATTTTCTGCCACACATTACTCATTCATTCCAAACACTCTACAACTCCAACCTTGCTCTTTCCTGCAAACACTTGCATAATCTCATTCATTTCCTAACCAGGGTATGACTGAGCTCACCTAGGAAATGATGTTCATTGGCCATTCAATGACCTCCAAAGGAAAATAAAATTTATATAAACTATACAAAGGCTCCATGGCTTGATTCCCAAGGGTTATTGAGAAAAACTCAAAGGACTTCAAGTAGGAACCATGTTTGGGCCTCTCAAACCCTCACTCAGGCCGAGAGCTTACAAAATTGAAAACTCAATTCAAACATACAAATAAATTAATAAAATTGCTTCTGGAGAACTAAAATAACATGTGCAAAATAATAAGAAAGGTACAACAATGCAATCAATCCATTAAGTATGGATTGTTTCTCTAATTTTTGACAAAATGCAATGTAAAACTTTAAAATTGGTCTCAAAATGTATTCCAATCTATTCCACATGTTGAAAAACCTCATTACATTTATTATAAAATATTTTATATGCCATTTGTGGCCTAACTAACTCTCCATTGGTTCCTTAACCAACCCTTTGCACAAAAATGCAAAAAGTTGCTCAATGTTGCAAAAAGTTGTCAAGCAACTTTGACAACTTTTGCGAAAAAGTACATTTTTGCCTTTCATGCTTGATTATCTCCTTCAAACCATATAAGATTACTAAAAGCCACTAAATTGACATGTTCCAATGCCAAACAAATCTATTCAAGGCATTTTTCATCAAAATACAAAATTTTTCCATTTTGGGCTTACAAGGGCTTACAAGCCTAAATTGAGCAATTGCATTGTTCTAAGGACATTCAACCTACCAAATCACTACAAAAACATATTAAGACCTAAAAGAGGAATCTTATTCACCTCTCCAAACCAAACTATGAACAGACACACCAAAATATAGAAACTAGACTCAAAATTAGCTCAAAATTAGGTGCTCCTGCACCAATGAACATCTAGTAGGTTTGTTGTAGTCAAACATGGTTCTAGATTGGAAATGGGAAATCATATCTATGAATTTCATTATTGAATTGCCTATTTCTTCTCATTGTCATGATGCTATCATGGTCATTATTGACAGGTTGACCAAGGTGGCACACTTCTCTCCCATCAAATCTTCCTTCATAGTAGGGATAGTGGCTCAAATTTTCATGGAGACTATAGTGAGATTGCATGGCATTCCTTGTCAAATTATATCAGATCATGATATAGTGTTGACTTCAAAATTATGGACCTTTGTTCAACATGATTTAGGAGCTTATATAAACTTCAGTTCGGTATATCATCCTGAGAGGGTTAATCAAGTTTTGGAGGATATATTGCACATATATGTGCTGGATCAACAGTCTCATTGGGAGGATTACCTCTATTTGGGGGATTTTGGATACAATAATAGCTATCACAACTTGATTGGTATGTCTCTTTTTCAGGAATTGTATGGGAGACCATTTTGTATGCCTTTGAGTTGGGATTGTTTGGAGGACAAAGTGCTTCTTGGTTAAGAGATGTTGTAGGATATGGAGTAAAAGGTGACATGTATTAGAGAGAATTTGATAGTAATGCAGGACAGGCAAAAGAAGTATGTGGATTCTCATTGTATGGACAAGTAGTTTTTAGTGGGTGACAAGGTGTTTTTGAGGATTCATCCATGAAAGAGTCCTATCCGTTATGGAAAAGGCTCAAAGTTGGCACCTCGTTTTGTTAGACCAATTGAGATTTTAGAGAGGATTGGTCCTATGGCTTATCAAATTTCCTTGTCACCCAACTTATCCCACATCCATGATGTGTTTCATGTATCTACTTTGATGCCATATTATCTTGATGTATCACATGTTTTGGATTGGAATGCATTGCAGGTAGAGGATGAACAAATTTCTTTGGAGCATGAGTGCATTCTTCAGCATCGAGGGCTGACCCTTAAGGGTTGTGACATAGACAAGGTAAGGATCCAATGGAAATTGAGTGATGAATCTTTCATGACTTGAGAGGATGTAGCTTGGATGAGAGAGATTTACCCCTATTTGTTCTTAGGCTTCAAGGAGTAAACCTAGGCAAAGGGGGGAAGGATGTAGTATCCCTCCTTGACTTATCTTTTGAGTTATGCATTGATAGACTTGTTTAGACATGTTGATGATTACTTATGAATTTATCTATATGATTAGATGCTATGGATAATGATAGTCATTCTATATTGATATATGTTATATGATGACTCTTATGGATGATGATATATGTTGGATTACTATGACAGATAGGCTCACATTTGATGATCTTTATTATGCTCATTATTCACATATGGTTACATTTCTTATGAGACTATCATGACATCTTTACTATGATAAACCTATTCCATGATTATGATGGGTTTAGTGATACCATGATGGCTGTGATTGTTTTACGACTGTATGTGTGATAAGAGAGGATGTCAGACCACTCATCATGAGAATGATATGACTTTGTAATTCTCTTTCACTTGTCTGATCATTTATGATATACTATTATATATGTTGTATTGTGGTTATTAGTGTATGTAGGATTGCAGGTACCAGACATCGTCTCCACTTGGTCTCACAGGTCTGAGCGTGTCTTTATCCCAATGGAAAGTTGTTGAGATGGCATGAGTTCCCTCTATACACTCTAGGCTTAAGTTGTCATCCTTGTTAATTTATGTATCTTAGCGTGAGTCGTTGTGATAATATCTTGAGTTGTGGTCATCTTGTGGTGTTGTGAGTATTTGATCATTTATTTAATTTATATTTGATTAATATAGTGTATCAATGTTAAAATTAAATTATTATGTAGTTGGATATTTAATTATTATCGATGATTATTATTAATATTTAATATTTGATTATATTATTTGATTGTAGCTTTATGTGCTTTGATTTGATGATTTATTTATTAATTTATTTATATTGCCCTTGGTTATTTTATTTTATTGGGCCTTTGATTTATTATTTATTGATTATTTATATGGTTGTGATTTTATATTTTATTTGGAGTATTTATTTATTTACATTTGATTTATTTTATTAGGCTTTTATATTTTATTTGCCCATAAGGTTTATTTTATTTTAATGCTTTTTGATTTATTATTCTCTTTTACTATTTGGGTTTATTAATAAAATATATATTACTTACGCTATTACTCTATTGGTTAATTTGTGGGGGTAAGTAAATAATACTATTTTATATTATTTACCTTGTATTTATGCATGGTAGGTATAGGATAGAGTTTCTCTGAATATTTTGATTGGCTGGATTTTTTCTATAGTTTGGATGCAAATTTTATTTATTGGTTTTTCCTATGCATTGCCAGGGTTGGTTTTCTCTCAAAAATTTGAATGTTTCAGGAGATTTTGGTTTCAATTTGGAGCTTGGTTGGATTGTGAAGCTTTCTAGATTTTGGTTTGGGATTGCTCTTCTTCAAATTTTGCTTTGCCACAACTTCTAGCTCCAGGTTGGTTTTGTTATAACCTTTGTGTATTTTTGTTTGGGAAAATCTTGTTTGCTCTGTGCTTGCATAAATTTTGTTTTTAAGAGATTTGAGAGAATAACTATTGAAATAGAATAAGGATATAATTTATATTATAGAGTTTGGGGAGATGTGTTTACTCAGATTTTATTTAATTAATTTCATCCTTGTCGTGGATTGAATTGTGCTTTGTTTGTGTATGTCATGATGAGTTTATAGTTGTTGTGGTTTTTATTATGGCTTGTGAGTGAAGGAGATGGTTGTCTTATACTGTGTAACTAGTTTTTGGAGAGTCTTGGGTTGCATGTTATTGTTGAGTGTGGTGTTTTGTATGTTGTTGGAAGCCATGTTTGTGTTTGTGGATAGTATCTTATAATTCAATTTTTATTTGATAGTGTTAATTTCCTTGAGTTGTAAATGATATTGTGTCCCTTTCTGAGTCATTTCAAAGCCTATGTATTTTCTGGAGTTGTCAAAAAAAAAATTGAGTCTGTTTTTATGAATTTTTAGTCTCTGTCTTGGATGTGCTATAGAATGAGTCGTATGTGTTGAAAGATGAGTCGTATGGGATAAAAGTTATTTTATATGTGCTATTATGGGTGCTATATGTGCAATTGTATGTGTTATAAGTGCCATTCTGCTCTATTTTCTATTTTTAGACTTTTTCTTATATGTGCTACAAAATGCCTTGAATGCACTACAAAATGCTTCATATGCACTAAACTGCCAAATTTTGGTATTTTGATAGTTTTGGATGTTTTGTGTTCAATTTTATGAATTATGCTTTGTACTAGAGACTTTTGATGATATCTTGAGGTTCTCAGATCTGTGTATTGGTATATTCTGGTTATTTGTTATGTATTTAGCCCCGACAAGAGGGATATATACCTTTCTATTGAGGTTTATGTTATATTTTCTCTAGCAAGATGAGTCTTCCTTGTTGTGGAGGTTGTATGTATTTCTCTAGCGAGAGGACCAGTGCCTCATTATAGAGGAGATTATAATTTAGTTGTGCAAGAGGATTTATGCCTTGCCTTGTGTATATGTTTATGGTTTTATGAGACTCTTCATTTATATTTTGGCTTTATGGTTCTTGTTATGATTTAGATTTGTATATATGCATGATTGATGTTATTGGTGGATTTTTTACATATGAGCCTCCTTGTTTTTACTATGATTTATGTTACCCTAAGGTCTTAGCTCATGATTAGGGAGAGTGGTCTTCCATGTGATGGTCAGGGTCAAAAGAGAATATGCTATCAAGAGGTTATGTTGTTCACCAAAATTGGTTAACCTGAGTTCACCTACAATTAATTCTATGAAATAGTTAGTTTCAAATGATGAAGAACTTCAAGACTTGGACAACATAACATATGATCCTAATGATCCTCCTGCACTTTAGGTTCTACTAGACCTAGGGGGGACACCCTTTGATGCATTGAATCGGACCTATTACACACAAGGCAACATCAACAAAAAACACATAAATCTCAAAAGGCTCAACAACAAGGAGGTTATTGCATATGGGCTAGATCTACATTGACATCTCAACTAAATTGGAGCATGAGATAGGTGGAACCAACTATAACTACAAACATAAAAGTAAATGGATATTTAATTTTTAAATATGTGAGAATCCCCAGAATTTGCAAGACGAGTGCCTTATCCAAGGGCATGGAGCCATACATCAAACTATATATGAAAACCTCTACTGCAAATCCATCTTCATCATTGAATATTCTTGCATTAATGCCTTACATAAATGCATTACTCAGCTCATTCACAAAATCATCAGATCTTGGATATATATCCCACTATTTATGATTGATTACAAAATTTAAACTCTTCACTGAAGAATGCCTATAAACAATCACAACAATCTCCTTGAGATGACAAATTCCAGCCTCCTTGATGATTTAATTTGTAACAATGAAATACATATTTAGAGATAATTTTATGTGAAATTTACTCATTCCTTACATAAGTAACACTTGCAACTAGAAACACATACAGCAAGAATCATACTCCATTACTTGAAAGAAGACATTACACTATACAAACTTGGAAGAAAACTCATATTTGGAAACACAAAATTATGGATCCTTTTTCCAAAAATTATGGAACCCTTACAAAAGAGAAGAACTGATTATATAAAGAGGAGGAAATATATCAGATCTGCCTCACCATTTGCCAAGTGTCCTCTTTCCCCAACTAAAATAATTCTTTGCATCATACCAATAGAAATTTCTCTCAAAATATATAATATTTGTTGAATTTGAATGAAGAACCAAACTCACCATTCTAAGAGCTTTCCAACGACATATAATACTTGCATATTTGGGTAAAAAATACCCCTCTAGTGAATTAATCCCGATGCAAACCAGTCATTTAAATTTTTTAATTTTTTCTATAGTTGGAGCTATAATATTCAATTTTAATCTTTCCTCCTACACCTCACCATGTGGCACCTCTTGGTTCACTCATGAGTACACTTTGGTGCCACCTGACCTACCAGTGGACCGCCACTTCACCTGCCACTAGACCCACCATTCAGTCTTGGCTCTTCTTTGTCGCTGATCCACAATAGGTAACCATCAGGCATCTTTCCATTATAGTATAGAAACCATCATCGATCTTTCCTCAGACTTGCTCACCGGTTAACTCACCTAAGTTTCTCCCTTCTGTCAAGCCCACCATTCAATTGCTAGGTCGTGATGGTTAACCTTCGAGCATCTTTCCATTATGGTATAGCAACAATTGTCAGACTAGCTCCAACCTGCTTGACCTTTAATCTCCATTTCTATCACAAAATTTGATTACCTCGAGATGTGTGCACACACATGGGGTCCATTGGGTCGCCAAGCAGCCTCTTGTCAAAATCCTTTAAGCTTTTACACTAAAGATTCATGTAGCTTTGTATTTAAATACAAACTACTCCCTCTGCACTGTCGATGTGGGATAAATGTTTTCTATATGCCTGGCAATTGAATTTTCTTGGAAAGTTTCTGAAGCCTCTTACCAACTAGTTCTATTTCCACACAAGAAGGAGGTTGTTGGCTTAATGCCTTCCATTGCATATTGCTGAAAGTTTCTAATGGCCTTTCCCAGCTGCCACGCAGAGGATAGGATTTGGCTTCATGCCAATTGCATTTACTTAGAAGTTTCTAAGCCTCCTTCTATGCCAAATTGGGGAAACTCTAGTAATACCCCTTCTAATGAATTTTCTTGAAATCTATAAAACCTCTTGCATTGGTATTACGCTTGCAGATTGCATTTGTTTGAAAGTTTCATCGCTCATTGGAAACTCCACTTCAAAATGGCCCACATAATAACCTCTTAGTTATATGCCCACATAATGAAACGTAATCATCTCTAAATCAACCAACTTGCCAATATGGGTCGAGTCGGTATTGATATGCATTGCTATGAATTAAGACAATTTTGCCATGAAATCAACACTGTAAGGGCATGAGCCAGATCGGGCCCCAAAGTGGGCCTAACTAAATTTTATTTTGCTTTCATTCAATTGACCCTTGAAATCCCTCAGACACCTTGAACATACCTCTAGAGTTGATCTACATAGTTTTTTGATCATTAAAACTCAACTTGCAACTTTCAGGTGCTTGTGTCACATTTTCACATTTAAACCCAAAGAGGAATTTCAAAAACTAGTCAGAACCCCTTTCTGGACTACACAAACTGATAGGCGTGTACTCTAATATGTTAACTTTCATCCTACAAAACTACTCCTCATGATGAATTTAGGGTGAATAAATATTAATGCACAAGGATGACCATTTAGCCTTTCTGAAAAGAACATAACTTGCAGATTTTCAGAATTTGCAAAAGAAATGGTTTTAGGAAACTGATCAAACGGATTGGTAGGAGCTTCAAATTGGAAAAATAGCTTGTCTTTAATACTAGAAGTAGCCCAGAATAAACATTCTGATATGACACTCATTGGGGCATCTTTTACACATGTGCAAAGTGGTTCTTTGACTAGTTGTTGAAACAGGGACTTATGCAAACAATACAAATTGCAAATGGATTCAGCTTGCCAAATTGAGAAAATGGATTCATAGGGACTTGAAAATTGGCATGTCGACTCACATATATGCATACAATTCAATGCACTTTGAATTCAAACATGATGATCAACTGGTCATAAAATGCAAAGCCTCAAAGTAGGCCACTTGGTAAAATCTGTATTTGCACCTATGATGGACTTTCAGCTCACCCCTTGAAATGGGTACTTGATAAATTGATCTAAACTAAAATTTGAAAGTTGTAGAAAAATACATAGGCTAAATGAAAGGTGTACAAAAATATTCCAAGGCTTTACCTCTTGATAATCAACTAGCTCCATTTTACATGCCCCAAAATAGGCCTCTCAGGTTGATTCACTAAGTAGTCATTTGAAAGTGTAGAGCAAAATTTTGAAATGGGCCTCTCAAATTCACTCAAATTTATCAGTCCCAATAGGTTCCTTGTAAGGATTCTTGAATTCTAGACCAATAGGAACACGTTGAGGGTTTTCTTGTTGTAATTAAGTGATAACCATAGTAATTAATTAGTGGGATGGGTAATTAGGACTCATGTAATAAGATAATTAATTGGTTTTGGTGCCCCACCTCATGGCCCTTGAGTGGAGACTCGGGATGATCTTGGGAACCATGGAGATGGTAAGCCAAAATCCCTTGATTCTCTCATAGGTTGATATGGCTCCACATGTCTATCAGGGTGTGGCATTTCCCCTTCTATGTGAGGATAGCATGTGATGATACTCTTTCCGTGCATGTGTCCATGGTACTTATGCCTTGATTGTTGGTACACCTTTGGGAGTTTATTGCATTTCGATTTATCCTTGTGATGTGATTTGGTGTATTCTTTATGTGGTTTCCTTTCTAAGATTGTGAGTTCTTGTCCTTTTGATGTTAGGTGTTAGCCTAGGTCTAGAGTGTTAGTTGGAACCTTGTGTCATCTCCTAGTATGGGAAGTGGTTCCTTATTGGTTCCACATGGTTAGGTAGTTTGATGCCTTCTTCCATTGGGATGTTCTTCATTGGATGATTTTATTCATGGATGTGGATTCTCATCTTTTTTATCTTATGGATGGATATTGTAGTAGATGGATTTACATGATTCTTATGGCACACATATTTGAATATTTCATGAGATCATTGTATTTATAGTTCAGAGCTATGTTCCTTGATGTAAAATAGATAATGTATATGTAATGGTAGCTGACATATTAAAATATGGATATGACTCTTGTATTAGGACATATAGATGTATCATGTTGTATCTTGGATATTGATTGGTTTATGGAAATAATGTGTTTGGTCCTAATGCTATGCACTTAGTATCTTATGGATGTTTGTTGTGATAAAAGAGATGGGTTAGTAATGTGATAGATCATATTGGAAAAGAGTAATGATGTTAGATGATGATTAAGTAATTGGGGTTAGGAACATTGGATTGGTGTTTTAAAATGAGCCTTAAAAGGGCTAATGGTATGTGTAGCATTAGTGATTTGTATTCATGATAGGTGGTTTAGAAAATGATCATATGATTATTCATGGTAAAAAGTAGATGATAATTGTGTTAGATTACATTGGATTATAGTAGTGATCATGATGATATTGTGTATGGTGATGTTGTAAATAATGACGTTGAGATACCCTAGGGAAGATATCTAGATACTGGGTTATGTTTATTTCCGCTTGTGTTATGAGATTATATGATGAAGTTTTAATGGTTTTGTGTTTATGATGGATATGTGTTGCATTAGATGATGAATTAAAAAAAATTAGCTCTATTTGCATATTAGATGGTTTATTTCTCTAGGCTATTTTGGTGGGCATTACAATATGTGGATTTCAAAATCATATTCATGGAAGATTTATGATCATGTTATAGAGGATTTGAGATGAAGATTATGATAGATTGAAGAAAAAGGTTTGTGAAAGAAAAAGTCATCCATCATCAGTTGTAGTAGAAACATTTAGAAGGTGGAAAAAAAATTTTAGAAGTGGGGGTTGGTGCTCACAAATTTAGATTTGGGAGTTGGTGCTTCCAATGGGTTGGTGATCACAAACAAATTAAAGAGTTGGTGCCTACAAACATTGTAAAATAATAATTATATAAAAGCATTGATTTGCCATGGTTTTCTCCCATTTGTGTTTCAATGTAAAACATTGTGTTCTTATGTGCATGGGTATTGAAAGTTAGTGAATAATGGTATTGTGATTAATAAAGTTAAATTGGTAAAAGTTTGTCAATGCACTAATTCACCACCCCCTCTCAATATATTCTTGTGCTCTTCACATAGTATTGCTCTGATGATTATGGATCATTGTATAACATGTTTGATGTTTATTTTGTTCTCAGTTAAGATGTGTTGTGGTCCACTTTACATTATTTTTCACCGTGGGAATGTTTAGTGCCAACCTAATTTGAATTGTGTTTGGTTAAGATGCTTAGCCAACCTTAAGAGACTTTGCATATGTAAGGATGATATAAATAGAAGTGTGTGTGAAGAGAGAATGAATATTTGTGGGTGTTGTGAAAGAAGTGAAATGCAATGAAGCTCTGTGAAAGAGGATCTATCTCCCTAATTGTTTGATAACTATTGTTTGAGCTAGTGAAAACTATTGAGCGGTGTGAAATTTCATGTGTTAGCTACTAGAAACAGTAAGCCAAATGTATCTACAAATCTTATGGTTGCAAAGGTGGATCAATGGTGGACTCTTTCTCATTTATTTTTCTTCATTTTGGTAGTGAGCTCTCTAGCCATGAGCTTCTCTTTCTTTCTTTCTCTCAGGCATTGAGCCTTTCTTTGTAAAAATCACCTTAATTGGTGTCACCCTAATAGGGTCTAATCTATTGATAATAGATTTCTCTATGGTTTATCCTCTAACAGGGTTTCGCAAGTAAAATTTGGTGTTTTATTTGTATGGTGTGCTCTACTTTTCATGTTCTTTCATTCTCACATCTTTATGTGGATTGTGTTAAAGTTAAGTTGTTAACTAATTCAGCTCTCCTGTTAGTTTTATTGTGTGTTAGAACATTCAACAATTAGTATCAAAGCTTTAGTTCCTTGGAGAAGAGCTTAATCACTTGAGGAGATCTTGATGGTGCATAAACTGACAATCCTTATGTTTGATGGATTTGACTATACTTTTAGGAAAGTGAATATCCAAGGTTACCTGATTTCTCTTGGCTATGAAGTATGGAAGTTTGTTACACAAAAGTACACTAATCCACATACTAGGGTGAACACCCTAGATGAGATCAAATAATTTGAAGACAATGAAAAGGCAATGTTTCATATCTTTAGTTCTCTTTCTAAGATTGAATTAACAAAAGTTGTATCTTTAGAATCTTCTTATGAGGTTTGGGATAAATTAGAAGAATTATGAAGGAGATGATACTATTAAATAATCTATGTTGTAGAATGCTAAAACTAAATATGAATGCATGTGGATGGATGAAGAAGACAATATAACCAATTACGTACAAAAGATAGATGATGTTGTAAATGAGATCAAAGGTCTTGGAGGTAACTTACCAAAAGATGAAGTTGTGAAAAAGGTACTCAAAAATCTTAGTAAACCCTATAGCTCTAAGATTTCAACAATAGAAGAATCACAAAATTAGAATAAGTATGTGTAATAGTGGGAAAATGGTGAATGATAGATCAAGAAGGAAACTATCCTTTCCCTCAAAGAGAGATGAGATTTTTGCTATCGATTACCATTCAAGTACTTTTCACCATGGTAGATTAGAAAGAGGAGAGTATAATTCACTAGATTCAATCTCTCCACACAAAGATGCTAGATTAAATTCTAAATGAATTGGGAATGCTTAGTTGATCCCCTCTTTCTTGTTTTATTTAGAAAGGAATTTAATTGAATTATGTAATGCAAGGGTGACAAAGAACTGATTATAACTTGAGATCAGGATATGGGAAGAAGCTATGCACCTGGATCTAGTAGTAAGATGTTGAGATGAATTTTCCCTATGAATTTGAGGAAAAGTTACTTGGACTGTGGTGGGAACGTACACGGTCCTCCAAAAAATCTGCAAAATGAAAAGGGTTTTTCTGCCTCTGCAAATGAAGCCTGAATCTGAAAGTACAACTATACACCAGCAACCTACACACAGAAAAGAGAGGAAAATGGGTTGGGATTGGGGGTTTCCCTTAAGGTCAAACCCCAATTTGGAATTAACCAATTAATGAAAGAAATTACTTGCAAGTAGATGTAAACAAAAGCCTAAATTGTAAATCACCTCAAGGGAGGTTGTCATAGCAATGTTGATGGAAATGATTGTGTGGAATTGAATGTTGGAATCAATCTCATCTTCAATGGTTTAATCCTTGACTTGAAGGCAACATGTAGCCTTGAAGGGAGACTTGAGAATGCTCAATGCTGGAAAAGAAAACTTGAATGCTTGATCGCTTGTGAATTTCCTACTCATCCAACTCAATGAAATCATGCAAACGAGAGGAAAAATGCCCCTTAAATACATGTTAGTGGATTTAAGTTTCATCATGGGCTGACATCGGGGGAGTTTCCCACCTGGTGCACAATCAGTAATGCAACCCTAGGAAATGTATTGCCCCAAAATAGGCTAGGGATAGGGGTGCCACACACCTATCCTGGGAGGAAGGGTTCCACACCCTTGTCCAAGGGGGAATAACGGGGTGATGTAAAGGCCAAGGAAGAAGTTGTTTCTATAGATTGAGTAATCTCCAGTCTCTAATCAGGCTAAAGGATTTCAAATTCACATGCATGAGGAACCTAATGCAGTTAAAAATTGCTAGGGTCATAACTTTATGACCCTACATTTAGCCCCCAGTTTAGCAGGAGTGTATGCATATGCCAATATTGTCGGTAAAGTACAAGGAAACAAGATTGAAAGACTTTTACCATGCCAAGGAGGCAAGATGTGCCAAGCCCCCAGTGGACTTAGGATCTTAAGACTTTGATTGAAAAAGTAAAAGGGAAGATCAAGAAGGGGAGACCCATGACTGCAAGTAGTAAAGTTCCCTTCACTATGAGTCATGAAAGCAAGGATACTAAAGATTACAAAGAAAAATAAAGTTCATTAAGTAGTTCTAAGTATCACAAGGAAAGTATGAGTGGAGTGTATGCCCCCATGTTAAAGTGATTGTGCATGCCTTATCGGGAGCAATTATTTTAAGGCAGAATACACCCAAGAGAGAGAGAAGTAGGGATCACATTATCACAAGGATTTAGCCCCCAATCAAGGTATAAATCCAAGGATAATGAACACAAAACACGAGGTAGCATTGATTTCCTTGGGGTCAATATGCTATATGATATCTCATGTATATCATGTATGTATATGCATATAATAATCTTCATTCCCAAAATAAGGACACTACCTTAGAAGAAAGGGAAGAGAGGATGTCTATTGATTCAACATGAAAGAGACCAAGAAAAGATCTCAATGCTTTGCATCATCCCCAAGTAGGCATTAAGAGAACAATATAAGAATAGGGATACAGATAGAAGAATGATAACAAAAGAGAAAGAAAGGAGAGAGAGAAGATCTATAGTGCTAGTATCACTAATCTAGCACGACATCCGACTCTTGATCTTGTTGATCACTATTTCGGAAACATGAGAAACATGCCAAAGGAGTGATATTGAGCACAATAGATGGAACTATCACAAGATTGAAACAAGGACTATGCTTATGTTTTAAGTCACTTTGTTTGATTCTAGGAGCTAGGATTAGGGATTGTGAAAACTCATCTGATAAATGTTTGTCCACATCAACATACTCATACTCACTATCAGAAGCATTAGGATTTTTATTTCCATTATGAATAACATTTTCACCTATTTCTTCATCAAATTTTAGAGAAAGAGGAGCAAGAACATGAAAAGTAGTAAAACCATCACATGTTTTATGCAACTTATGATTTGGAGATGTAGGTTGAACATCTTTCTTAGTAGAAAAGGGAATCATGTCAACTGTTGGAGTCTGAGAAGATTAAATATTTTGAGGGATACCTTCATGAGCTCAAACACAATGTCTTCATTGGCATTCTCTTGCACAATGATCCCATCGAGTCTTAGTGGAAGGTTGAGAAGAAGGAGGAATACTTGAACAAGTAGGAATGTTTCTCTTCTTGATAGTTGAAGGTTTAGGTTGAGGTGTTTTTGGTTGAGCAATAGGAGAGGCAGGCCTCTTCTCTTGATAAGAGGAAGGAGGTGGAACTATGCCATAGAAAGGAGGAATATTAGGTGTAGGAAGGAGACTAGGTCCATCATGAGGAGGAGGTATAGGTCTAACCTTAGGAAGAATATTGGTGTTCTCCTTAGAGAAGGTAAAGTCACATTCATAGGAATAGGTGGACAATATTCCTTAGGAGGGAGATTAGTTCTATTCAAGAGGGGAAGAACCTCATCTTGAAGAATAATAGGAATGTCAAGTGTTGGCGATCTAGGTTGACTTAAGGATAAGATCATATTATTCTTCTATTTTTGATAAGATTGAAAAAGAACATCGCTCCTTGATGGAAGAAATTGAAATTGTTTAGGCCAAAAGAGATCAATAGGAATGCCAAGGCTTCTTTTGGATGGAAAAAATAAGCTATGCTTCATGGTTATGATTTCTCCATTTTGAGGAAATTTAAGACACTTGTGGATTGGAGAAGAAGTATCCTTCATGGAAGATAGCCAAGGATAGCCCAGCTTCACACAGAATTTCCCAAAAGAAGGTATTCATCACTCAATGATGAGCTGATAGTACTAACCCGGTACTAAGAGGGGGGGTGTGAATCAGTACAGAAAAAATTATAGTCCTAAACCGGTCTGCCAGCAGACACTTCAAATGACTGGCAAACAGTGACACCGGTTTGAAACAGAGTGCAACCGGTAAAACTAAGAGTGACTGAGACAAGCATTAACCAGTTACTCACTTAGCTTTTCACTCAACTCAAGACTACCCTAAAATTTATCCCTTATGCATAAATAGGTAATCTATCATCAGATTATAATAATAGCTAGTTCAACATGTTTTATTGATAGACATAAAACACAAAACCATCATATGCTTGACTGACAATAGCAAAGCATCACAAGATAAAAGCATCACACATGACACACATATTTTTCATGTGGAAACCCAACTGGGAAAAACCACAGTGGGGATGAATATCCACAAGCTATTTTTGAACTCTTTAGAAGTCGGCTCTATTAGGAGCCTTGTCCAGTTAGAGACATTACAATAGGTTTTGCTAGGAACTGATCCTGTTAGAGATCACCTAGGTAAGGGTTAAACCTGTTAAAGGTTACCTTGTTAGAGGATTTCAAGAACTCAATAGCTAAAGGATTTTGAACTCAATAGCTTTGAATTACCTTGTTAAAGGATTTACAACAAGTCGATTAAGGCTACCTTGTTAAGGGATTTTCAACTATTGAGGTGGTTATAGATCAACAGGTATTACAATGATCTAGTAACATGTCATGCCCAAACTTTGGGGCAAGAACGGGATAATGTTTTTTTTAAAAACATAACTTTTAAAAGCATTATTTTGACAAATATAAAATACTACAACATGTTTTGTCTTAACTATGTTTAGATTAACTTTATCTACTAGCTCAAATAATCGAAATTAAATAAAATTAAATGTGGAATTCTAAATGAATGATTTTATTGTCTACTCAAATTTAATAAGTCAACTAATTCAGATAATTAACTGGCGCAGGCAAAATTAATCTGAGATATCCATTAATTGATTTCAGAAAGCTAAATTAAATTTATTCTCCTAGCATCCATTTTAATCCAGAATTGAAATGTGCTTAAATTAAATTAATTAAAATTAAATCTCAACCCCCTTTTTTTTTTTTTAAATGATAAATCCCTAGGTTGAATTAAAAAAATAATGTTTACCCCCTTGAGCTTATGTACTCTTAAAATTTACAACACTAAATAAATATTAAAATCTAAAGTTATACTTTATTCTTTAATTTCTACCACTATCTGTTTTTATTCTCATACATGTGTAAATAAATATTTATATTTATATGCAAATATATCTATAAATATATAAATTTATTTTCTTTAAAAATTTCCCAAGCTTTATGGAAACAAAGCCATGCAACCCTAGTTAGGGATTTGCAATTATAAAATACCCTTGAATTATAAGATATACCATTTCTATTGTTATTACCCTAGCCCTACCCGGGCTACGGTTTTATACTTATCTTTTTTTATTAAAATATATTTTGCAGGGCCGAATTGGAAACCTTGGGCAGCCATGGTGGATGGCAGAGGCTGTTTGTTGGAGGAGGGGAGTGGCAGTCCATCCCTAGCTAGTGCTGCTCACTGTGTGTTCACATAGTGGCGGTGCCAAGGGCTCCACCCACTGTGTGGCCACATAGTGGTGGTGCCAAGGGCATCGCCCGCTATGTGCTCACACAGTGGTGGTGCCTTGGGCATGCCCACTGCATGATAGCATAGTGGGTTAGGGGTCGGCCCACCCCCTTTTTCCTATTATACTTATTTTTATTTGGTTTTTTTAATATATATTTTTTTAAATATAATATATATATATATATATATTTATATGCATTTTAATATATATGCAGGTATATATACATTTATTTTCGTGATTATTTATATAAATGTATTTTATATAAATATATATAAAGATATACATGTAATTTGCATGTCTATAAATTATATATTTATATAAATATATCTTTTATATGACATAAATTATGTAATGAATAAATCCTAGTATTTTGATTCTAGGTATGTATTTGAACAGAATGCTGAAATATTATTTTGTTTTCTTGTTGATTTATTTCCTTTCGTAAATGTCCTAGATGTAAAGATTAAATAGATGGATTAATAAATTTCTGATTCATTTATAGCAAGAATATTGTAATTTTATTATTTCATTTAAACTGTTTACTGTAGGTGTTATATTCCAACTTCAGCTATATAAATGACTAAATTTAATAATTTTACCAGTAGCTAAATAAATATAGATTTTATTTAAATGAAAACTATATTAGATTAAGATTTTCATTTTTTCCAATAAATAACTTGACAAACTTTGCAAATTCTACAACAACTACATGCATGCAAATTCCATTCCATTTCATTTCTAATGTTTTGCTTAAAATGCATAAAAGGAATCAATACATTTCTTTCTTTTCAAAGCATCCTAGACACAATAGTTATTTATATCAATACTTTAGGAACTAGAGAACATAAATTAATCATTTCTTTCTACAATATAACATAAATAAATATTACTTATCTTTAAAACATATATCCCCAAATCTTTATTGTCATTTTACAAATAGATCTCTCTTTTCAAATAAATGAGGACTTTCAAAGAATATTAAATACATTTACAAAATCTTTTTGCAACAAATATTCCCATCCATATCTTCATGATCTGATAATTTTCTTCTAACAACCTGCAAATAAATCAAAGGCTGTGACCATGGAGAGCTCACCTCCTAGCCTAGGCTAACTAGTAGCCACCCCCAAGCTCGGAGAACCAGGCCCTAAATAGGATTACACACATGCAAACACAATAGCCATAGAAAAAAGAAAAACACAAGCTCAAACAAAATCCCAACCAAGGCTACATTGTACCACACATTTGTGATGTTCTTTTCAAGGGTGGTAGTGGACCAAGTACCTCGAGGAGACTGCAAGTATGGTAAAACATATAGCCACCTCATGGAAAACCAAAACCTATAGCCACCTCATGGAAAACCAAATACATCATGTATAACAACCCCACATTCCTTATGCCCCCCAAGGCATTCATGCCTTATTTCCCTCCTTATGACCCCCAATGCATAAACAAGCCATGTAGCAAGGGTCACATAAAATCTGTTCTGATCACTCTCATAATGAGAGCCTCTCACTCGAGGGCTATCACTTCTACCACCCACAAGATTCTCCTCTCTCCCAAGAGTAGGAGGTCTTGATTACTCCCAAAACACATACATTGCTTAAGCACAAAACACTAAATAAGTTTCCAATAAATGCATGCATGAAAACTAGTCTTTTACACAAACATTTCTTTCAAAACAACATGCAATAAAAAATATTATAAGAACAATAGAACCAACCTTAAACTACCCAAAGGTATGCTAGTTTTATTGAGGATGAGCAGCTCAATTCCACAGTTCTTCTCTTTGTACCCTTAGCCAAAATTCCCAAACCAAGTTCTATATTTTTCTTTTCAAAATTCTCGTCTCCAAAAATGGAGAGTGGGTAATTACCCACTAATTTTCTAATTCTTGCTTAAGGAGCCCATTGTGAGAGTTCTCACAAGTTTCTAAAAACTACAAGGGAAGGTAAGGTAAAATGGGAAAGGGAACTCTTATTCAAAAAGGAAGGTTTTCAACTTAGTTCAAGTCTTCTAATTTCAATTTTCCCACAACTTAGAAAAGTCACTTTTTAGGGTGTCTAAAAGGTCACATGGGAGTAGAAACTTGCCTAAAATTACCCCTAACCCTTAGGTATACCTTATGGGCTTTAGGAAACCCTATTAAACTACCCCTAGGTGTCCATTTAACCCTTTTTTAACCCCTTTGAAGTTTTTCTTTGGGTCAAACCTATGTTGACCATCCCAAAGATTCTTTACCCAAGGCATTTATGGAATCTCATTACATTAATTGAAAAATCTATAGTTAAACAATTCCCACCAAGAGACAAATTTAAAAATTCAAACATAAATCCACATGTGTCAAGTGACACAAAGAAAATACTTTTATAAATTTATACCTGAAATCATGTCTCTTGTGGATTTTACATAAATCAATTAAATAACACATAACACACATGCACCATTTACTATTATGGATAAAATACAACACAAATGGGGTGTTGTCTCTCCAAATAGACAAACCCTAGCTTTATGAACATACATAAGTCTAGGTTTGGTTCTCTGTAATATTTCCATGGTCACATGGATAACTTTTCCTGCGTAACTCAATCGCACATTAGTAATTTTGAATAACCTCATATAATATAAAGCACATGAATAAAAATACACATCAACCATTCTGCATACCATATACACTTACACAAACCAATACATCTTATTTCCAAATAAATTCACATAAGCAATTATCACAATTCTCATAATTTTACTCCATACATAAAACATGCATTCTATTTCTATCATCATAGTGAAGTCTTGCAATCCCAATAATGACATACACTATCTCAAATTCATCCTATTCTAGAATCATGTAGAGTCCTATATCATAAGCATATAAATGAAGCATCAATCCTACATCAATGTTATCCAAATCATGGAATCCGATGAGTTCTAAATCCAGATATAGCTGACATACATCAGATCAATATTATCCAATCAGTGGATCTTTTAGGATTTCATTTCATAATACATCAAAGTATTCACCACCGGTGAAATAATTCTATAGCTTGGTTCAATTACTTTTCTCACCAATCTATCTTTCTAACATAGCCCATTCTATTGAATTATATAACATTTATCAATAGGGTCAAACATGGTCAACTAAGCTAATCAAAGCTTGGTTTGGGGAAGGCCTTACGTCCTCCTCCCCTAGAGTTTGACTTACTCCTAGAAGTTGCATGAGTAGAATTACTAAGTAGGGACATAAAATTTCCCACAATTTTCAATAAGTCACTCAAAATTTTATCTTGCCTACTAGAAGGATGAAATACCAAAATCAACTTATTATTGAATTAACTTACTGTCTTCACAAGGTTAAATTCTTAGTATTTTTTTTTTAATACATTTTCCTTCGATCCTTAGGTAGGTGCTTCACAAAGTTCTACTTTTAAACAACTTACATTAATGTGCCATCCATAATGTATCAATAACACACATCAACTCCCATAATCAAGGTTACACATATTGAATTTTCTAGGAGTCCTACTTTGTTTACAATTTTTTAAAAGCATGTTTATCCTACTGTATTCTCATCCATGCATGTTACTTAAGAAAATTGACATCACACTTAACCAAAATGAATCTACTTATTTTACATCAAGGCACCTCATTAGGGTGTTAATAAATTATTTGCTTAACTGTTCTAGGTGCATAATTTCTTCCAACTTTCTTTTTAGATAACAAGGCATAATCAAATTTAGGTCCTTCAAAACTGCCCCTATATAGGGTAGTTTTCTACCACTAAGGATTAAAATGTTTTTATATTTCTAGGCACTGAGGTTCAAGTTTCATAGGATGCATTATTCACAATTCCCAAACATTAAGGTACATAACAATCCCATTCTAAGGGAGTGATGATATTATTAATACTTATTCTAGATATCATCCATGCAATCATCTCCATACACATGCTAATTTTACCAGTCAACAATCATTACTTTCACAATTTATTAGGTCTAGATCACACTATTGTTATAAATTTTTCCTCTTTCAAGTTGCTCTCAATTAATTTATTTAGGAGGATCTTCCTTCCTTTATCTTGATTTGATAAAATACGTCCTTTGTTAATTCTTGTGCCTAATTTCACTCCTTACGGTATTCTCCCTTGACACACTATCAATGGTTCAACGAACATGATAGATATTTACACAAATCACATCACTAGGGCTAGTTATATCAACCATCAAAATGACCACTTTGACACTTCACAAGATCAAAATACAAGTTACTTCTGCCAAGTCCAATTCAAAGAAGAAAAAAAAAATGTTGGTAATAGAAAAGTATTAAAACTAGAAACATGGCAAGTGCCATAGTTCCAATAAAAGAAACATAAATTTAGTGGTCCTCTCTTCATAAAAAGAAAATAAAATAAATAAAAGAAAGTACTAGCCCCCTAGGTCACAATATACTTTTCAAAGAAAGTTGAAAATACTAACGAATTAAAACTCAAAACAAGATGACCATATTGGTCATACCCTAGGGAGTAATCGCAACACATTACTCAAGATCACACATCCTTAGTGTGTTAGGAAGTGATTATTAGACTCTTAAGGTTCTTAGCTTCTTTATAATCCTTTATTGATTTAAGAAATAAATTCTTATACACAAGAGATCACATTCATTTTTATAAATCATGTTCCATTTTAACCTTCACGTGCTTACTATTCCAAGCAACACTTTCCAATATAATCCACTATCTATTTAGAGTTATTAACATCCTTAATTATATTCTAACAGGTGATTGTACTAACTCTACCATTCTCTGTCCATTCCTCTTGCACTAATCTTTTTTTTTTGAACACTTAATTATATGCAATCTATGCTTATTTAGAGGTTAAAGCTTAACAAGTTGATCCAATGAAACCTTAGGTCTTGATAAAACTCCTAGGCGATAGGATTAAGAAAATTACTAACATAACAAATACGATAACTCCTATCCTCAAGTGGATCAAATAAATTTAATAAGGGCAATAATAATTTCACTCAAAAGTCTCTTTCATTATAGTTGCGTTTAATAGTACTTAATTAGGTCATTTTCTACTAAATAGACATTTATATAGTTACTTGATTCAATATCAATTATTTTATATATATCCAGTTTCCTCCATCATGTTAATACATCCTTCCTTAATAACTTAATTTATTATGGATTCTATTAATTATCTTAATATTATTAACCTTGATTCAATGTTACGTGGTAGCTCAAGCATCGACACTTTCATGTCCTACACATACGGTTGATAGTTCGGTACAAAATTTGACACTTGTTTTCTAGAGCCACTTAGGATTTGTATCACATAGTTTTACTAGAGACATCATTTGTTTTCTTAGTGCCCTATGTTAGCTCCTTGTATTTTCACCTTAAACATTCACTTGCCTTTATTAGGTAGGAGCTTGTTGCCAAATTACTAACACTTAAGGTTAAGAGCCATTTGGGGAGGAATTATTGTCAAGTCGGGTCGATAACGGTTGACAAAAATTTCTACCCACACATTTCATGACATAATTCAAACAACTTGGAGAGTGGACTTATTCTCTCCTACTTCACTTATGCAACTATAAAATCAAGGGGAATGTGCACTTGAAAAGTGACCAACACCCATCCTTTTAATTAAAATTTAGTAAAGAGGGAAGTTGTCTCATTCACTATTACTTATTTATATTTACTAACTAGCCATTTCCGACATATCACAACTTATGATTTCCTTCAACCCACAAAAATAAACACCTTATCATCATAATATTTTGTTACCTAATTACGGTATAACTTAAGGGTGTTCAATAATTACCAATGTCTTAAGACTCCCAGAATTTCCAAGTTCTCTCTTAGTTAACCACATAATTTGGCTCCTTATCAATGTTCACATAAAAAAAAAAATTATATTGCCAACTAATTCTCATTAAAACTTTGGTATTATATTACTGTTATACTATCTTTCCATAAGCCATTTCCATCCACATGTTGCTTCATCCATACTTAATGTTTTTGCATACTTTCACACTTGAGTGCCAAAATTTGCAAAACTTCTTTGATTGTGCCTAGTAGTTAAATTGTGTTACATACTATCTTGAACCTAGCGACTAACCATGATTGAGTTGCACTTTCCTTCTTAGTTTCTGAATGAAAACTAGTTACACATATCTAGATTGTAAGATCCTAATGCCTTTATACTCCTTGTACTTCAATGCAGATTTTTGTTCAATTCCCAAATCAACTCTACTCTCTTTTCCATTATTTACTTTCCCCAAGGTTATCTTTCCATAAAGGAATTAGTTTGAGGCTTTACTTGCTTGTTTCCCCAATTATATAACCATGGATGAACTTAGGGTTTATTGTAATTAAGTGTTTTAACCCTAGAAGTTCATAGCTCCTTTCTCCTTATATAACTCAGCTATAGTATTATTAGGGTTTTCTGATCAAAGAATTTCCATTCATCATTTGAGTTCTTATCTGCAAGGTTATCCAACTCTAGCTCCACTATATTGCTACAAACATTGTCTAAAAAATGCTCTTAATAAGAAATCTAACATGACCACATTTTTAAGGTACCTAGTTATTAGGATAGGTTAATGCTTCTTTCTAATATTCGCAAGAGTACCTCTTAACTCTCCTTCCTTGTTGTCTCCAATGGCGGCCTTGATCTTTTAACCACCATAATCTCACATAGCTTAAAATTTTATTTTGAACTATCTCGATTCTTATTTATCTTGTTTATGGTGCCTTCATCTTAGTTCTAACTATCTTGCTTGACTTGCCATGCCAAGTACATATCTCGATTGATGGCATCCTGTTAGTTTACCATTTGAGGTATTTTATTGAAGAATTAACTCCTCATATTGATTTGATTAGGAAATCATTGCGTTTAGGTTCAAATTGAATGGTAACCTCATATGTACTAAAGAACTAAATTATGTTAATAACACCGAAATTACTTCATATGAATAAATAGTTGAATATTTTGCAGCCTTTGGGGTTTTATTACACCATAAACCTTATGACTAATAATTTCAAATTTTAGGGCTTTTAGTGCCCCTTGGAACCTCTTGAATTGTTATATGTTGATCTATTGATTTTCAATAATTTTTACTTATGTTTCACTTTGTTATTTTCACAAGTTTTCCACCTAGGTGTTATACTTCAAGCCATAGTTTGGTTTCAACTAAGTTATGAATGGTAGCTCATGTTTCCTAGTGTTGGAACCTAGGGCTCTAATACCAAAATGTCATGCCCAAACTTTGGGGCAAGAACAGGATAATTTTTTTTTTAAAAACATAACTTTTAAAAGCATTAATTCAACAAATATAAAATGCTACAACATGTTTTGTCTTAACTATGTCTAGATTAACTTTATTTACTAGCTCCAATAATCGAAATTAAATAAAATTAAATGCGGAATTCTAAATGAGTAATTTTATTGTCTACTCAAATTTAATAAGTCAACTAATTCGGATAATTAACTGGCGTAGGCAAAATTAACCTCAGATAGCCATTAATTGATTTCAGAAAACTAAATTAAATTTATTCTCCTAGCATCCATTTTAATCCAAAATTGAAATGTGCTTAAATTAAATTAATTAAAATTAAATCTCAACCCCCTTTTTTTTTTAAAATGATATACCCCTAGGTTGAATTAAAAAAATAATGTTTACCCCCTTGATTTTATGTACTCTTAAAATTTACAACACTAAATAAATATTAAAATCTAAAGTTATACTTTATTCTTTAATTTCTACCACTATATATTTTTATTCTCATACATGTGTAAATAAATATTTATATTTATATGCAAATACATCTATAAATATATAAATTTATTTTCTTTAAAAATTTCCCAAGCATTATGGAAACAAAGCCATGCAACCCTAGTTAGGGATTTGCAATTATAAAATACCCTTGAATTATAAAATATACCATTTCTATTGTTATTACCCTAGCCCTACCTGGGCTAGGGTTTTATACTTATCTTTGTTGATTAAAATATATTTTGCAGGGCCGAATTGGAAACCCTAGGCGGCCATGGTGGATAGCGGAAGCTGTTTGTTGGAGGAGGGGAGTGGCGGTCCATCCCTGGCCAGCACTGCTCACTGTGTGACTACATAGTGGCGATGTCACGACGCCGCTCATGGTGTGTTCACACAGTGGTGGTGCCAAGGGCACTGCCCACTGCGTGATAGCATAGTGTGTTAGGGCCTGACCCACCCCCTTTTTCCTATTATATTTTATTTTATTTGGTTTTTTATATATATATATATATATTTTTTTTAAATATAATTTATTTATATATATATATATATATATATTTATATATATATACATTTATATGCATTTTTATATGTATGCGGGTATATATATATTTATTTTCGTGATTATTTATATAAATATATTTTATATAAATATATATAAAGATATACATGTAATTTGCATGTCTATAAATTATATATTTATATAAATATATCTTTTATATGACAGAAATTATGTAATGAATAAATCCTTGTATTTTGATTCTAGGTATGTATTCGAATAGAATACTGAAATATTATTTTGTTTTCTTGTTGATTTATTTCCTTTCATAAATGTCCTAGATGTAAAGATTAGATAGATGGATTAATAAATTTCTGATTCATTTACAACAAGAGTATGGTAATTTTATTATTTCATTTAAACTGTTTACTGTAGGTGTTATATTCCAACTTCAACTATATAAATGACTAAATTTAATAATTTTACCAATAGCTAAATAAACATAGATTTTATTTAAATGAAAACTATATTAGATTAAGATTTTCATTTTCTGCAATAAATAACTTGACAGACTTTGCAAATTCTACATGAACTATTTAAATGACAAATTTTAATAAATTTAACAGCAACTAAGATAGCCATAATCTACTAATCTAGAAACCTTAGAGATGGTTATAAAATCTTTGATTTTATTTTCTGCAATTAATTTAAATTATAGATTTAAATACTAAGTTTTGCATTCCCATGAATAGATCTAAGATGTTTTATTACAAGCCTACTACATGCATGCAAATTCCATTCCATTTCATTTCTAATGTTTTGCTTAAAATGCATAAAAGGAATCAATACATTTCTTTCTTTTCAAAGCATCCTAGACACAACAGCTATTTATATCAATACTTTAGGAACTAGAGACTAGAAATTAATCATTTCTTTCTGCAATATAACATAAATAAATATTACTTATCTTTAAAACATATCCCCAAATCTTTATTGTCATTTTACAAATAGATCTCTCTTTTCAAATAAATGAGGACTTTCAAAGAATATTAATTACATTTCCAACATCTTTCTGCAACAAATATTTCCATCCATATCTTCATGATCTGATAATTTTCTTCTAACAACCTGCAAATAAATCAAAGGTTGTGACCATGGAGAGCTCACCTCCCTGTCTAGGCTAACTAGTAGCCACCCTCTAGCTTAGAGAACCAAGCCCTAGATAGGATTACACACATGCAAACACAAAAGCCACAGAAAAAAAAAAACACAAGCTAAAACACAATCCCAACCCAGGATACACTGTACCACACATTTGTGATGTCTTTTCAAGGGTGGTAGTGGACCAAGTACCCTGAGGAGACTGCAAGTATGGTAAAACATATAGCCACCTCATGGTAAACCAAAACATATAGCCACCTCATGGCAAACCAAATACATCAAGTATAACAAACCCACATTCCTTATGCCTCCCAAGACATTCATGCCTTATTTCCCTCCTTATGACCCCCAATGCATAAACAAGCCATGCAGCAAGGGTCACATAAAATCCCTTGTGATCACTCTCATAATGAGAGCCTCTCACTCGAGGGTTGTCACTTCTACCACCCACAAGATTCTCCTCTCTCCCAAGAGTAGGAGGTCTTGATTACTCCCAAAACACATACATTTCTTAAGCACAAAACACTAAATAAATTTCCAAGAAATGCATGCATGAAAACTAGTCTTTTACACAAACATTTCTTTCAATACAACATGCAATAAGAAACATTATAAGAACAATAGAACCAACCTTAAACTACCCAAAGGTATGCTAGTTTTGTTGAGGGTGAGTAGCTCAATTCCACAGTTCTTCTCTTTCTACCCTTAGCCAAAATTCTCAAACCAAGTTCTATATTTTTCTTTTCAAAATTCTCTTGTCTCCAAAAATGGAGAGTGGGTGATTAACCACTAATTTTCTAGTTCTTGCTTAAGAAGCCCATTGTGAGAGTTCTCACAAGTTTCTAAAAACTACAAGGGAAGGTAAGGTAAAATGGGAAAGGGAACTCTTATTCGAAAAGGAAGGTTTTCAACTTAGTTCAAGTCTTCTAATTTCAATTTTCGCACAACTTAGAAAAGTCACTTTTTAGGGTGTCTAAAAGGTCACATGGGAGTAGAAACTTTCCTAAAATTACCCCTAACCCTTAGGTATACCTTATGGGCTTTAGGAAACCCTATTAAACTACCCCTAGGTGTCCGTTTAACCCTTTTTTAACCCCTCTGAAGTTTATTTTCGGGTCAAACCTATGTTGACCATGCCAAAGATTCTTTACCCAAGGCATTTATGGAATCTCATTACATTAATTGAAAAAGCTATAGTTAAACAATTCCCACCAAGAGACAAATTTAAAAATTCAAACATAAATCCACACGTGTCAAGTGACACAAAGAAAATACTTTTATAAATTTATACCTGAAATCGTGTCTCTGATGGATTTTACATAAATCAATTAAATAACACATAACACACATGCATCATTTACTATTATGGATAAAATACAACACAAATGGGGTGTTGTCTCTTCAAATAGACAAACCCTGGCTTTATGAACATACATAGGTCTAGGTTTGGTTCTCTGTAATATTTCCATGGTCACATGGATAACTTTTCTTGCGCAACTCAATCGCACATTAGTAATTTTGAATAACCTCATATAATATAAAGCACATGAATAAAAATACACATCAACCATTCTGCATACCATATACATTTACACAAACCAATACATCTTATTTCCAAATAAATTCACATAAGCAATTATCACAATTCTCATAATTTTAATCCATACATAAAACATGCATTCTATTTCTATCATCATAGTAAAGTCCTGCAATTCCAATAATGACATACACTATCTCAAATTCATCCTATTCTAGAATCATGTAGAGTCCTATATCATAAGCATATAAATGAAGCATCAATCCTACATCAATGTTATCCAAATCATGGAATCCAATGAGTTCTAAATCCAGATATAGCTGACATACATCAGATCAAGATTATCCAATCAGTGGATCTTTTAGGATTTCAGTTTATAATACATCCAAGTATACACCACCAGTGAAATAATTCTATAACTTGGTTCAATTACTTTTCTCACCAATCTATCTTTCTAACATAGCCCATTCTATTGAATTATATAACATTTATCAATAGGGTCAAACATGGTCAACTAAGCTAATCAAAGCTTGGTTTGGGGAAGGCCTTATATAATAGAGCTCCTCTTCACCTTTTGCACTTACACTCTGTAGGTATCACTTCTCTCCTTTTGGTCTGGCAAGAATCATGTATCCCTTCTCTTGGATACACACACAAATTTTGCCAACAACCTCAGAAAGAGACACAACATCGACCTTATAGGAAAATAGATAGGTCAGTAGCATAAACCCTAAACCCTGAACCTATTAGGTTAAAGAATTCAAATGGTTCAATCCTGGCTATTTAGAACACTGCATTAATTGCAACAGTCTTTATCCAATCTCAAGACATTCTCCATCGGCCATTTTCACTGATTTCATGGTGGCTGATAACCCATCATAGGTTATCACTATTTCATAGACTTCGCATGTAATGCCCTACCAGGAAACCCCGAAGGGATTAAGCCATAACACAAGAATAGAGTGCAATAATTTTTTATTTTTTTTAAAGTTACACCACATATGATACAACAAGATATCAAAGATTCAGATTACATAGCGGAAGACATCAACTAACACCTAAAGAGTTTCCCAACGAGATTACTTAAATTTCACGATTCACTTAACTCATACAACTAATCTGATAAGTTGATTATCTTAATAACGAGATAATTCTAAATCAGGGTAATTTCTTTCAAAAGATGGAAATATACATCACAAGCAATAACTCAACCATTAAGATCCATTCATAATCTTCATTCAATCTTTTCATTTAAAATTACAAGCCATACATCTAATATCCTAACACACTAGAATTCCATCATAAACATAAGAGATCTTTTCAAGCATATTTAGTTTTCTAACCACAACTGAATAGATTCCATTATTCTAAGTTACATTCTTTCATACTCCAACTTATTGCATTTTAAAGGACGATTACATACATGCATCTATGATAGATCTCATCTAAACCACTTATGCAATAGATCAAAATGGCATTCAAGAAAGAACTGCATATAAACATTTAAAGTTAATTCCATTTATCCACTTAACCATTCTAACATAAGCTAATCATACATGATAAAGCTGAATAAAGGAAACATAAGAGAATACATCACATAACACCATAATGATCTCGGAGTTCACCCCTAAAGGGCTACATCTCCGGGTCTGCTCAACTGCAAGACCCCTCTGATAATTAATAAAGTTAAGAGTACAAGAGGTTACACCAATTACAATCCAACCATCAAGGCAAACATAAACAATATACAAATGACCGCATCGGTCAATAATACATAAACAATCCCTGAAAAGAACAGGATCCAGCTGAACATAATCAAAGCTAAAAACAAAGGTCCAGAAGAGCATCCACAAAACTGAGCCATCACCACCCAAGGTCTAACATGAAACTGATACTCACAAGGGTAAAGACAATAGGACGACCCACAAAGGTACTCTTAACAGGACAAAACGACAACACACTAGCAAACGTAGGGACAAGTGTCATCACACAACCTAGTATGGTTACCATGGCATGTCTTCATAGGTCTCGACCCCATACATTGGGTTACCCTGGCAACCTAATCTGAGCTTCCGGCCCATCCAAGCCTCATGTGGACCCACACATCCTCTCATGGAGACAAGGATGATGGTTTGCCATTTCAGGCCTTCTCACAGCATGTCGAGTCTGTGTTAGCACTCATCCCATGTGTGAGGCACATTTATCTTACTTAGAGATTACATTCTAATCTACTGTTAGGTTATCACTTATTAGACTCACTTTCGACGAGTTACCCAGCAGCCACTTTGGGCGCAGCCCCCAATCGAAAGCCACTTTCCCATACGACACTAGACTAAACTCAAACAAACTCAAAACCAAGGAATACACATGGTCAAACGGACGGAGTTCAAGAAGGGAGAAACAGTCATCTGGTCATACATGACTCAAGGAGGTACACTAACAGATGGTACTCTATTTAGAGAACTGACAAACTAAGGTCAACCACGAATCATCATACGACTCACACATAGAGGATATGACCAAATACGACACTACCACAAAACCACAGTCAACTCGGAACCAAGGACTGAAACAGGTACCCCAAATCATTCCATATGACAGGGTACTATCAAAACAAGCACGACTTGCCATTTCATAATTAAAAGCAAATACAGAAATTAAACTCGCAAAGGCAATAAACAAAAAAGACAATATTCAACAGATGCAATCTTTTTGAATTGATCTAAACATTAAATGTCAATCAAGTTTCCTACAAGATCTATATTAGATTACAGTTATCTACCTCATCTAGGGATAGGTTGTTCTTGGTTTTCTAACTCTCTAAGGTTCAAAGCAACGAACAAACATATTAAGCCATAATGAGTTTTTAAACCAAATTCATATTAATAAAACTCGGACAACCATTAAACAGTTAAATAAGATATTTTATCTCCAATAAAACATCATTGACATACTGGTCCAAAACCGACCTCTACAGTTTCATATTTTTTTTCAAGCCCAGATGCACTATACGGATCACGGAAATATAAATATAAAAAGAGAATCTAATGAAGATAATCATTTCCAAAAGCACATTGTTTAAATTCAAATATCCAATGATAAATATTTCACTTACTTCTCAATTACTCAAATGATATGTTCTAGAATAATATTTAACATCATCAATTAGTAGTTTTCCAATAACATAATATTCTATTTTGTTTTAACAATACTTCCTCCATTAGCCAAATACTCTAATCAACTAGAAGGTAAGATATAAATTTATTAATCCAAGATAGTCCAAAATATGACCAATTAATATTCAATGGCGAAAATAATAATTCTAGAATTTAATTAGAAAATGTCCACCAATCCTAAAATGAAACTGAATATTAATTAATGGGTAAAATTCCTTTACACCATTAATCAACATGAAATTAATCATTAAGTAGAATTATGCCATAGTATTCATAATTAAAAACTTAATTAACAATTTCCATTAACTAATATTTAAATATTATATATATTTTTTTGAATATAAAAAAAATACATTAAAAAAAGCTTTTTTTAAAAACTAATAAAAAAAAACATTTAAAACAAAACTGAGTTGAAATGGGCGCGTGGGGAACTAGGCCGTGCCCTAGCCCCAGTGGCTCCCGCGCAGGGATGCGCCACTCGCTGAGGCCACCGCGGTGGAGACGCAGTACCTGCGGCCGCCGCGAGGATCGCAGCGAGCTGCGGCCTCCGCCGGTTGCGGTGTGCGCGAGGAGAAAGGGAGAAAGGGGGGGACGAGCGGGGGAGGGGAGGAGGAGCAAGTGGAGCTCCACTCCCTGCCCTCCAAACCCCAACCAACAGTTCATTTAAGAATAAAAAAATGCATAGTTCAAATTCATTTTTTAAAAAAACAACGCACAGTTGATAAAAAAATATATTTTTTTAAAGATTTAATGCATAGTCCGAAACTTATAAAAACAAAAACGCCAAAATGAGTTTGTTGAAGATTTCGATTTAAGAAAAGTTCAGGTTAAAAAGAACTATGTTTTGGTATCCCATTTCTTTGGTGATTTTCATCCTTCCCAAATACAAAGGGTTTCAAACACCCAAATAGCAATGAGGAATAACACACCTCAATTAAATTTATTGATTTTTATTTAACAAAACAAACCAGACATGGCAAGGAGAACCATTTTAACACAATGATACAACCATGAATTTTCTTGAAGAACACAAGCTAACAACATAGATCTAAACCCACAAATCCAATTTAAATCTGATAACAATATTTAAAAGGATTGGATTTTGGCAACAAGCAATTTCATTCACCCAACAGACCATTTCATAACAACAAGGAAGAATAGTTAAGGTAAATCCTACCTCCATACGCATTCCTGGAATAGTTGAAGGAGAGCCCAATCCTGCCCAATCCAGAAGAACTTTCTTCCTCCCCAAAACCCCCAATTTCATCCAAAAAATATTTTCCAACCAAAAATTTTCCAAAAATATCCATCCTCCAAAATTTCCCCAAAAATAGGGTTATATGGAAGAGTTGACCAAAATTCCATTCTTGGAATTAAAATTTTTATTTAAAAATAATTCTCAAAATTTAATTCTTTTCTAACTATAACAACAAATTGACTTGCTTTTCAATTCAAAATTGATTTCTTCCTTTAATTCAATTTAACCTTTCTAATTTAAAAAGCCAACAGAATACAATTAAATCTATTGCAATTAAATACAAAACTTTCTTTCAACAGCATATACAAAATGCATTTAATATTCAAAATCAGTCATTTAATCGAACTTACTCCCAATTTAAAACGAGCAATCCAATATCAACAAAAATCGCATAACGAATTCTCGATTAATTTAGTCCATTAAACTCTAATGCACAAATACATAAATAATCAAAATAATTACTAAGGACTAATTAATCAATTTAACCATACACACCAAGCATGCAAACCGAGAAAGTCAACCAAACAAACGACTCGCAAACCCAAACAAAAAGGGATACCGACGATGACTAACGATACTCGCCTGAGCACGACTAAGGTCAACTAGGGTCTTACGACCACCTAATCCAACTCTAAGGATTAAAGAGGTACACTCAAACCTACACAACTAGGTGAAGACGAACCTCGCACTCATGCGGCATTGTACCTGGAATCTCCTGCAACCAAGAGTCATACATGCATACATATATAAACTTAATGAAAGCGTTAGCCCAATATTAATACCACGAAATAGGTACACTAAACAACTTGCATACAACTAGTGTGAAAACCACATCAAGAGCTATGCGTTAAATCAAACATCTAACTAACATTATATTAAGATAAACTAACCAAGATTAACTGAGATTAGAAATAGATTAGGGCAGGGGTACTACATCACATATTCCTGAGGTAGATAGGAACAATCTCCTTCATGCAAGATCCTTCACACGCACAATGCTGACATGGAAACATGATTTGTTCTTTGTTACAATGCTAACTCATCACACAATGTCATCGATTGAGCCACACAGGCTTGAAGCACTTCAATTGGAAACCCAGAAGTTGAGACTACCAACTGGTAGTCAAACAATGCTTCCATATGCCGGTTCCCATAACCATATGTCAGTTCACCTTGAATAAGCACACTGCTTCACTTTGGCACAAATGTTGGTTCATAGTGTTATGACGATTCTCTCATTTACCGGTTCTCACCATATTGACATCAATGACAACATACAATGTCATTATATCCTCATACCAGTTCACATAATGCCAACAATCTCCCCCTTTGGTATTGATGGCAATATACAAAGATATTTATCCACTTCACATCTTCTCCCCCAATTTCTGCAGATATCTTCTCCTCTTCGCATCTTCTCCCCTTTGACAACAATGCCAAAGTGGAGGCACAAGCTGCCCTATTCCATTATGTTGCTCCTCCTGTGGAGTAGCATCCTTCAACACATCAATCCTGAAGAAAAATTTGACTATGTTGTACCTGATTGATGTGAAGCATATACCTTTATTTCACCTCCTGAAGGGGAAATACCCCTAATTCACCTCTTAAGTACATAAATGTAGTCTTTGGGAGAGGCTTGGTGAATATGTCTACTAACTTCTCCCTACTAGAAACATGCTTTAGTGCAATCTCTTTGTTTAGAACCTTTTCCCTTAAGAAATGATACTTAATCTCAAAGTGCTTGGTTCTAGAATGTAAAACCGGATTCTTGGAGATATTAATTGCACTAGTATTGTCACAAAATATACTTATCAGTTCAGATACAGGAACTTTGAAGCCATTCAATACATGCTTCATCCAAATTGTCTGAGTGCAGTTCATGAAAGCTGCAACATACTCTGCTTTCATTGTAGACTGAGAGATACAACTCTACTTCTTACTCATCTATGAGACCAGTCTACCACTGAGGAAGAATGCACCACTGGTTGTGCTCTTCTAGTCATCTACATTACCAGCCCAATCAGCATCTGTGAATACTTTCAAGTTGAAATCCTTGCTATATGGATACCATAATCCATAGTCAATAGTTCCCTTCAGATGCCTAAGAATCCGCTTGACTACAACCAAGTGGGATTCTCTTGGACTTTTCTAGAACCTTGTAGTAATGCCAACTGCATGTGCAATATCCAGTCTGATATGCACTACACAATGCAATTTATCAATCATTGATCATTATTCCTTCTCATCAACCAATGCCGAGTCATCCTCTTTGGATAGTTTACAACGGGTCACCATCAGTGTACCAATCGGTTTGCTATCTTCCATGCCAAAGGTCTTCAACACCTCTTTGACATACTTGGACTGAGTGATAAAGATTCCATCCTTCATCTGTTGGATCTGCAGTCCAATGAAGAATTTAATCTCCCCTATGACTGACATTTCAAACTCTTTCTTCATCTCATTTGCAAACTCATGACTCATCTTGTCATCTCCACCAAAGATAATGTCATCAACAAATACCTCACATATTAGGATCTAATCTCCTTCAAACTTCAAGTAGATATTACTATCTTCGCTTGTTTTCTCAAATCCAATCTTCACAAGATGGGAATGCAAATGTTCATACCATGCCCTAGGTGCCTACTTTAGTCCATACAAGGCTTTATGTAGCCTACATACCATGTCACTATCTTCAGATAGGGCAAACCCATCTGGTTGCGCAATATACACCTCCTCTTCAAGTACACCATTTAGGAATGTAGATTTTACATCCATTTGATATACTTTAAAACCTTTAAAAGCTGCATATGCAAGAAGCATATAGACCCCTTCCCATCTGGCTACAGGAGCAAAGGTTTTTCCATAGTCTTCTCCTTCTTCTTGAGCATATCCTTTGCATACCAATCTAGCTTTGATTCTAATCACTGTGCCATCCTCATTCAGCTTATTTCTGAAGACCCATTTGGTACCAATGACATTTTTATGCTCCGGTCTGGGTACCAAAGACCATGTACCATTTTTCTCTATCTGGTCAAGTTCCTCTTCCATTGCCTTGATCTAGTCTTCATCTTTATGTGCCTCTTTGAATGTTTTAGGCTCAAATTTAGAGATCATAAATGAGTTTTCTCTGACCTTTCTTCTTGTAAGGATTCCTGTATCCTTATCTCCTATGATTTTCTCAGGATCATGATTCATCTTGACATACCGAGGAATGGTCTTGATAGATTCCTCTTGCTTTTCTTCTTCATCCTCATCTCTATCAGTATCAACATCTACATTTGCTAGTGTAGGAACATTGTTATTGGTACTTGGTTGGCTATCAACCAGTTCCTAGAAGGTTGCAATCAATTCGTTTACTACTTGCTCACTACCAGTTTCCTCAGTTTTCTCAGAGGTTTCATCAACTCTTACATTGATTCTTTCCATAATTCTCTGAGTCCTGTTGTTGAAACACTTGAGAGCTTTTCTCTTGGTGGAATATCCTAGGAATATTCTCTCATCACATTTTGCATCAAATTTGCTCTAGTGTTCATTCCTCTTGATGTAAAATTTGCTACCAAACACTCTAAAGTAGCTAACCACAAGTGTCGTACCGGTCCAATACTCATAAGGAGTTTTATCCTTACCTTTCTTGATGAGTCCCCGGTTCATTGTGTAGACTGTAGTGCTCACCACTTCTCTCCAAAAGGTGTGAGCTACCTTTCCTTGAATCAACATGGTTCTAGCTACTTCAACCATAGTTCGGTTATTTCTCTTTGCTAGGCCATTCTATTGTGGAGTCTGGGGGGCAGACAATTGCCTCTTGATCCCATGTTCTTCATAGTACTTGTTGAATTCACCGAAAGTGATTCCCCTCCTTGATCAGTTCTCAGGCACTTGATCCTTTTACCATTTTCCTTCTCCACTAATGCTCTGAAAGCTTTGAACCTTATAAAGGCTTCAGACTTGTCTTTCAAGAATGTCACCCACATCATTCTTGAGCAGTCATCAGTGAGAATCATGAAGTACCTATCACCCTGCACACTTCTAGTTTTCATAGGACCACACAAATTAGTATGCACAAGATCAAGCAAGTTGTTAGTAGTGAAAGATTTACCTTTAAAGGTTGAGGAAGAAATTTTACCTAATTAACACTATTTGCACAAGCTATTATCTAGTTTTCTTAGCATCAGCAACCCTCTAGCTACCTTGATCTTACTAGCCTTCACAATGTTATCAAAGTTTACATGGCAGAGTCTCCTATGCCATATCCAACTATCATCAAATTTAGCCATAAGACATGTACTTATATTTGTATTCAAATGAAATAGGTTACCTTTGGTCTGCATACCAGTGGCCACCAATTCACCATTCTTTCCTTTGATTCTGCAAACTCCATTCTTGTATTCCAGAGTGAGGCCACTATCATTTAGCTCAGAAACACTTAGAAGGTTGTGTCTAAGACCATCAACCTAATACACATTATCAGCACTACTCTTTCCATTTAGAGAGATGGACCCTCTGCCTTTGACCATGCATGGTGCATCATTGCCAAAGCGAACCACACCACCATCATACTCCTCCAAGGATAGAAACTTGCTCCGGTCACCAGTCATATGGTGAGAACAACCACTATCAATGATCCACTCATTGAAATTATCAAACCGGGAGACAAGAGCCTTCTTGTCTGACACATCTTCCTTGACAGCAACAAACACAATATCTTCATTTTCTTCATCCTCAAATTCTTCATCTGTGACACCTTCATCAACTACCATTCCGGTTTGTCCTTGTTGTTGCCATTAGGACAGTTTATAGCAATATGTCCTATCCGGTTACAAGAAAATCATTTCAAAGGTAACTTACCTCTGTATTTGCCAGTTCCTTTAGGAAGTTTCCTAGAAAGGAGAGCTTCAAATGCCATCAGAATCTCCTCATCATCCATTTCTCTGCCCTGTCTTGGTTCACCACTAGTGCTAGCTTCTTTTCCTTTTCTGGATGGTACTGCAGAAGCTTTAAAAGTTGATTCAGTCTTTTGAACACTGCCATTGAAACTATTTAGCTCATAGGCTGTCAACTTTGCTATGATGGAGTCCAGGGATACCTTAGTCTTGTCTATTGATCTCAGCTCCTAAATAGCAGCAACCTTTATTACATAGACCGGCAATAGGGATCTTAGGACTTTTCTTACCACAGTAGCATCTTCTATTTTACCACCTGCACTCTTGATATCTCCAACAATGGTTTTGATTCTTATTCCATACTTTTGAATGGTCTCACCTTCAACCATTTGCATATCTTCAAACTTCCCTCTAAGGCTTTCTTCCTTAGCCCATTTTACATGCTCATCACCGCCATAGATATTTTCAAGAGTATGCCATACCTCTTTGGGATTTACCTTATCCTGAACATCAATAAACTCAATGTCAGATAAACTACTAATTAGGACTTCCATGACTTGCCCATTCTCCTGCATCTCTCTCTTTTGATCATCGATAAGGGTACTGGTAGGAGCAACATAGGTAGTCTCAACATAGCTCCAGTGTTGAGAACCCATGCTTCTAATGTATATCTTCATTCTATCTTTCCATATATTGAAATTTTCTCTATTAAACTTTGGACCTTCCCTCTTCATCATTAGACTGGGATCTTTACCTCAAGCGGTTAATCTTATAGCATAGAGGACCTAGAGGATGCTCTGATACCAATTGATAACTCAATGATGAGCTGATAGTACTAACCCGGTACTGAGAGGGGGGGGTGAATTATGTCATGCCCAAAATTTAGGGCAAAAATGGAACAAACTTTTTTTTTAAAACATACTAAATTAATTACCAAGTTCACTCTCACGACAAGCGTTAATGAAATTTCCATTATTAAATTCGAGCTAAATCTAAAATGAACTAAGCATCGATAAATTGTTTAATTTTAATTGCGGAAAACTAACCGTTTTAATTTTATCTCCAAGAGATACTCAGTTATTAAGTTTATTAAATTAATCAAGCTAAAGGAAATAGGAGAGGAAAAATTAATTTAATCTCCAATATGACTATATAGTCTAATCAACCTTTTTAAATTTCTCTTTATTACTTGCTCTAAATTACAACCAGAATTATATATAAATATATATATATATATTTATAATTAGATACTTAATTGAAATCATGATCAAAATTTATATATATATATATATTCCATATATGTTAAATATTTTAATTCTAATTCCAAAGCACATTAACTTTCTAAATATTAATCCACAATTTTCCCGAACCCTAATTAGGGTTCTATTTTCTCACATATATATTATCAAAACTAATTAACATATTATTTTTTTTAAAACCCATCTGCCCTAGCCCCACCCGGGCTAGGGTTTAACCCATATTTTTTCTTTATAGGGTAATTTGCTTGCTGGGCCGAAACCCTTGGCGACCATGATTATTTTTTTTTGTGCAAGTCTCAGACGTTTGAAGGTGGGAAGTGTCGTGCACCACTGTGTGGATGCACAGTGGGCGCCGCGGCACCACTGCGTGCCGACACAGTGGCGGTCGTGGCCGTCCACTGTATGTACATACAGTGGGAGTAGAAAGCGGCTCCACTGTGTGTGCACACAGTGGGCGCTGCGCAGCCCTCCACTGTGCGTACACACAGTGGCGTCCGCATGGACCCAAAATAATTTCTTTTTTTTTTAAATATATTATATATAAATATATATATATAAATATATATATTTATATAAATATATATATTTATATATATATATATTTATATATATATATATATTTATATTTATATTTATATAAAATTATAAACATAGTTAAAAGGTGAAAATATTCAAATGTATACTTATATATTTTTTTTAAAAGGAAAGAAATGATTTACATGCAACAATTTTAAAATAATATAACAAGGGAAAAAACATTAAGATAATTCAGAAATATATATATATGTATATATATAAATTAATATATATATATATATATATATATATATATATATATATATATATATATATATATATATATATATATATATATATATATATATATATATATATATATATATATATATATATATATATATATATATATATATATATATAATTATAAGTTTTTTTTTATCACACTAACTAAAAATACCATTTAGAAAAACATGATAAGAATTTCAATATACTTCTCTAGAAAAGAAGATTCATAGCTTTCTTTCTTTTCCTCTAATAAAATATTTACATAAAACATCTTTTTCCTTTAAAATACTTAAGGTCTTTCATCATAAATAAATTTCTATTTTGCCACAAGTAAAAATATAGATAAAATTTAAATAAAATCTATCCCCCTTTTTTTTACATAATACAACAAGCTTTTGCATGCATCTTTAAATAACTTTTCTTTTTCTAAAAACCAGAAGTAGAAATAAAACAAGCTTTTCTTTTTTTTTAAAACAACTCTATGATATTCCACCAATTTATAGGATGTTAATTTGTATAGCCACAACAATAAATCTTCAAGTCTATTTTCAATAATTACAACTTGCTTCTCTTTTCTATGAATGAGGCATATTTCTATAACAATTTTAAACAAACATTTCCAACTGAATTTAAGAATCTTCAATAATAATCTTCAGCGTCTTTTTCATGGTTCGTATTCTTTTTCTCCTGTCTTTCCTGCATAATAGATAAACATGAATATGACCACAGAGTGCTCACCTCCCAGCCTAGGCTAACTGGTAGCCACCCCCGAGCTCGGAGAACCAATTCCTAGATGAGTAACAAATAGGCAAACACATAGAAAGCAATGCATACAAATTTTCCAGACACATTCCCAACTTGGCTTTCACAGCACCACACTTTGGTGATGAACATTTTCAAACGGTGGTAGTGAACCAATACCCTGAGGAGAACTGCAAGTATGAAATAAACAAGAAGCCACCTCATGGCACAATAATAATATCAAGAATCTCAACCCCTTATTCCTTATGCCCCCCAAAGGCATTCTAGCCTTATATCCCTCCTTATGACCCCCATTGCACAAACAGGCCATGCAGCAAGGGTCACACAAAGATCCCTTGTGATCGCTCTCAAAAGAGAGTCTTTCACTCGAGGGTTGTCACTACTACCACCCTCAAGATCCTCTTCTCTCCCAAGAGTAAGAGATCTTGAGAAAACTCCGAAAACACAACAATTCATAAAGCAAAAATACCAAAAGATTTTCTAACAAAAACTTTCAAGAACACAGATTTCTTATACCAACAACTTCCAGACATAAACAAGAAGAAGACATTAAAAGTAAAAATTGAAACCAACCTTAATCTGCCCAAAGGTTACTATGGTACTTGATGAAGAGCTGCCCAATCCACGAATCTCTATCCTTCCACCTTAATCAATTTTTCTTATTCCATAACATTATTTTCTTTTCAAATTTTCTTCTGTCTCCAAAAATGGAGAGTGGGTGATTACCCTCCAATTTTCAAAAATCTTGCTTAAGAATCTCACTCACAGAGTTCTCACAAGATTCTAAAAAAAAACCAAAAAAAAAGAAAGAAAGCAAAAATGCAAAAAGACTCTCATTCCAAAAGGAAAAATCTTGATTAGATTTAACTTCTAATTTTCAATTTTCGCTCAACTCAAAAAAACCAATTTTTAAAGCGTTAAAAATATCATTATAAAGTAGAAACTTGCCTAAAATTACCCCTAACCCCTAGGTATACCTTATGCGCTTTAGGAAACCCTATTAAACTGCCCCTAGGTGTTCATTTAACCCATTTTAAACCCCTCTGAAGTTTATTTTCGGGTCAAACATAAGTTGACCACTCCAAATATTATATTCCCAAAGTATTTATGACAACACATTAATTTATTTAAGAAAACTAAAACTAAACACTTTCCCACCAAGAGACAAAATAAAACATTTAAATTTAAATCCACACGTGTCAAGTGACACTAATAAAACACTTTTACAAAAATAAAACATGAGATTGTCTCTCATGGTTTTTACACATTAAATTTAAATAACACTTGACACTCATGCAGCATATACTATTACGAATAAAATACAACACAAACGGGGTGTTGTCTCTCCAAATAGACAAACCCTGGCTTACGAACATACATAAGTCTAGGTTTGATTCTCCGTAATTTTTCATGGTCACATGGTAAATTTCCTGCGCATCTCAATTTACACATTAGTACTTCCAAATATCCATATATAATATAATTCAATAATATAACAATACACATCATTACTTGCATACAATTTTCATCTGCACAGATTGACTACATCTTCTATCAAACAATTTCACATAAGCAATTTTCATCCCAATTCACATAAACTAAACATACATCATAGTTCTATATTCAGAGTAAAGTCCTGCAAATTCAATAACAACATCTATCATTGCAATATCATTCTATCTAATAATCATGTAGTGTTCTATCTCATAAAGCATGTAAGTAAATCATCAAATCATAGCAATGTTATCCAAATCCTGAAATCATATAAGTTCTAAGTCTCAAAATGCATCAAAATAAAGTATCCATAATAGTCTAAAATATAAAATCCACTGAATGTTAGACTAAGTCGAGGTGAGGCCTCACATCCTCCCCCTCTACGCATGAACTTCCTCCTGGAGTTCATCAAAGAGGTGAGGGTACTCTGATCTCATACGTGCTGCATCCTCCCATGAAGCCATAACCTCATCATAACAATCCCACTGGACCCTAACCTGGTCCAGCTCTCGACCTCGAAGGGCCAATGTCCGACGTGCCAAAATGTGAATGGTCTCCAAAGCTAGCTGCCCATCCGACTCCACCTGCAAGGCATCCCAATCTAAAAGGTGAGACTCATCATAGATATATTTTCTCAAAACTGAAACATGAAACACATTATGGATGCGTGACAGGCTAGGTGGCAAAGCTAAACGGTAGGCAACTGGGCCTATCCTCTCCAAAATCTCAAAAGGTCCTACAAAGTGAAGTGTGAGCTTAGAACCCTTTCCGTAATGGATTGGAGTCTTATGCGGTCGTACTCTCAAGAAAACTCTGTCTCCAACCAAGTAACTATGATCTATCCTCTTTGCATTGGCATACTGCTTCTATCTATCCTGAGCCTCTCTGAGACGCTGCCTAATCAAATCCACCTGCTATTCCATATCCCGAACTAACTCAGGACCAACAACAACTCTATCCTCTATGTGATCCCAACTCAAGGGTGTCCTGCAAGGCCTACCGTATAATGCCTGGTAGGGTGGCATTCCCAAGGAAGTGTGATGCCCATTGTTATAGGCAAACTCTACTAAGGGAAGATACTCCTCCCACCGGGTCTGATGATCCATGACGTACATATGAAGCATATCCTCTAACACCTAATTGACCCTCTTTGTCTGACCATCTGTCTTCAGGTGATAGGCTGTACTGAAATTGAGCTTAATGCCCATAGCTGCCTGTAATGACTTCCAAAAGGTAGAAGTGAAAAGAGAATCCTTGTCAGAAATAATCTTGCGGGGTACGCCATGTAGTCTAACAATGTCTCGCAAGAACACCTGTGCTACTACTGGAGCTGTGAATATAGTACGAACTGGTGAAAAATGAGCTACTTTGGTCAACTTGTCCACTGTCACCAAGATAGCATCATGGCGACGAGAAGACATAGGGAGACCAATGATGAAATCCATGGATATAGTATCCCACTTCTACTCTGGTATAGCATGAGACTAAAGCAACCCACCTAGATGGCGGTGCTCTGCCTTTACCCTCTGACACTCGAGACATCAAGCTACTACCTCAACAATGAGCTGTCGCATTCCCGGCCAATGATACAATTGCCTCAAGTCAGCATGCAACTTCTTAACCCTGGGATGCGCTGCATAAAGAGCTCTATGAGCTTCTGAGACAATGAACTATCACAACCCTCCAGATGAAGGTACATAAATGCACCCTCTATGGCGTAACAGTCCATCGCACTCCAAAGAATAATCCACATATTTCCCTTCTAGAGTAACCTGAGAACGTAATACCTGACAAACCTCTGCATACCATCCATCCTCTGACAAGTGCCAAAGTATACTGTCTCTCAAGTCTGTGCCCATGGATATGGTGTAAACCTCATGGCATCTCCTACTCAAGGCATCTGCAACTACATTTTCCTTTCCTTTGATGTAGTGAATGTCAAAATCATATTCGCACAAGAACTCCATCCATCTCCTCTGACGTGCATTAAGGTTCGGCTGAGAAAAGATGTACTGAAGACTCTGATGATCTGAATGCAACTTGAAGTGATGTCCTAAAAGAAAGTGTCTCCACCTCACAAGTGCATGCACTACTGCTGCAAGCTCAAGGTCGTGGGTGGGATAATTAAGTTCATGAGTCTTAAGTTTCCTAGACTCGAAAGCTATGGCCCTACCACCCTGCATAAGAACTGCCCCTAAACCCTCTAGGGAAGCATCTGTACAAACCATGAAGTCAGCTGAAGGATCTGGTACAACAAGGATAGGAGCGCTAGTAAGTGCCTTCTTGAGTTCCTGAAAGGCCTTCTCACACTTCTCTGTCCACTCAAATTTCTTCCCTTTACGCTGAAGAGAAGTAATAGGGTGTGCGACTCTGGAGAAACCTTCGACAAAACGTAGGTAATACCCTGCTAAACCCATGAAACTCCTGACCTCTGTCACACTGGTAGGTGCTGGCCAATCCATAATAGCCTTAATCTTTGATGGGTCAACTAAGATCCCATCACTGGAAATAACGTGTCCAAGGTACTTGACCTCAGATTGAAAGAAAGCACACTTCGATAGGCTGCCAAACAACTGGTTATCCCACAAACACTGCAATACCTATTTCAGGTGCTCCTCATGCTCTTTCTCATTCTGAGAATATATTAGTATATCATCGAGGAACACAATAACAAAATGGTCCAGAAAGGTATGGAACACCCCATTCATGAGGCTCATAAAAACTGCTGGGGCATTCGTAAGTCCAAAGGGGACTATGGTAAACTCATAGTGACCATATCTAGTGCGAAATGCGGTCTTGTGGATATCACTTTCCACTATTCTCAACTGATGGTATCCTGACTTTAGATCTATTTTGGAAAAGACTTTGGCATCTTGAAGCTGGTCAAATAAATCATCAATTCTGGGCAAAGGATATCAGTTCTTGATGGTTACTTTATTTAGCTACCGATAATCCATACACAATCGTAGAGATCCATCCTTCATCTTAATGAAGATGACTGGTGCACCCCACAGGGATACGCTAGGATGGATATGACCCTTCTCAAGAAGTTCCTTGAGCTGAATTTTAAGTTCATTAAGCTCATTTGTGGTCATTCTATAAGGTGCTCTGGAAACTGGCTCAGCTCCTGGTACTAGGTCTATATGAAAATCAATCTCTCTACGGGGAGGCATTCCTGATAACTCTGAAGGAAATACATCTAAATATCCCTTAAGGATAGGATGGTCATCGAGCGATGTTTCTTTTTCCTCCTCTTCCTCTCTATCACTGATCGTGATAGCAAAAAGCTGACATCCCTTCCGTATGCTCCGCTTAAGCTGCATTGCGGAGATCATTCGAAGAGACACGGGCCTCTGAATCCCAGTGATAACTCTGGGCGAACCATGATCATCCTCACACTCGATCCTTTTCAGGCAGCAATCCATCTTGGCTCTATGGGCATAAAGCCAATCCATGCCAAGTATGATTCCATAAGATCCAAGTGGAGTCACTCTAAGGTCTACTAAAGTGGTGGTCTTGCCAATCTGCAGCAGACATGCCCTAACCTTTGATTCCACTGACACTCTAGCCCCTGAAGCTAATTCTACTTCCCAACTGACACCCTGCCTAGTTGCCACTAGCCCGCAATGCTCCACAACCGATGGAGATATAAAGGAATCAGTAGCTCCTGAATCAAACAAAATAGATACATTGTTACCTCTGATTATACCTGAAGATTCGATAACCGTGGCCTGATGATCAGCCTGGTGGTTGTCAACCGCTGCGAATACTCTATGGGACCTACCCATATCACCAACTGTCAGCTCTGAAGCGGCCATCCGCTGACTCCCTGCTACCTGTCCCTGAGGGTAATCCCTCACCATATGCCCCATGGCTCCACATGTAAAGCAAGCACCCCGTGCCTGGAACTGGGCACCCTGAGGCCTAGAAAAAGCCTGACCTCCTATCCTACTAGATCCACTGTACCCACCCTTGGAGGACTGCTGAGTCCCTGCCGGCTGTGTGTACTACCCCTGTGCTCTCTGATCACGTTTCTATCCCTGAGTCTACGGATACTATGGAGGCTTCTGCCTCTAGTTCTGTGGTGTCTGTTGTGGAGGAGGGGTTTGGAGAACCCCTGAGAATTTTGGTTGTTCCCCTTCCAATGTGGTTTCTGGAATCCATAAGTCTGAGGTGCGAGATTTCAGTTCTAAAACCGATCCCTATTGTCCTGTGGTCTAACCTGAATTTCCTCGGCAATCAATGCCTTCTGTATAGCAACCCGAAGGCTCTCTGGGGCAGACATCCTAACAGGACCGGCTATACTGGCATTTAATCCCCTGATGAAGCGATTTACAAGAAGTTTCTCATCCTTTAGATAATCTACATATGGCAACAACTCAAAGAATTTACTCTCATACTGGGTTACTGACAAGCCTTTTTGTTGGAGATCATGAAATTCGTCTATACGACGCTGTTTGAAGTGCTCTGATAGGTACCTCTCACGGAACCTCTCTGTGAATATCTCCCAAGTGAGTGTATCAGGAACTAATCCGCATTTGTACTCTTCCTATCTCCACCAAGTGGAGGTTGTCCCTCTTAGAAGATGAATTGCAACACGTGCTTTCAAGTTGCTCTCATAAGAACGCAACGCAAAGCACCTCTCAAGACTCATAAGCCATGCCTCGGCCTCTACTCCCTCTGTAGAACCTCCGAAGGATGGTGGTTGGAGGTGCATGACCTCCCTGATGAGATCCCCTGGATCTCAACGACCTCTCTCAAAATAAACTAGTTCCATCGCTGGAGGTGGTCCTGGCATATGCACTGACTCTGGCTCATTACCACCCTGACTCTCTATAGGAATCGGAGCTGGGCTCCTGCTTCATTCTCTATCAACAGACCTATGAATCCCAGAGTCCTGACTCCTACCCTGAGGGTTCTTTACTGGGATCCTTTCCTAAACAATGCCAATAAGACTCTAAATGGCTGCTAAAATGTCACAGTTAGGTTCATTTGGCTATTTGGGAGGTGCTCCTGGGTTCTCCTCTGAAACCGATGCCTCCCTCTCTACCTCATCGCGTGCTATGCGCACACGTCTAGGACCCCATCCGCGCTTGCGAGCTTGTCGCATCAACAGAGGCATCCTAAGAGGAAATAAGACAAAACAATTAATTTATTTCTTTTAGAATTAAATTCAATTAAATTCAAAATTCCATTTAACAAAATAATTTAAAATATTCTAAGGCAAAACATAAGTGAGTAAGGCTCCTAGTGTGGAAACCTTGCTCTGATACCAAAATGTCATGCCCAAAATTTAGGGCAAAAACGGAACAAATTTTTTATTTTAAAACATACTAAATTAATTAACAAGTTCACTCTCACGACAAGCGTTAATGAAATTTCCATTATTAAATTCGAGCTAATCCTGAAACGAACTAAGCATCGATAAATTGTTTAATTTTAATTGCGGAAAACTAACCGTTTTAATTTTATCTCCAAGAGATACTCAGTTATTAAGTTTATTAAATTAATCAAGCTAAAGGAAATAGGAGAGGAAAAATTAATTTAATCTCCAATATGACTATATAGTCTAATCGACCTTTTTAAATTTCTCTTTATTACTTGCTCTAAATTACAACCAGAATTATATATAAATATATATATATATATATTTATAATTAGATACTTAATCGAAATCATGATCAAAATTTATATATATATACATATATATATATATATATATATATATATATATATATATATATATGTTAAATATTTTAGTTCTAATTCAAAAGCAAATTAACTTTCTAAATATTAATCCATAATTTTCCCGAACCCTAATTAGGGTTCTATTTTCTCACATATATATTATCAAAACTAATTAGCATATTATTTTTTTTAAAACCCATCTGCCCTAGCCCCACCCGAGCTAGGGTTTAACCCATATTTTTTTTTACAGGGTAATTTGCTTGCTGGGCCGAAACCCTTGGCAACCATGATTATTTTTTTTTTTGCAGGTCTCGGACGTTTGAAGGCGGGAAGTGTCGTGCGCCACTGTGTGGACGCACAGTGGGCACCGCGGCACCACTATGTGCCCACACAGTGGGCGCTGCTAGTGGCTCCCCACTGTGTGGCCACACAGTGGCGGCCATGGCCGTCCACTGTGTGTACACACAGTGGGAGCCGAAAGCGGCTCCACTATGTGTGCACACAGTGGGCGCCGCACGGCCCTCCACTGTGCGTACACACAGTGGGGTCCGCATGGACCCAAAATAATTTCTTTTTTTTTAAAATATATTATATATAAATATATATATATATATAAATATATATATATATATATAAATATATATATATATATATAAATATATATATATATATAAATATATATATATATATAAATATATATATATATATAAATATATATATATATATTTATATTTATATAAATTTATAAACATAGTTAAAAGGTGAAAATATTCAAATGTATACTTATATATTTTTCTTTAAAAGGAAAGAAATGATTTACATGCAACAATTTTAAACTAATATAACAAGGGAAAAAACATTAAGATAATTCAGAAATATATATATATATAAAGTTTTTTTTTATCACACTAACTAAAAATACCATTTAGAAAAACATGATAAGAATTTCAATATACTTCTCTAGAAAAGAAGATTCATAGCTTTCTTTCTTTTCCTCTAATAAAATATTTACATAAAACATCTTTTTCCTTTAAAATACTTAAGGTCTTTCATCATAAATAAATTTCTATTTTGCCACAAGTAAAAATATAGATAAAATTTAAATAAAATCTATCCCCGATTTTTTTTTCATAATACAAGAAGCTTTTGCATGCATCTTTAAATAACTTTTCTTTCTCTAAAAACCAGAAGTAGAAATAAAACAAGCTTTTCTTTTTTTTTAAAACAACTCTATGATATTCCACCAATTTACAGGATGTTTATTTGTATAGCCACAACAATAAATCTTCAAGTCTATTTTCAATAATTACAACTTGCTTCTCTTTTCTATGAATGTGGCATATTTTTATAACAATTTTAAACAAACATCTACAACTGAATTTAAGAATCTTCAATAATAATCTTCAGTGTCTTTTTCATGGTTCCTATTCTTTTTCTCCTGTCTTTCCTGCATAATAGATAAACACGAATATGACCACGGAGTGCTCACCTCCCAGCCTAGGCTAACTGGTAGCCACCCCCGAGCTCGGAGAACCAATTCCTAGACGGGTAACAAATAGGAAAACACATAGAAAGCAATGCATACAAATTTTCCAAACACATTCCCAACTTGGCTTTCACAGCACCACACTTTGGTGATGAACATTTTCAAAGGGTGGTAGTGGACCAATACCCTGAGGAGAACTGCAAGTATGAAATAAACAAGAAGCCACCTCATGGCACAATAATAATATCAAGAATCTCAACCCCTTATTCCTTATGCCCCCCAAAGGCATTCTAGCCTTATATCCCTCCTTATGACCCCCATTGCACAAACAGGCCATGCAGCAAGGGTCACACAAAGATCCCTTGTGATCGCTCTCAAAAGAGAGTCTCTCACTCGAGGGTTGTCACTGCTACCACCCTCAAGATCCTCTTCTCTCCCAAGAGTAAGAGATCTTGAGAAAACTCTGAAAACACAACAATTCATAAAGCAAAAATACCAAAAGATTTTCTAACACAAACTTTCAAGAACACAGATTTCTTATACCAACAACTTCCAGACATAAACAAAAAGAAGACATTAAAAGTAAAAATTGAAACCAACCTTAATCTGCCCAAAGGTTACTATGGTACTTGATGAAGAGCTGCCCAATCCACGAATCTCTATCCTTCTACCTTAATCAATCTTTCTTATTCCATAACATTATTTTCTTTTCAAATTTTCTTCTATCTCTAAAAATGGAGAGTGGGTGATTACCCTCCAATTCTCAAAAATCTTGCTTAAGAAGCTCACTCACAGAGTTCTCACAAGATTCTAAAAAAAAACCAAAAAAAAAGAAAGAAAGCAAAAATGCAAAAAAGACTCTCATTCCAAAAGGAAAAATCTTGATTAGATTTAACTTCTAATTTTCAATTTTCGCTCAACTCAAAAAAACAAATTTTTAAAGCGTTAAAAAGATCATTATAAAGTAGAAACTTGCCTAAAATTACCCTTAACCCCTAGGTATACCTTATGGGCTTTAGGAAACCCTATTAAACTGCCCCTAGGTGTTCATTTAATCCATTTTAAACCCCTCTGAAGTTTAATTTCGGGTCAAACATAAGTTGACCACTCCAAATATTATATTCCCAAAGTATTTTTACAACACATTAATTTATTTAAGAAAACTAAAATTAAACACTTTCCCACCAAGAGACAAAATAAAACATTTAAATTTAAATCCACACATGTGCCAAGTGACACTAATAAAACACTTTTACAAAAATAAAGCATGAGATTGTCTCTCGTGGTTTTTACACATTAAATTTAAATAACACTTGACACTCATGTAGCATATACTGTTATGAATAAAATAAAACACAAACGGGGTGTTGTCTCTCCAAATAGACAAACCCTAGCTTACGAACATACATAAGTCTAGGTTTGATTCTCCGTAATTTTCCATGGTCACATGGTAAATTTCCTGCACATCTCAATTTACACATTAGTACTTCCAAATATCCATATATAATATAATTCAATAATATAACAATACACATCATTACTTGCATACAATTTTCATCTGCACAGATTGACTATATCTTTTATCAAGCAATTTCACATAAGAAATTTTCATCCCAATTCACATAAACTAAACATACATCATAGTTCTATATTCAGAGTAAAGTCCTGCAAATTCAATAACGACATCTATCATTGCAATATCATTCTATCTAATAATCATGTAGTGTTCTATCTCGTAAAGCATGTAAGTAAATCATCAAATCATAGCAATGTTATCCAAATCCTGAAATCATGTATGTTCTAAGTCTCAAAATGCATCAAAATAAAGTATCCATAATAGTCTAAAATATAAAATCCACTGAATGTCAGACTGAGTCGAGGTGAGGCCTCACATCCTCCCCCTCTAGGCATGAACTTCCTCCTGGAGTTCATCAAAGAGGTGAGGGTACTTTGATCTCATACGTGCTGCATCCTCCCATGAAGCCGTAACCTCATCATAACAATCCCACTGGACCCTAACCTAGTCCAGCTCTTGACCTCAAAGGGCCAATGTCTGGCATGCCAAAATGCGAATGGGCTCCAAAGCTAGCTGCCCGTCTGACTCCACCTGCAAGGCATCCCAATCTAAAAGGTGAGACTCATCATAGATATATTTTCTCAAAACTGAAACATGAAACACATTGTGGATATGTGACAGGCTAGGTGGCAAAGCTAAACGGTAGGCAACTGGGCCTATCCTCTCCAAAATCTCAAAAGGTCCTACAAAGCGAGGTGCGAGCTTAGAACCCTTTCTGTAATGGATTGGACTCTTATGTGGTCGCACTCTCAAGAAAACTCTATCTCCAACCAAGTAACTACGATCTATCCTCTTTGCATTGGCATACTTCTTCTGTCTATTCTGAGCCTCTCTGAGATGCTGCCTAATCAAATCCACCTGCTGTTCCATATCCCAAACTAACTCAGGACCAATAGCAACTCTATCCTCTATGCGATCCCAACTCAAGGGCATCCTGCAAGGCCTGTCGTATAATGCCTAGTAGGGTGGCATTCCCAAGGAAGTGTGATGCCCATTGTTATAGGCAAACTCCACTAAGGGAAGATACTCCTCCCACTGGGTCTGATGATCCATGACGTACATACGAAGCATATCCTCTAACACCTGATTGACCCTCTCTATCTGACCATTTGTCTTCGGGTGATAGGCTGTACTGAAATTGAGCTTAATGCCCATAGCTACCTGTAATGACTTCCAAAAGGTAGAAGTGAAAAGAGAATCCCTATCAGAAATAATCTTGCGGGGTACACCATGTAGTCTAACAATGTCTCACAAGAACACCTGTGCTACTGCTGGAGCTGTGAATGTAGTACAAACTGGTGAAAAGTGAGCTACTTTGGTCAACTTGTCCACTGTCACCAAGATAGCATCATGGTGACGAGAAGACATAGGGAGACCAATGATGAAATCCATGGATATAGTATCCCACTTCCACTTTGGTAAAGTGTGAGACTGAAGCAACCCACCTGGATGGCGGTGCTCCGCCTTTACCCTCTGACACTCGAGACATCGAGCTACTACCTAAGCAATGAGCTGCCGCATTCCTGGCCAATGATACAACTACCTCAAGTCAGCATGCAACTTCTTAACCTCGAGATGCGCTGCATAAGGAGCTCTATGAGCTTCCGAGATAATGAACTCTCACAACCCTCCAGAGGAAGGTACATAAATGCGCCCTCTGTGGCATAACAGTCCATCGGACTCCAAAGAATAATCCACATATTTCCCTTCTAGAGTAACCTGAGAACGTAATACCTGACAAACCTCTGCATACCATCCATCCTCTGACAAGTGCCAAAGTATACGGTCTCTCAAGTCTGTGCCCATGGATATGGTGTAAACCTCATGGCGTCTCCTACTCAAGGCATCTGCAACTACATTTTCCTTTCCTTTGATGTAGTGAACGTCAAAATCATATTCGCACAAGAACTCCATCCATCTCCTCTGACATGCATTAAGGTTCGGCTAAGAAAAGATGTACTGAAGACTCTGATGATCTGAATGCAACTCGAAGTGATGTCCTAAAAGGAAGTGTCTCCACCTCACAAGTGCATGCACTACTGCTGCAAGCTGAAGGTCGTGGAAGGGATTATTAAGTTCATGAGTCTTAAGTTTCCTAGACTTGAAAGCTATGGCCCTACCACCCTGCATAAGAACTGCCCCTAAACCCTCTAGGGAAGCATCTGTACAAACCGACCTGACAGACAAAAATACAGTCCTAAACCGGTTTGACAAAAGACACTTCAAATGACTGGCAAATAGTGACACCGGTTTGAAATAGAATGCAACTGGTAAAACTAAGAGTGACTGAGGCAAGCATTAACTAGTTACTCACTTAGCATTTCACTCAACTCAAGAATACCCTACCATTCCTCCCTTATGCATAAATAGGTAATCTATCATTAGATTATAATAACAGCTAGTTCAACATGTTTTATTGATAGGCATAAAACACAGAACCATCATATGCTTGACAAACAATAGCAAAGCATCACAAGATAAAAGCATCACACATGAGATGCATATTTTTCACATGGAAACCCAACTGGGAAAAACCACAGTGGGGATGAATACCCACAAGCTATTTTTAAACTCTTTAGAAGTCTACTCTGTTAGGAGCCTTGTCCAGTTAGAGACATTACAATAGGTTCTACTAGGAACCGATCCTGTTAGAGATCACCCAGTTAAGGGATGGCTACAATACCTGGTTAAGGCTTAAACCCTATTAAAGGTTACCTTGTTAGAGGACTTCAAGAACTCAATAGCTAAAGGATTTCAAACTCAATAGCTTTGAATTACCCTGTTAAAGGATTTACAACAAGCCGATTAAGTTTACCCTGTTAAGGGATTTTCCAATTGTTGAGGTGGTTAGAGATCAATAGGTATTACAATGATCTAGTAACAGCACTCAATACCAATGTAGATCTGCTTAAGCTCCTCTTCACCTTCTACACTTACACTCTGCAGGTGTCACTTCTCTCCTTTTGGTCTGGCAAGAATCACATATCCCTTCTCTTGGATATGCACACAACTTTTTCCAACAACCTCAGAAAGAGACACAACATTGACCTTATAGGAAAATAGATAGGTCGGTAGCATAAACCCTAAAACCTAAACCTGTTAGGTTAAGGAATTCAAATGGTTCAATCCTCACCTTGATCCAATCTTAAGACATTCTCCATCATCCATTTTCACCAATTTCATGGCGGTTGATAACCCATCACACATTATCACTATTTTAGAGACTTCACACATTCCCAAGGTAGATAGGAACAATCTCCTTCATGCAAGATCCTTCATGCACACAATGCTAACATGGCAACATGATCTGTTCTTCGTTACAATGCTAACTCATCACACAATGTCACCGGTTGAGCCACACAGTCTTGAAGCACTTTAACCGAAAACCCTGAAGTTGAGACTACCAACTGGTAGTCATACAATGCTTCCATGTGGTTCCCATAACCATATGCCGGTTCACCTTGAACAAGCACACTACTTCACTTTCGCACAAATGTCGATTCACAGTGTTATGTCGGTTCTCTCATTTGCTGGTTCTCACCATATTGACATCAATGACAACATACAATGTCATTATGTCTTCATATCGGTTCACATAATGCCAACAGGTATTATAACAAAGTCAACATCCATGGATTTAGCATGAACTTCAATAGGAAGGGTGATAGAACCAATGGTAGGACAAGAGAAGCCATCAAATAACTTCACAACCACATTAGAAGTATCATATATTATTTTATACAATCGTAAAGTGAAAAGATGCTCTTCAGTTATGACATTAACCATGCAAGAGGGATCAATTAGGGCACCACGGCAAGGGATATTCTTAACCTTCATGACTATGTATAAAGGGCCATCGAGTTCTCTAATGGTCTCACTAGGGTCAAATGTAATACAAGGATACTTAGGCATATCTTGTGTTTCTATCATATTAACCAAGTTTGGAGCCATAGAGGTGAATTCTTCAAAAATGAGAGAAATAGGCACAATCTTAATAACATTAGAGGTATGAGATGGCAAGGGATTAGTGAAAATATTAAGATTTTGATTAGGGGGAGAAATTTATTTATTCCCTTTATCATTCACACCTGCCATAGATATAGTATTATTATCAATCAAGTCTCGAACCTTATTTTTCAATGTAAAACATTTCTCAGTATCATGACCAGGTTGATGATGAAATTGGCAAAAGGAATTGTTATCAAAATAAGGAGATGCAAGTTTGGAAGGATCAATTTGTTTTATAGGAGGAAGTTTGATAACATTTATGTGCAACAACTGAGACATAATACTATGTAAAGATTCATTCAAAGGAGTAAATTGTCTTTCTCTTTGAAAAAACTTAGAAATAGAAGGCACACCTATTGTAGAATTCACATGGTTGTTGTTGATTGGATCATTCTAATGGTATGATGAAATAATAAGTATCTGGTAGATTATTGAGAGGGGGGGGGGGGGGGTTGAATCAATAAACTGAAAAACTAATACAAACTTCTCAATCTCAAACTCAAACTCAAACTCACAAAGTAAACTTATCAATAGAATATCACTGTTAAGATCAATACTCATAAGAATACTCAACATCAATCGGTTAACAGTTATAACAACTTTAATCTTGTAAACATCCAAATGCTTAATCATATATCAACACACTCTATCTCTTAATGCTTCCAATTATCATGCCTTATCAGAAGTTAATCAAATCAACAAATAAGATCATAACCACAAAAAAATTCACCACATGAAACAAATATTTATACATGGAAAACCCAAATAGGTAAAAATCACGGTGAGATGAGACTCACAAGATAGCTATTTGAACTCTTTTGAAGTTCACCCTATTAGGAGCCAAGCCTGTTAAAACTTTTACAATAAGTCCTATTAAGAACCGATCCTGTTAGGAATCACCCGATTAAGGGATTTACAAAATGCCTTGATAAAAAGAAAATACCCTATTAGGAGTAACCTTGGCAGAGGATTTGAGAATCCAAGCTAATGGACCACCTTGTTAGAGGATTTAAGAAGTAACCAAGCTTGTTAAAGCTTACCCAGTTAGGGGATTGCAATTCTGTTGTAATTGTTAGAAGACAACATATTTTACTTGATCAGATCCTTTTAAGCTTCAATTTGCCTTTACTCAAACTATAGATCCATTCTCCGGTTAGGCAACCACACACTCAACTGATTTCTGCCAACACTTCGCCAACACTAAACAAAATAACTTCATCGACCTTCAATACAAATCAATTAGGTCAGTAACACAACAAAAACCTAATACTCTCATAGAGATTACAAACAAATCGGTTCAAGTGTGACTGTTGGATTTACATACCAAAAAATACACATTCTTTAAGAAAATTCCAACCACTCCATGATCACTACTTCATCAGACTTCTAACTCATCATGCATTTTGCATTAGATGCAATTCACTTTGGTCATTCCCTAGACAATCAAACAAACATGCCAAAACAATCTGAACTTATCTTCATACAATGACCACATGTGTCACCATCATTACCGCTCAACAAATAATAAACTAGCATAACCATTTCAAAAAACTTAATCAGTTAGGGTTTAATTAAAACAACATGTAGGGTTTATCGGTTACATAACATAGAAAGGGTTTAACCTTATGCACTTGTTACCAGTTTAACTCACAAACTTACATACCGGTTTACAACATCTTCCTATCAGTTACAAGACAATAGCAATAATAACAACAATATCAACAATATCATAAATACCATTACCGGTTCAATTGACATCAATGTGAAGCTTTTTATTGGTTTGAACTTCACAAATGGTTATTGAACACTCTCTCCCTTATTACTTGGAGCCATAAGAGTGGATTTCTCTATTTGACTCACAACCAGTTGATAATTGTGGAGTGTTGCGCACATCTCCGGAAAGGAAGTAAACTCAAACAAAAGTATCTTTTCCTTGATATCTTTTTGTAAATTAGAAATGAAAATTATTTGAATATCATTATCAAGTACATGAAAATAAATTTGAGCACACAAATGCTTATATCTACCAATGAAATCAGTCACTTTTTCTTTAATACCTTGTTTACAATAAATTAAATCAGTCAAAGTGATTTTAGGACCAATTTTGTTCTGAAATTGTTGGATGAAAGCATTTGATAGTTGTTGAAAGAAATGATAGAATAAGAAGGAAAAGAGAAATGCCATTGTAAGGCCTTATCTCTTAGTGTTCTTGTAAACAGTTTTGTAAGAAATCATTGATCATAAGAAAAATCAGTACACAAGGTTGGAAATGTTTTGACATGCATAAGAGGATCACCTTTTCCATTATAGAGTTCTAATTGAGGGATCTCAACATGTCTAGGTGGCACAAATTTAACAATATCAAGAGAAAGTGGGCTTACAACATAAAATGTGGGAACACTAAACTTGAATTGACTTATGAAGGCAATTTGTTGTTGTAAGGAAGACATGGTTTGGGCAAGATTGTTGATTGTTATTTTGGTAGAAGAATTGATGTTAGACATAAATGGTTGAGAAGGTGGTGTGATTTTATTGAAAGAAGGCATGGACTGAGAATAAGGTGTTGGGACATTATGATAAGTAGGCATAGGTGATGATTGGGTAGGAAAAGGGACAATTAAAAGAGGAATAAAGTTGTTAAAGGAATTGCCCCCTTGTGTCACAGTGATTGGTTGAGGAATAATAGGAACACTGATGGAAGACATAGGTAACGATGGAGGATTAAATGAAGAAGAGGGATTGTCCCCATGACCTATGGTTGTAGGAATAACATTTTGAGTAGAAGTAGCCATGATATTAGATGTGAAAGTAGGAATACTATTCATAGGATTAGTCAAAGGAATAGAGGAATTGACTTGTGTTGAAGGTTGTGAGTAACCTAGGGTTTTGGCACCACTCTCGATAGGAATGACATTAGAATAAAAAATATGTGCAATGTCATGCAATATATCAATTCCATTCTTATCACTTTGAAGCATGCACTTAAGACCTGCAATTAATGGAAGAGCTTCACTATTAGGGTATTACTGGGACATCCATTGTTGAAAGCTATCAAATTGATTGTCCAATGTAGAAAGTTGATCTAAAGAAACCCTAGTTAAAGCTTCTTCTTCATCATGGGATTCATTAATGGGGTGAATAGGCACATGATTAGGATGGGAAGAATTAGCATGATCCTCATTAAAGAAGTCACCCAAATTAGACTCCATCTCCTCAGTAATTAAGCCTTGGGAAGCCTTAATTCTAATACTTCATCTAACGGGGATATGATAAGTAGGACTAATAGCTATAAAACTCATGCACTAGAGGGAAAATCTGAAATTTTGAATTGTAGAACAAAGCTTACAAAATTGAGTAATTCAAAATTCAAGAAAATAATGATTACACAATTTGAACTTTGTTGGAGGAAGGGGAATGACACAATTTCCAAAAAATGGAAGGAAATAGGAATTTTAAAATTAGGGCCGAGGGAATACCACTTAATCTTAAAATCAGAATTTTTAAAATCAGGGCAGACTATAATTAACCTTTTAATTTTTTAAAAAAATATGGAAAGTTGAAATGTTGAATTTTGAAGGTATTTCCAATTCTAGAGGGATCAAAAATTGATAAAATCAGCCAATCTTCTGGATTTAGGCTAGTAAATATAGTCATAACAGTCTCCCAAAATTTCGAGAAAATAGTCGAGGACTGTGGCGGGAACACACATGGTCTGACCAACTTTTTTTGAATTTTTTAGGGATGCATACTACAACGATTTTAAATCTAAACCCAAAAAATTGGCAAATTTTATGATTTTTAGATGGGCAAAATGAAGGGACTAATGTGAAAATAGGACCCTATTAGGGTTTTGAAGAAAAAGAAGTATTGAATTGTAATTTTGAAAAGGGTCAAACCTAATGGATAGTGACACCTTAGAAAATGTTTAGAAATTTGAATGTAAATAAAATTGATTTGAAATTCACAAAAAATCCAGTTAATTTTAAAAATTAGGGTTTGCTAACCTAACCACTTAATTTTGAAATTTGAATTTTGGGAAGAAGAGGGGAATTTGAAAATTTGAATTGTAGGATTACAGACAAATCTAAGAACAATCAGAAATCTGAAAATTATGTTGAAATCCAATTTTTGCACAAGTTCAATATGATTTTTGAAAATTAGGGTTTTAACAAGTAACCTCTTAATTTTGTAAATTTTAATTGCAAATTAAACCAAGATAATGAGGAAATTGAATTTGACAAACAAAGCAATTTTCAGATCTAAGATTACCACAAGCAATTTTTACAAATTACAAGTTCAATTTTAAAATTAAAAACTAGGGTTTTTAATGATTTAACCACTAAGTTTGCAGAAATTTGAAACTTGTAAATGAAAAATATGCAATGTTGTTCAAAGGAAAGCATGTAAGACATCGGGTTCACCAAAATGTAATGGTGGGAAAATGGTGAATGATAGATCAAGAAGGAAACTACCCTTTCCCTCAAAGAGAGATGAGAGTTTCCCTATTGATTACCATTCAAGTACTTTTCACCATGGTATATTAGAAAGAGGAGAGGATAATTCACTAGATTTAATCTCTCCACACAAAGATTGTAGATTGAATTCTGAATGAATTGAGAATGCTAAGTTGATCCCCTCTTTCTTGTTTGATTTGGAAATGAATTTAATTGAATTATGTAATGCAAGAGTGACAAAGAACTGATTATAACTTGAGATCAGAATATGGGATGAATTTGTGAACCTGGATCTGGTAGTAAGATGTCAAGATGAAGTTGTCTTACGAATTTGAAGAAAATTTGCCTGAACGATGGTGGGAACGTACACAGTCCTCCAAAAAATCCATGAAACAAAAAGGGTTTTTCCACCTCTGCAAATGAAGCCCAAATCTAAAAGTATAGTTGTGCACCTACAAGCTACACACATAAGAGGAAAATGGGTTGGGATTGGGGGTTTTCCTTTAGGTCAAACCCTAGTTTTAGAATTAACCAAGTAATGAAAGAAAGTACTTGCAAGTAGATGTAAATGAAAGACTAAAATGTAAATCACCTCAAGGGAGGTTGTGATAGAAATGTTGATAGAAATGCTTGTGTAGAATTGAATGTTGTAATCAATCCCCTCTTCAATGGTTGAATCCTTGACTTGAATGCAACACCTCGCCTTGAAGGGAGGCTTGAGAATGCTTAATGCTGGAAAAGAATGATTGAATGCTTGATCGCTTATGAATTTACCACTCATCCAACTTATTGAACTCATGCAAATGAGAGGATGAATGACCCTTAAATACATGTTAATGGATTTGATTTTGTCATGGGATGACATAGGGGGAGTTTCCTGCCTGATGCACAACCAACAATGCAACCCTAGGAAGGGTCCTGCCCCAAAATAGGGCAAGGATAGGGGTGCCATGCTTCTATCCAAGGGGAAAAAGTGATTCCACACCCCTATCCTACCCCTTTCTCTAGGGCATAGTGCAGATGGGGTGATGCATAGGCCAAGGAAGAAGCTATTTCTACAAACTGAGCAATCTTCGATCTCCAATTAGGCTAGAGGATTCAAATTTGCATGTGTGAGGACCCTAATGTAGTTGAAAATTGCTAGGGTCACAATTTTATGATACTACAGTATGCTAGAGAATACTTGTATGGATATTTACTTGTTTTTTAGGAGAGATGGTTTGGTACTACACTCAAGGGTACTAAATCAATAAAAGATGAGGAATTTGATGAAGAGAACTTTGATGAGATGGAGGAAATTTTTTTGAGAAGGATGAAGAAATGAACTGAAAAGTACAAAGATAAATTGCCCTTTAAATGATTGAGTTGTGGAAAGATAGATAATTATGCTTTTAGATTTCTTGACAGAATTGCAAATCGAAAGAATAAGGAATTCAAAGAAAAGTTCAATAGGAAGGTTTATTTTAAAGAAGATGCAAATATTTTTGATGATGAATCTAATTATGGAGAAGAAAATAAAATTTTTTACTTGGTGGTAAAGGAAGAATCTTGTTTTGTTGACCTTAGAAAAATTGTGAGGGTGTAATGATGGAAAAATGATGAATGATAGATCAAGAAGGAAACTACCCTTTCCCTCAAAGAAATGAGAGTTTCATTGTTGATTACCCTTCAAACACTATTCACCATATTACATTAGGAATAGGAGAGGATAATTCAATAGATTCAATCTCTCCACATGAAGATGGTAGATTGAATTCTAAATGAAATGGGAATGATAAGTTGATCCCCTCTTCATTGTTTGATATGGAAAGGAATTGATTGAATTATGTAGTGCAAAAGTGATAAAGAACTGATTATAACTTGATATCAAAATATGGGATGAAGTTGTGCACTCGGATCTAGCAATAATATGTCAAGATGATGTCTCCCTATGAATTTGAGGAAACATTGCCTGGACCATGGCAAGAATGTACATGGTCCTCCGAAAAATCCGTGAAATGAAAGGGTTTTTCTGCCTCTACAAATGAAGTCTAAATATGAAAATATAGATGCACAATTGCAACCTACATACAGAAAAGAGAGGAAATGGGTTAGGATTGGGGGTTTGCCTTTAGGTCAAACCCCAGTTTTGGAATTAACCAAGTAATGAAAAAAAATACTTGCAAATAGATGTAAATGAAAGACTGAATTGTGAATCACCTCAAGGGAGGTTGTGGTAGCAATGTTGATAGAAATTCTTATGTGGAATTGAATGTTGAAATCAATCTCCTCTTCAATGGTTGAATCCTTGACTTGAATGCAACACCTAGCCTTGAAGAGAGACTTGAGAATGCTTAATGCTGGAAAAGAATACCTGAATGCTCGAATGCTTGATCACTTATGCAACTTCACACACTCCAATCTTATCCAACTTCAAATTATGCAAATGAGAGGATGAATTCTCCTTAAATACATGTTAGTGGATTTGATTTTCATCATGAGCCGACATCGAGGGAGTTTCCCACGCAATGCATAACCAACAATGCAACCCTAGGAAGGGTCCTACCCCAAAATAGGGTAGGGACAGAGGCACCATGCCCCTATCCTAGGAGGAAAAGTGCACCATGCCCCTATCCAAGGGGGGCAGTGGTTCCACACCCCTCTCCTACCCCTTTCTCTAGGGAAGAGTGCAGATGGGGTGATGCAGAGGCCAAGGAAGAAGTTGTTTCTAGGGTTGAGCAATCTCTGGTCTCTAATCAGGCTAGAGGATTTGAAATCACATGCTTGAGGACCCTAATGCAATCAAAAATTTCTAGGTTCACAATTTTATGACACTACAAAGGGAAAAAGCTCTAGAAGATGCTTATAAATAGAAGGTATTGTTGTATCTTCTTTTCATGCTAGAAGAGATAAAGGTGAATATTATTGATAGTGGATGTTTAAATCATATGAATGGTGACAAGAGTAAGTTTGTAAAGCTTGAAAAATTTGATGGAGATGTTGTTAGATTTGGAGATGATTATACAACTAGGATAATTAGAATTGGTTCAATTGTTTTTGATGGCACACATAATACTGACAATGTTTAATATGTTAAAGGATTAAATCATAACCTTTTGAGTGTTGGTCAAATGTGTAGAATGGATATGATCTTGTTTTCTAGGATGATGGGTATGATATTAGAGAAAAGATCCAAAAATGTGATTATAGCAGGAAAGAGGACAAATGGAAATGTTTATCAGTTCAGGATTGTTGGTGGATAATGCCTAATGGTGCAGATTAATGAGAGATAGTTATAGCATTGAAGGATGTGTCATAATAATTTTGATAATCTAGTGAGGATTAGTTCAATTCAAGTTGTGGGAGATTTGTTGAAGATTACAAATCCTATTAAAGTTGTTTTCAAAGAATGTGTCAGTTCTCAAATCAATAGATCCCCAAACCCTGAAGATTTAACCACTTTCTTATCAACAAGTTCAAGGTTGGATTTGGCCAATGAATGAGATTCATTCACAAGACTAAACTCTCATGCACTTTTGGCTTTGCAAGACCAAGGTGGGTGTACCTGAGCAACGCCTAAATATCTTAAAACTTCCAATTTTCATGGCATCACAAGTTACAACAAATATCCCAATGGATATATGCCAAGGAAAGTGTATGAACTTCAAATTTGGCTACAATCTTGTCTTTTCAAATTTGACTCAACACTTGGGATTGATTTCTACACTAAGACTACTCCTAATACTAACTCCTATGAAAAAAAAGAAATGACATCTGAGAATACTTGTGATTCTAAAAACTGGGTGCAAGACCAATGACTAGTGCCTTTTAGAGCAGCAGAGTCAACTATCAACATGCAGACATTAAACCATATAGTTTAAAATATAACTAGTTAGTTCCCAACATTAATGCATTACATTAATATGCTCTATTACAGTTCCATTGCAACCATTCTTGAATATCCTACATGCATATATCACCATTTATTTATCCTATAAGAAGAATTTTAATCTCTTCCTTGAAGAGAAGCAAAAAACAAGATAAACACCTGAGCTTGCAAGGACAAAATAAAAGATCTTTGATCATTCATTCTATGAAATGATGCTCTTACATACTAGAGACAACTACAAGAAAACATTATAGCTTGTATATATTATGGTTATAAACTATTTGTAACAATAAAAAAACAAGTACAAGTTGAAAGTATTCTCATGCATACTCTAACTTTAGGCTATACATGAAAACAAGACTAAGTACACAAAGAAGAAAACCCTAAAATAATCCCTAGAAGATTCCAAATATGACATATGTCTTCTTCTTTGTTGAATTTTTTAATTTAAAATATGCACTTTTCTCCTCAAATCTGTCTTTGTTCTACATCATTGAATTTGAATTTGACACTTGGATAGTCTGAAAAATAGCCTTGCACTCACATATTTTTACCTCCCATGTTAACACACCAAATTCTGACTTTGCAGCTCACACCCCTATTTCTTTTTGTACAATGCATTGTGCTTTGTCTAAAAACTTCCCCATTTTGGTTCTGACTAGAGCATACATCTTCTCTATGACTAAAAATAGAAATTCATGTCATGCCCCATCAAGGAACCCAGTAGGACAAGAACAAAGCTCTAAAATATGCTCCAATTTTATTTTTTTTAATATAACATACATCTACCACTTATAGAAAGTAAACATACTTAATGCCCTTACAGGTTCCCTTTAATGTTCATCAACATAATTGAAAGATATAACATCTTAACAAATAACATAATGTGCATAAAATAAACATACAATGATCTTCTTAATTTTGAGCATGATATAATATTTCACAACACATTAACTTTACTATTTGATTGATACATTACAAATCTTTTATCATTGCATTTGAGACCAAAGTAAAAGTACACAACAATCCTATTTCCCATAATCTCATTCCCACTATAGAATGAATAACTATCTGTTGCATCATTTTCTCCTTGATTATTATTTACAACATCCATGCAATTAATACTTTTCATTTGATAACAACATATATAATAATGCAATTGTAGTTTCTATTAATGCCTTCTACTCAATTTTCATAACAACACAATAAGACCATAAAGAGATAGAATAGAAAGGGTAACATAACTTTTTGAAACATGGTTTCAAATACAACGTAATCATCCCTTATCATAGTTCCCATAAAATATCCTCCCTTTTACAATGCTTTTCATAAAATTACATGTTTATTATAAGGCCATTCATGGCTTACAAATAATCTTTACAATATTTTAATGTACTAGTTCAAAAGAAAGGTCTTCAACATCTTCAATCAAGGATCAAGAAGCATCATCAAAAGATATCATGAACACACCTTGAAAGATATTTACCACCCAACCACATGGAACCACAAAGGTCCACTCCCCTATGCTAGAAGATAAAACCAAGGTCTATGCAAGTACTAGGGCAATACTAAGGCTATGAGACATGTTTCCCCCCCAAAAAAAACAAGAACCACATATCACATAACAACATCAAATAACATCACAAGAGAGAGAGAACCAGAACACCTACTAGGTGGGTGTCATCATATAGCCTTAATGTCAGGATCCACCCTGCCTACCATGTAGCACGGTCCCCTCTCCAAAGGATCCACCCAGCCTGTAACAATGCTCGCAATACTCCAATAGCCATATATGGACTAAAATAATCATTTATCTTGTATTAGTGTGTTATAGCCAGCCCAACCGAAGCTCATTTTTAAAAAAGGTTATCACTTGAATTAAACCCACTCATAGGATCTCCTAGCAACCACTTTGGGTCCTGGCAACCTATAGTGAGCCACCCACCTAGGGTATCTAGTTACCCTACTCAAACATTCATCAAAATAAAATATTAATTCATCTCACACAATAAGCATATAAGTTCAAGTACTCTCCCATGACCTCCAAACCATAAGGATGAGTTTGACCCTTATCTCTAAGTCACAATCAAGCATGAGAAGGAGGTGGCAAATGCATAACATATGTAAAACATTTTATTTTATTTTTATCATGAACACCTCACATACATGAATTAGAGGTTTTTAAAATAGAGGTACCTACTATAGAAAGCACCCAAACCCCTAAGAAGGAAAAGCAACCCAAATAACAACTCAAAAACCCATAAAAATTGAACCATGTTTCATTGTTTTTTAATAGATATTTATCTTGATAAATGGTTTGAGTGAAGATTAAAATATATTTGAGAATATAGTATGTCTTATATTTAATTTTAGGCTCAACCAAAGATTATAATAAAAGTTTAAATAATTTTTCTTAAAACTATTTAAAACCCTCTTTGATAGAGTTCTGTAAAAGAGTATGTTCATAAATTCATTTTAAACCATTAAAAGATGAAATATTTTGGATTATTATAATATTTATCTTTCATATCCATTTATTTTAGTATCATTTGGTTTTAGTTTGAGGAAGATATTTGATGCCCTAATGACACAAACAATGATTTGTTTTGAGTTTTGATTGACAAAAAATTAGTCTTGTTATAGGGAACGTAACTTTCAAACAAACTATTGGATTTTCCTAAATTTTTACTATGGTTTAGCACACCTATATTTCTATAGTTGCACTAAAGCAATTTGAAAAATAGTATCTCAAATAAAAGTTATGATTAATAGAATCAGAACTATCAAAACTGGAACAATCAATGGAAATCTTGTTTGTTGGGCTGATACTTGACACTTGAAGAATAGTTGTTGGTTGAGATGTGACATTTAATTATAGATGTATATTTATATTTGAATCACTATAAATCATAAATAATTTTTTTTTTTTATATATATATATAATAAAACTAAAAATAAATACCAGAGTCATTACTCCCCAACATGACACTCATTTTCTCCAAATTGAATTTCCCAATCAAAGCATATCCCTTACACAAACAAGGAAAGAAGCATAAGAAATTATTTCTAGAATACTACTCAGACTTTTAAATTTAAATTTTCATCTAATAATTATTTAAATTATGCAAGCATAGCACAAGCAAGCCACATGGATTCTTCCTGGAATGAGGCCTACCTCGGGTCCTGCGGAGAAAATCTTTTGAGAAAGAACAAGGAAAAATCCAACCTCTTCCTGTGCAAATCTCTCTTCTTGCTCCTAAGCCTTCAAATTCCTTCTAATTTATCTTCCCAAAAATTACCAACCCCCTCCTCCAAAAATACAAACTTCAATAAATAATACCAACTTGTATAGTTGGAGAGGTTGTTTTACGGGAAGCAACCATTCCAACCTCTACGGTTGGTATTATTTATTAACACTAACTATAATAGTTTATTTAAAATTTAATAGTTACCCCACTAAAATAAGTATACTAAATACTAGATAGCTAATAAAAATCTCAAATAGCACATATAGCTCAATGGTAACTATCAAGACTCATACAAGAGAAGTCATAGGTTCAAAACTCATTGACTAAGATAACATTATTTTAAACCTCAATCTTTTTATTTTATCCTTTTATATATATAGAATTAATAAAAACAAATCTTATATTACACATACACACAATACATATATATATATATATATATATATATATATATATATATATATATATATATATATATATATATATATATATATATATAACATAATACATCCATATTACTTTTGTTTCATCTTTTTAATGCAAAATAACATAAACCACTTAAATCATTTAATGTGTAGGTATCCTATCAAATAAGTAATCAAACATTATATAAAAATCATTATGAACAACATAAATTAGAAGCAATCAAAATACTCAACCCAATACCCATCATAAACATGACATTTAAGGATTTAGAGGCACACTTATACCTGTGTAGCCAGGTGGAGTCAATGCCTAGTACCTACAATCCTACATCACCAAATGATAGAAATATATATCCATATACAAATGACATACAAGGAGGGGGAGTGTGGCATCATGTGGGTCTCCGTAGAGTAACTATGACTACCTCCCCTCATCCTACATATATCTCATATAGTAATCTATTCCAAGCATGATTGGGTTAGCATAGTTAGCTCGAGATAATAAACATATAATATAGCAGCCATGTGAATATATTATCATAATGAAATCATGTACATAAACCAAATGAAACCCCTAACTCACTAATGCATCAGATAACATAATGAACCATAAAGGTGCAAATATAACTAAATATGTCTTGTCATCTAGTCTAATAAAGAAATATAGAGTCCAATATCACCAAATATAACAAATAATGTCCATGCCAAGAGAAGCTGCTAGGGTGGGTATTACATCCTCCCCCCTAGAACTAGGCTTACTCCTGGAATCCTATAAGCAAATAGGGGTAAGTAGCTCTAAGGCTACCCAAATCCTCCCATGTAGCTAAATTTTCATCATCTGGGTCCCATTGAACCCTTGCTTACTCTATGGTGCACCCCCTGAGGGTCAGGGTCTGCTACTGTAGTATACGTACTGGCTCCAAAGCCAACTACCCATCCATGACTTGTAAAGAATTCCAATCTAATACATGTGTCAAATTTGGAATATATTTTCTAAGAATAGAAACATGAAATACTTCATGAATACGTGCAAGGCTAGGCAGCAGGGCGAGTCGATAAGCAATTGGTCCTATCCTCTCCAGGATCTCAAATGGACCTACAAATCTAGGTGCCAGCTTAGAACCTTTTCCATAATGAATTGGGCTCTTACGAGGGAGGACCCTCAAAAATACCTTATCACCAACTACAAATTGCCTATCAACCCTATGAGCATCTGCATACTTCTTCTGTCTATCTTGTGTAGTTGCCAAATGTTCTCTAATACCCTGAACCTTTACTTCCATATCCTGTAACATTTCTGATCCAAGAAGTGTCCTATCATCCAATCTATCCCAACTCAAGGGTGTGTGACAAGGTCTACCATACAAGGCTTGATACGGTGACATGTCGATGGAACTGTGATACCCATTGTTATATGCAAACTCGACTAGATACAAGTAATCCTCCCAAGTGGATTGTCGATCCATCACATACATCCTCAACATGTCTTCCAAAATCTTATTAACTCGCTCTATCTAACCATCGGTCTTAGGATGGTAAGCAGTACTATAGTTTAGCTGAGTCCCTAAATCATGTTGCAAGGCTATCCAAAAAGTTGAAGTGAACACTGGATCCCGATCTGAAATAATCTTACATGGAATTCCATGTAATCTAACAATGTCTTTGACAAAAATATGTGCTACTGAAGATGTTGTATATGAAGATCTAAGAGGAGAAAAATGAGCAACCTTAGTCAACCGATCAATGGTAACCACAATGGCATCATGATGTCGTGAAGATGTAGGCAAGCCAACTATGAAATCCATAGAAATGATGTCCCATTTCCATAAGGGAACTGCATGGGACTGTAAATATCCTGCTAGATGCTAGTTCTCTACCTTCACCCTTTGACACTCAAGGAAATAAGATACAAAGTCTACTATGTTTCTCCTCATTCCTACCTAATAGTCAAGCTGCCTTGAATTTGCATGCATCTTCTTGACACTAGGATGTGCCGAGTAAGGTGCACGATGGGCTTCCACTAAAATTAACCTTTGAAGTCCATCGGAGGGTGGAACATAAATACATCCCATACACCTAAGAAGACCATCACTATCCATTGCATATCCAATATATCTGCCTTCTAGTGTTCTTCCTGAAGCAATCTCTGATCGAACCTCTTGATACCAATCATCTAATGGGAGTGAATTAAGTATCTTACTCTTCAAATCAACTTCAACTATTGTTGTTGATATCTCATGCCTCCTATGGCTCAAGGCATCCGCAACTATATTTTCTTTTCCTTGAATGTATTTTACCTCAAAATCATATTCACACAAAAATTCCATCCACTTGTGCTACCTGGCATTGAGATTAGGCTGAGTAAATATGTACTGAAGGCTACGGTGATCTGTATGGAGTTCAAATCGATGTCCTAACAAGAAATGTCTCCATTGGTTTAAGGCATGAACTACAACTGCTAACTCTAAATCATGAGTAGGATAGTTGAGTTCATGGTTTTTCAATTTGCTAGACTCATAAGCAATAACTCTACCTTCTACATTAATACTACCCCTATGCCTTCCAAGGAATCATTTGTGCAAACCATAAAATCTTTTGAGGGGTTAGGTATTGCCAAAATTGGAGCACTGGTTAGCTTCTCCTTTAAACATTAAAAAGCTTCTTCACATTTTTTGGTCCAAATAAACTTCTTTCCCTTCCTCTGTAAGGAAGTGATAAGATGACCTATCTTGGAAAAACCCATAACAAAACGTTGATAATAGCTGGCTAGGCCCATGAAACTATGAACTTCTGAGACATTAGCAGGTGTTGGCCATTCTACAATGGCTTGAATCTTTGTTGGGTCCACAAATATTCCTTCCCCTGAGATAACATGACCAAGATACTTAACTTTAGTTTGAAAGAACTCACATTTCTCAACATTAGCATATAATTGATTCTCTTGTAAACATTGTAACACTTGGTGTAGATATTGTTCATGATCTTCCATTGTATTTGAGTACACCAGTATATCATCTAAGAAAACTATCACAAACTTATCCAAGTAAGTTTTGAATACTCCATTCATAAGGCTCATAAATACTGAAGGAGTATTAGTTAGACCAAAAGGAACCATAGTGAATTCATAGTGGCCATATCAAGTACGGAAGGTTGTACGATAGATGTCAACCTCATGGATCCTTAGCTGGTGGTATCCTGATTTAAGGTCAATTTTGGAAAATACCTTTGCCCCTTTCATCTGATCAAACAAGTCATCAATATGGGGTAGTGGATATCGATTCTTAATGGTAACTTTATTGAGTTGTTGATAATCAATACAAAGCCTAAGAGAACCATCCTTCTTCACAAAGATCACTGGAGCACCCCATGGTGATACACTCAGCCTTATAAAACCCTTTTCCAATAGTTCCTCTAATTGTAACTTTAACTCACTTAGTTCCTGAGTAGTCATGCAATATGGAGCCTTGGAGATGGGTTCCACTCCTGGTACCAAGTCTATACAAAAATCAATATCCCTTTTTGGAGGCATTCCTGGGATTTCCTTAGGAAACAAATCAACAAACTCTTGAAGCAAGGGGTGATCAAGTGTTACTTCCTTACTTTCCTCTTCATCAAGATCATTAACTGATACTGCAAAAAGTTGACATCCCTTTTGCATGCATCGCTTAAGTTGCATTGCAAATATCATATGGAGAGATATGGGTCATTGAATACCTACTATCACTCTATGCTCACCAAAATCATCAATGCAATATATGGTTTTCTTTCTGCACTCTATGTTGGATTCATACTCCTCTAGCCAATTCATACCTAAAACAACCCCATAAGAGCTAAGAGGGATTACATGAAGGTCTACCTTTGTAGTGAAGGGTCCTAATCCCAATTCACATTCTTAGACACATAAATCTGTGGTCATTTTGGTCCTAGAGGCTAGTTCTACCTGCCACTTAGCTACTTACCCTTTTGCCACTAGCCCACACTTTTCTACTAAGGATGGAGATATGAAGGAATCAGTTGCTCTAGGATCAAATAAAATAGATATAGTTTTACCCTTTAATGAACCCATAGTTTCAATAACTATGGCTTGGTGATCAATTTGCTTTTGCTCTATTGCAGCAAATATTCTATGGGATTGGCCTGCATTTCCTACTGTGGGTTCGGAGGCTGCTTGATTCTAGTTTGCGAGGGACTTGGTGCATTGAGGACAATGTCTTGCAATATGCTCATGCTGCCCACAAGAATAACAACCTGTGTTTCTCACAAAATTTCTTGTAGATGGTGCACTCAATTGCTAGTAACTCCCTTTATTAATGTTCTGAGAATTTTAGGATGGTTGAGGGGTATACTTCTGTTGGGTGCAAGAATTACCATGATTTTTCTGGTATTGAAATTTTCTACCACTCTGATTGTAATTCTAGGACTTTTTCTTGTGTGACAAATATCCTCCTTTGAGAGTTGATTGTTGATTCTTAGAGCCTGATGTCCCTTGATATTGTTTCCCCTTAGAGATGGCCCCAACACTATTACCTCAATTTTTGGAATGGCCTCCTAAAGCCAAATTAATATTTCTCTCAACCAGAAAGGCTTTGGCTATTGCATCTCGAAGACTGCTACATCCCTAGAAATATGGTCATTCAATCCCCTAATAAAATGTTGCACCAACATAGGTCCATCCTCCTTGTAACCTAAGAAGGGCTTAAGTTCATAGAACTTTCGTTCATAATCTTCAATCGACATGTTGTTTTTCTTTAGGTGATGGAATTATTCTGCTCTACCCTATCTCCATTGATCTAACATGAATCTATCTTTAAAGATTTCTAAAAATAATTCCCAAGAAATGGTGTCTATGCTGACTTGGAGTTTTTCTTCCTCCAGTCACCACCATGTTGAAGCAAACTTTCTTAAGTGCATAATGGCACATCTAGCTTTAACATTGCTACTAAAAGGGTGCATGGTGAAACATCTTTCAAGATCAAATATCCAAGTTTCTGTCATAGATCCCCCCTCATTGCCAAAAAAAAAGAGGTATCTTAGCCCTAAGTAAATCCCTCATGTGAGCAGTAGAATCACTATCTGGCCTTCTTGTCTCTCTCCTAGGGCTCCTATCTCTTTCCCTGTCATGATGTTGAGAGTTATTTCCTTCCTCATGGTTTTCTTTATTTTCAATTGTTTCTAACCTCTATAGGATCTCCCCCATCATGCCCCTTAATTGAACCCCTTCAGATTCATTATTCTGACTTTCATCTCTCTCTTCCCTATGGATACCTTGGGATTGTTCTCCCTCATAGTCTGCTTGGAAACTCTCTTGCTGAGACCTAGAGGCAGAGTTTTGGTTTCCAACCCTAGCTACTCTATGGGTAACGGGGGCCATCTGGGAGAGTAACATAACATAAGAAAGGATATATATAGATGCAAAATATAATCTAACTAAGAATAATAGACCCTAGAGCTCCCAGTGTAGAAACCTATGGCTCTGATACCAATTGTCATGCCCCGCCAGGGAACCTAGTAGGACAAGAACAAAGTTCCAAAATATGCTACAATTTTTATTTTTTATTTTTTTTAATATAACATACATCTACCACTTCTAGAAAGTAAACATACTTAATGCCCTTATAGGTTCCCTTTAATGTTCATCAACATAATTGAAAGATATAACATCTTAACACATAACATAATGTGCATAAAATAAACATAAAATTATCTTCTTAATTTTTAGCATGATATAATATTTCACAACACATTAACTTTACTATCTAATTGATATGCTACAAAGCTTTTATCATTTCATTTGAGACCAAAGTAAAAGTACATAAAAATCATATTTCCCATAATCCCATTCCCACTATAGAATGAATAACTATCTATTGCATCATTTTCTCCTTGATTATTATTTACAACATCCATGCAATTAATACTTTTCATTTGATAACAACATATATAATAATGCAATTGTAGTTTCTATTAATGCATTCTACTCAATTTTCATAACAACACAATAAGACCATAAAGAGATAGAATAGGAAGGGTAACATAACTTTTTTAAACATGGTTTCAAATACAAAGTAATCATCCCTTATAATAGTTCCCATAAAATATCCTCCCTTTTACAATGCTTTTCATAAAATTACATGTTTATTATAAGGCCATTCATGGCTTACAAATAATCTTTACAATATTTGAATGTACTAGTTCAAAAGAAAGGTCTTCAACATCTTCAATCAAGGATCAAGAAGCATCATCAAAAGAGATCATGAACACACCTCGAAAAATATTTACCACCCAACCACGTGGAACCACAAAGGTCCACTCCCCGTGCTAGGAGATAAAACCAAGGTCCATGCAAGTACTAGGGAAATACTAAGGCTATGAGACATGTTTCCCCCAAAAAATAAACAAGAACCACATATCACATAACAACATCAAATAACATCACAAGAGAGAGAGAACCAGAACACCTACTAGGTGGGTGTCATCATATAGCCTTAATGTCGGGATCCACCCTGCCTACCATGTACCGTAGTCCCCTCTCAAAAGGATCCACCCAGCCTGTAACAATGGTCGTGGTACTCCAATAGGCCTATATGGACTAAAATAATCATTTATCTTATATTAGTGTGTTATAGCCCAACCCAACCCAAGTTCAGTTTTAAAAAAGGTTATCATTTGAATTAAAACCACTCATAGGATTTCCTAGCAACCACTTTGGGTCTTGGCAACCTATATTGAGCCACCCAAATAGGGTATCTAGTTACCCTACTCAAACATTCATCAAAATAAAATAATAATTCATCTCACACAATAAGCATATAAGTTCAAGTACTCTCCCATGACCTCCAAACCATAAGGATGAGTCTGACCCTTATCTCTAAGTCACAATCAAGCATGAGGGAGGTGGCAAATACATAACATATACAAAAAAATTTATTTTATTTTTATAATGAACACCTCACATACATGAATTAGAGGTTTTTAAAATAGAGGTACCTACTATAGAAATCAACCAAATCCCTAAGAAGGAAAAGCAACCCAAATAACAACTCAAAAACCCATAAAAATTGAACCATGTTTCATTGTTGTTTAATAGATATTTATCTTGATAAATGGTTTGAGTGAAGACTGAAATATATTTGAGAATATAGTATGATTTATATTTAATTTTAGCCTCAATGAAAGATTATAATAAAATTTTAAATAAATTTTCTTAAAACTATTTAAAATCCTCTTTGATAGAGTTGTGTAAAAGAGGATGTTTATAAATTCATTTTAAACCATTAAAAGATGAAATATTTTGGATTACTATAATATTTATCTTTCATATCCATTTATTTTAGTATCATTTGGTTTTAGTTTGAGAAAGATATTTGATGCCCTAATGACACAAACAATAAATTTTTTTTGAGTTTTGATTGACAAAAAAATAGTCTTGGTACAGGGAACATAACTTTCAAACAAACTGTTGGATTTTCCTAAAGTTTTACTATGTTTTAGTACACCTCAATATCTACAGCTTCATTAAAGAGATTTCAAAAATAGTATCTCAAATGAAAGTTGTGATTAGCAGAATCAGAACTATCAAAACTGAGACAATCAATGGAAATCTTGTTTGTTGGGCTGATACTTGACACTTGAAGAATAGTTGTTGGTTGAGATATGACATTTAATGATAGATGTATATTTATATTTGAATCACTATAGATCATAAATATATATATATATATATACCAGAGTCATTACTCCCCAACATGACACTCATTTTCTCCAAATTGAATTTCCCAACCAAAGCATATCCCTTACACAAACAAGGAAAGAAGCAGAAGAAATTATTTCTAGAATAATACTATGACTTTTAAATATAAATTTTCATCTAATAATTATTTAAATTATGCAAGCATAGCACAAGCAAGCCACATGGATTCTTCCTGGAATGAGGCCTACCTTGGGTCCTGCGGAGAAAATCTTTTGAGAAAGAACAAGCAAAAATCCAACCTCTTCCTGTGCAAATCTCTCTTCCTGCTCCTAAGCCTTCAAATTCCTTCTGATTTATCTTCCCAAAAATTGCCAACCCCCTCCTCCAAAAATACAAACTTCAATAAATAATACCAACTTGTATAGTTGGAGAGGTTGTTTTACAAGAAGAAATTGTTCCAACCTCTATGGTTGGTATTATTTATTAACACTAACTATAATAGTTTATTTAAAATTTAATAGTTACCCCATTGAAATAAGTATACTAAATACTAGATAGCTAATAAAAATTTCAAATAACACATATAGCTCAATGGTAACTATCAAGACTCATACAAGAGAAGTCATAGGTTCAAAACTCAATTGACTAAGATAACATTATTTTAAACCTCAATCTTTTTATTTTACCCTTATATATATATAGAATTAATAAAAACAAATCTTATATTACACATACACAAAATACATATATATATGTAGGCATATATGTGTGCACCCATATATGTGAATATATATATATATATATATATATATATATATATATATATATATATATATATATATATATATATATATATATATATATATATATATATATATATATATATATATATATATATATATATATATATATATATATATATATATATATATATATATATATATATATATATATATATATATATATATGTTCATAAATATAACATAATACATCCATATTACTTTTGTTTCATCTTTTTAATGCAACATAACATAAGCCACTTAAATCATTTAATGTGTAGGTATCCTATCAAATAAATAACCAAACATTATATAAAAATAATTACGAGCAACATAAATCAGAACCAATCAAAATAATCAACCCAATACCCATCATAAACATGACACTGCCCAACCCTCAAGATAGGGTGATCTTCCTAAATAGGAGACCTACATCCAATTGGTTTACTTGTGGGAACCTTGGTGTTATCTCCACAACAACAACATTCAAGGATTTAGAGGCATGCTCATACCTGTGTAGCTAAGTGGAGTCGATGCCTAGTACCTGCAATCTTGCATAGCCGAATGATAGAAATATATATCCATATACAAATGACATACAAGAAGGGGAAGTGCGGCATCATGTGGGTCTTCGTAGAGTAACTATGACTACCTCCCCGCATCCTACAGATATCTCATATAGTAATCTATTCCAAGCATGATTGGGTTAGCATTGTTAGCTCGAGATAATAAACATATAATATAGTAGCCATATGAAAATATTATCATAATGAAATCATGTACACAAACCAAATGAAACCCCTAACTCACTAATGCATCAAATAACATACTGAAACATAAAGGTGCAAATATAACTAAATATTTCTCATCATCTACTCTAATAAAGAAATATAGAGTCCAATATCACCAAATATAACAAATAATGTCCATGCCAAGAGAAGCCGCTATGGTGGGTATTACAATTCCATTAAAGTGGTTGTCCTTTTCCTGTATATTTCTCTTTTTATGAAAATATTTTCCTTAACAAGAAATGTCCATTTTTAATTGCATTATGTTCTCATCTACCTTATAACTCATAACTTGATTCATTTATCAAACTATGCACACACTTTCATATAATAAGAATTTTCAGCAAGTCTCTTCTCAGAAAGTATTTTACACAAGTAAAAGCATTTCACACTTGGAAAGAACAACTCTAAGAAACATATCAACTCTAATAGATAAAATATTTGTCCCCTTGCTATGTAGAAGTCTCTCATTTGATCCTTCACTTTTTTTGTGCAGCCACTTAATTTTGGTAAAATGATTACCTAATTGTATATAACCTTTGACTCATTTTTTTGAAATATTTTACAAAAGGATTCCATTCTCTGAGTGAACACTTACCATAAGTGAAAATCATTTCACCCTGCTTGTTTTTACTCTTTTATTTTCCCTTCAGGAAGAAAACATTTTCCCTGTTGTATTTTAACCTTCTAACTACAAAAATACTCACCCCATAATTGCTATAATGGGACATAAATTCATTCTCCAAATGGCACATTAGTCTTCTTCCATCTCATTTGTTTCCTTTATAATACACTCGATTTGTGTCTATGAGATTTGGAATAGTACCATACTAGAACAACTATATTTTGCTTTTGCACAGAATGATCAACTTTTCCCCTCAGCAAACATGATGTATGTTGATTAGGCTCTAGACCAATCATCATAATATACATGCCTAATGACAACTTATAGAGTGCACCATGATTGGATCTTATGTTACTACTTGTGCAACTCATCACACATGCTTATTTTTTTATAGAGGATCACCATGCATATCAACTCTGATCGCAATCTTAATCTTCCTTTCATTTGGATCTTCTTGTAAATTGTAAACCCTAATATACCTACACTTGAAAATGATCTCATATTAGTTGGCATAATTCTTTCTTGTGTCTTGGCCTTTTCCTTTTTCCTTTATTAGTGTTTTTCTTTTTACTTCATAACCATTTTTGGTCACCTTGAAGAGTTTGTGGGGTGGCAGGGAACTCTCTTTCCCTCCACATCCATATGGGCATTTCCTTCTTTGTGATGCTTGCACCCATTCATTGATGCCTCCAATATTTCGGTGTGGCATACCCTTTAAGAAAGAATCCTTGTGGCCATGGCAGATTTTCAGTGTCTTACCAATGCTCATGTTTCACTAGGACATATAGTGTGTCTCTTTGATATGCCACATTCTTGGGGAGTTCTATGTGCAGATAGAACCACCCAAAATCCATGGAGATTGATAGGCCCATGTCCTTGTAATCATAGGCATCATTGAATGCATCATGTGTTGAATGTGTTGAATGCTCTGCTCATCCAATTGATATTGTCATAGTCTCCTTTTGCTCATGCCATGAAATCATCATTTCACTTAGTCTGTGTTCATTTCTTGGAAGCCCTAATCTTTAACTTCTCTGCACTGCACTTTACATATCCTCCTTTATTTCATGGGGTGGCAAGAGTATCTCCTCTTTTTCATCTCTTCCTACCCATATTGAAATTTCCATGTGTGTTTTGTGGGATGGCAATGTTGCTTTCCAAATGGGCTAACACTACAAGAGGAAAAAACTAAGTTGATTCTTCGAATATCTATGGCGAAGCCAACTCCAACTATTAAAATCCTCAAGAAATTGGACCAATTGACAAGGATTCAAACAAATCCTTCTACACTTTGGGCTCTACAAAACTCGGAAGGGTGATGTTGGCATTATACACTTAGATGAGAATAGTTGATGTTGTCATTGATGGCAACCAACTAGTAACATGGTTCATAGGTTACACCAGCAATAGACATCATCTACCAGCACTGGCATCAATAGACACTATAGATTATTCACACTGGCACCCAGTCTACATCGACAGAAGATCTTACTAGCACCCCAGCCGACATGGAAATTATATTGTTTTGTATTGTAATATTATTTGTATAGCCGACATGATGTATTGTAAAGACTCATATATGTATGAGATCTTATAGGTCATTTTGTAAGCATAAATAGGTATGAAAGGAATGTAATCAGGTAATGAATGCAAGAAGAATATGAGAGCAAATATCTGTATATGCATTTTGATGTAATAATTTTATGAGTGAATAAGAGAAGAGTAGAGAAAAGAAAGGTTTATGGTAGAGGCATTTGACAAAGCTTAAACTGGCACTGAATCCAATATTGCAGATGCTATTTTGAGCAGTATATTATCATTGGATTTAATTATCCAATTTTGTAGATAGTGTGACTCCTTTTTGTGATTGAGCAGTGAGCTCTAGGCTATTGGCCTTCTGACATGTGTAGGCCCCTATTATATAAGTATTATTTATTCATATTGGCCAATGAGTAAATATTGTGGGTGAAAAATCCCACCAAGGTTTTTCCCCTACAAGGTTTCCTCACCAAAAATATCTGTGTTATGGTGTGCATTGCTGGTTATACTATTATTTCTCTTTACTACTTTATTGCTTGTTTATTGGTACATTAATTTGGGTTATAAAGTTGCAAAAAAGTTTAAATATTTCATTCACTGATTAGACACTAATTTACCCCCCCTCTCAGTGTCTTTGGGACTGATCAAGTATCTAACAATTGGTATCAAAGCCTAGTCCTCTATTTATAGAAGCCTGACATCTTGAGGAATATTTTGAAACCAATACCGATGGAAATTTTGAGACAACAATTGGAAGGAGCTCTTGAAGATTTTGATGCAGAAAAATTGAAGAATATCAAACTAGAAGACGAACTCAGAACTATTCGAGAATTTATCAAAGCACTTCAAGATAACCTGGTTATAGCAAACAATAAAAGAAAAGAACTACATGTGCAATTGCAAAATCAAGATTATGAAGAAAAGAACTCTCAGAGATATTGCAGAGAAATTGAGACAAGAGAACAATAACATGAAGAATGAGATGCGAGATTTAACCATGAGACTATGCAAAGATATTGAAGATAGGAAGAAGAATGAGCAAGATTTGGCTAGAAGACTTAATGAAAGTTTAGATGAATCTCTAAGGCATAGTTGTGAAAATGATATGCTTAAAACTGATTTGATTCACATGCCACATGACAAAGAGGAACTTTTGAGAGAAGTTCGCACTTTGGAAAGTGAGTTGGTCACTATAAATGAATACAAAGACAAATTCAACAAAAGTTCAGATAATCTTGATGATATGTTGAAAAGTCAGAAACTTGATGGAGAAATAGTTGGACTTGGATTTGAACATGGAGAAAGTTCCAAGACTACAAACAATCATGATCATAGAAAACCGGTAAGGTAACCTAATGCTTATAAATTTAATGGGAAATGTTTTAATTGCAACAAATTTGGTCATAGAAAAAATCAATGCAGATTTAGAAATAATCAAAATACAAACTCACCCATCGGTCAATGTTCCAAATGCAATAAAAATGGTCATAACTCAAGCAATTGCATAGTGAATGTGAAATGCTATGTTTGTGGTAGATTTGGCCATTTATCTAATCAATGCAGAACTCAAACCAGTCAAGGTTATGGAAAGGCTATTCAGAGAAACAATGTAACTTGTTATGCATGTAACAAGACTGGGCATACTGTAAAATTTTGTAGAAGCAAGACTATACCAGCGAACAATAAAGGATATAATAACAAAGGCAAAGAGAAGGTGATTGAAATCAAGCAAGAATTTTCAAAACAATGGATTAGAAAGAGAGATCAGAGAGGTGATGAATCTATCACTACACCAATAGAATAGGGTAATCCTGCACTGATAGGATATTCTTCATCTAACTAAGGAATAATCCTTAGGGGTAAGACAAAAAATTGAAAAATCATGCATTTACCCTTGGTTGATGGTAAGAAGTTATATTTCTTCTTTACTGACAAATATGTGGAGTTTTTCACTTCACTGGCGAAGCATTTATTATAGTTGTAAGTCATTTTTTGGTTATAAAGGCATTGTAACCTCTCATTTCAATTCATCAAGCATCTAAGCATTCAAAGAGAGTGAAATTGAGAAAGGGCATTCTAAATGCAAAGTGGAAAAGGTATTTTAAGAGCATTCAAGGATTTCACAGTTAAAAGGTATTTATCTTTCACAATGGCATCTTCATATTTTGTTCCCGAATTTGTAGCAAACCCTACCATTATGGAAAACATTAAATGACCTAGACCCATTTTTAAGATCATTCCCAAGATAGCAAAACATGATGATTTTATTGGTGCATTTTCTAAAATTTTGAAGGAAGTCACATTTACTGAAGAGCCTAGAGCATACATTGCAACATAGAAAGTTTAGGATCTGAAGATTTAATGAATATGTATATGAATGTAATTACTGACAAGAATGGGGTAGTGAAACCAGAACATAAGGTAGTTGAGGATTTAGGTTTCATAGACATCCTCTATATACCAGAATTCTCAGATGAAGCTGTCCACTATTTCCTTAGCAGAGTTCATGAAGAGTTTATGTGGTTGGACTCAGTATTCAAGATTGCCAAGGAACCTATTAAAGTTGTTACTTGTTTACCCTCCACTAGTTCTAGACCTGACAAGAAGAAGAAAATCCCTAACAAGGAAGTTATGAGCTTAATCGGAGCTACATATGACAACCGGTAAATTAGGGTCAATGACATAAAGAATAAAAATGTTAAATTTTCTAGCATGGTAATTGGATATAAAGTTGGTCATACAAATAGGTTGAATTGTGTGTCAAGTTCATGCATTCATAGTGCACATGAGATGATTATAAACAATGCAAAGATTGACATTTGTGAATGGTTAAAGGATGAATTGCTAGAAAATTTGGATAAGATAAAAAGTGATAAGAAAGGAACCTTCAAATTTGGAAATTTGTTAGTGTGTTTAATGCTTTACTTTTCAAAGGAGATCCCTGGTATGGGTCATAAGGATTTTGCCTATGATATTTCTATTGGAAACCATATAAAGGAGGGAATTACCAGTATGGGAGCTAACAGTGATGAGTTGGTTAAAGATTAATTTAAGAATTTATAAACTAAGATGAAATAGAGACAAAGGATTTCCCAAAGCATTATAGATAAATATGATAAATAAATATTCTCTATAGTGAAGAGAGATGAGATCTAGATGAAAGCAATTAGACCTAGAACTATATGGATTACTGAAATGGGATATGAGGTGGACTCTCACATCTTGGACTCATATGCAAAAATAATCCTAGATACTCCATCGGAACCATTAGAGAAAATATTTGGAAATGTAGAAATAATTGAAATTGATGTAGCTATGATGAAGCAGAGAAAGAAAAGAGATAAGTTTATGAAAGATTCTTCTAAAGATTGATGAGTCTTGGTGGTATTGCTGCTAGCGTGAAAGAAAGTCAATCAGAGCAGATACCGGTAGCTCACATTTCCCTTGTGGCTACTTCTTCTGATTCTAACGATGATAGGGTAGTTGAATTCAAGAGAGTGGACAGGAAGAAAAGAAAACCTCACCATCACCTACTCCATCTCCCAAAAAGACAAGAACTCAAAGAAAGAAACAATAGGTTGTAAGAGAGCCCAGTGGTCCGAAGAAGAAGGTAACTCCAAAGAAGAAACAAGAACCTAAGGCACTGGGTACTCTTACACCGGAAGAGTTGGTCAATGAAATCACACAAGAAGGTAACCTTAGAAATGTGAATAAAATTTATCATTCTTTCAAGGATTCAGATAAAGACACTATAGAGGAAAGCATTATTTTGCACCTTGATATCTACAAGAAAGTTCTTATTGAGGTTGTAGATGATCTACCTAATGATTTGTATTTAAGGTTAGAAGCTAAAAGAATGTTGGTAATGGAGTTAGATAAGAAACTGAAATTAGAGGCTCTACTTGTTGTGCATCATGTTAATTCCAAACAAGAATTTGATGACTTAATTTCAGAGGCAAATAGAATAGTTTTTGTGAGTGGTCACTGGCAGATTAGCCTTATGGCAAGGAGAGTCAAATAAATTGCTAATGAAATGACTGACAAATGGGATATATTATTTGTGTAAAAGGAGAAGAAGGAAGAGAAGGATAGATAGAAAATAGACAAATCTTTCACTAAAGTATATCACAAAAGTGATAAGGGTAAGAACAAAGTTGGTGTTATTCCTGACTTGACTATCAAGGATAACCTACCCCCACCAGCTAAAGACACATCGCTGGTAGTGGCAGAGAAACAAGTTGAGGAACAAGCAAAGGAACAGGTTAAAGAACAAGTTGAGGCACATGTTGAACATGAGGAAGAGAAAATAGAGGAAGTGAACATTGAGAATATTGATCTAGAGTCAAACATTTTGTTTACCATGAATGTGGACACTCGGGATATCAATGTAATTATAGATAAATCTTTTGAGAATGTTGAAGAAAAGAAAACTAAACCTATAAATGTTGACACTCAGCAGAAGGTAGAGAAACCGATAGAGAAAGAACCTGAACAGAGTATAGCTAAACTGATAGTCAACAAGGTAGAAAGTAAGGGTGATAGTAATGTTGAAAACTATTAGGAATCCCACAAATACTGAGAGGGGGGGGGTGAATCACTATCTAACTGGTTAATGGAATTTCTTAACTTAAAACATGCAGAAAATAATATAACAGTGTACCGATATGCAAGAAATAATGCAATAAATAGAATCAAGAACATCCACATGAAAAGCACACCATAACACAAGATTTTAATGAGGAAACCCGGTGTGGGAAAAACCTTAGTGGGATTTGTGACCCACAATATTCACTCACTAGTCAATAAGAGAATATTACTTACAATAGGGGCCTGCACATGCAGGAAGGCCAACTACCTAGACCTCACTGCTCAATGGGAAGTCTCACTGACTTACAATGAGGATTATATAAATCCAATATCTTGTACTACTTTACAATAGCATCTTCAATGCTAGATTCAGTACCGGTTCCTGCTCTGTTCTTTACATATACCCCTTGACCTATATTTCGCACAATAGGTCTACCTAATATTTTCCTATATATCTTCTACATATCATCCCAAATATCTACAGTGATCTCTTTTATATATAAGAGTCATTTTACAATTTTCCAAGTTGGCTTACACATTTTTACAATAATAAACAAAATATAGTATAAAAAAATCCTATCGGCCTCTATGCCAGTATACTTCCTTTCTTTTGTGCCGATGCCAGTGTAGACTGTGATCTGCTAATGCCGGTGTAATGTCTTTGCTAGTGCCATAGGATTGCAAGGTTTCCATCAATGATAAAACCTTTCAATCACATACAACATCTCATTGGAGTGTGCATATGCCAACAATCTCCCCCTTTGGCATTGATGGCAACACTCATGAGAAATTTCAAAAAGTATCCAAAAATGTGTAGTCCAAAAATGTGTGTGCTCCTCCTGAGTATATGGTTCCTATCCTGTGATTTGAATTTTCTCATCCCACTACTCCCCCTTTGGCATCAATGACAAAGGTTGTCAAGATGTCATTAGAGTTTGTAGTTTCAACCTTGTAACTGGGTGGTTACAATTTGAAAAAGATCTCCCAAAATCAAGTTTATACTATCCATAAACTTCTTGCTATCCTTTATTGTTGTCTCTATTCTCTTCATTGTACCAGTGAGATGCTGCAAATGCTCTACTGGTGTTTTGCTTCCCTGTATTAGTGCCTCAGAAATTTCCTTCTGCAGAGATGCTAGATAGTCCAATCTTGGACTTAGTTTTGATCTCAGATGTTTTGCCTTATTATTCTTTCTTTCTCTCTTTCCAATTTGAGTAGTTCTTCCTCAAAAAATTTTATCTTCTCCTCAAAAACTGATAGTGTATCAAGTTAGTTGACAAAACTATCTACAACTTTATTGATCTCATCCCGTACCTTGCTCATTTTCTTGTCTATATCTATAGTCAAAAAGTTTGTTTTACAGGTATCTTTGTACAAATTTTTGTACTCTTTCAACAAATTACATAATTCTGATAGAAGTGTGTCAAAATCTCTATTGTACTTCTTTATTTGCTCATCAAAGAATTTCTGTTTTTCAAATTCTACTTTATCCTTCACTAACTCTTCTTTTATTTTCTCAATGTTTTCTAAGATATATTTACACAGTGTATCTAGTTTTTCTAAAGAATCTTTATTTTCTATATTACAATTAGGAGCAATTACCTTCAAAATTGGTATGGAATCATCAATTGCTTTGTAAGCTTGTGAGCTGCAGTCAGTTATTTTCTTGATTGAATCTAATAGTACCTCAGTCACATTGGTTGATTTGTATCCTGATGATGAATCGACATTCTGAGTACCAGTGGAAGTAACCAAGCTTATATTGACCTCTGGTAGGTCTATTTGTGTCTACATTTCTTTAAGCACTAGTTTTTCACTAGTTGCTAGTGGCACTATTTCCTTATGTACCTGTTCCTATTCTAGAGCCTTTTGCTCTATTTGTTCCTCTATTTGTTGTGTTGTCTCAGTCTGTGTCTAAGTCTCTACCTTTTATTCTTTATTTTCTGCTGGTTTATCAGTTTCCCCTGCTACCGGAGGCTCACCAGCCATATTAGCCTTATTAGTTGAATCTTTGTCTACTACTATGTTGATCTTTTGAGTATCAACATTCAAAGTATATAGGACCTCAAGATTAGGATTATTATCCTCTACATCCATACTCTCAGCTACCGGTTGATCATTTGTAGTTGTTGTTTTTACCAGTGGAGTATTTAAAGGAGGTGGGGCTAAGTTGTCTCTAACCTTGATACTAGGTGGTCCACCAACTTTTCCTTTCCCCTTGTCTCTATCTTTCTGATAAACTTTAATGGGTTTGGGGTTCCTATACTCTTCTTATTTTTCTTTCTCAATTAGGAATATATCCCATCCATCTTCAATTTCTTCAGTCACCTCATTTACTCTTCCTACCATTAAAGCAACATGCCAGTGTGCAGTAGAAAATACTATCCAGTTGGCTTGAGAAATTAGGTCATCAATTTCTTGGGGAGAGTTTACCAGATATACCGCAAGTATATTTTCAATCTTTATATTCTTATCTAGTTCTATCACTACTTGTCTTCTTGCTTCTAGTCTTTTGAATAGTTCATCTGGAACTTCATTGACTACTTCCATTAAAAACTTCTTATACATATCCATGTGTAATATAACACTATTTTGAACTTGCTCTTTTTCATCAGCTGTTAGAGTGTCATATATTTTCTCTATGTTCTTCAATTTATCTTCCTCTATGATTTCATTCAGTAGTATATCAAGAGGGGCCAAGTCTTTATTTGTCCTTTTCTTCTTCTTGGGTGTCACTTTCTTCTTTGGTGTGGCCTTTCTTACCAGAGATCTCACTGCTTGTTGCTTTTGCCTTGTCCTCCTGGGTGAGGGTGTGGTTGTCGGTGAGGGATCTCTTTTTCTTACAACTCTTTTGAAAGTTGTAGGCATGTCACTTCCTAAAGAAGTACCTACTGGTGATAGGTGAGTTTCAGGTTGTGGAGCTACTAACTCATCCTCTATTATACCGATTTTCTTCAATACATCTTCTTTGATGGCTTTTGCTTGTCTAGAACCTTTCCTTACAACTGCCTCAACCTTTTTCACTCTCTTCTAAGATTGTATTTGACTATCTATGGTTTCAACACTACCAAATACTTCTTCTTTAGGTTCTCTGGGGGCTTCCAGAAGTGCTTTAGCATATGTTTCAACTATGTGATCATCTGTTTCATAGCCCATCTCTGTTACCCAAACAATCCTTAGGATGACCGCTTCCATCCAGATTTCATCTTTCTTGATTACAAAGCATATTTCATCTTTGTATTTGTCTACAATCTTCTGTGATAACCTTATTCTTTTCTTCATTTTGGTCTTTAGTGCTTGAAAGAAGTCATGAATATTGTTTTCCTTGTTCTCACCCATATTATTGAATAGTTCTGTTAATTGTTTGCCTACCGGAATATCATATCCAATTTCTTTGTAACCTATATCGGGAACCTATTTTGTTATGTGTAGAATCAGACATACTAACAGATTTCCAAACCTGAAAGTTCCTTTCTTGTCCTTCTTGATCTTTCCAAGGTTGTCAATTAATTCATCTTTTAACCATTCACATATATCAATTTTTGCATTGTCTGTGACCATGTCATAAGCACTCTTAGTGCATAAGCTTGAAACTGAATTAAGTCTATCTACATGAGTAGCTTTATATCCTAATATCATGCTGATGAATTTCACATTGATATCTATTACATCATTAACTCTTAGGGACCTCTTGTCCAATGTTGCACCAGTTAGGTTTATAACTAGGTCATTGGAAACCTTCTTGGTTTTATCTAGTCTTTTACTAGTGGCCGGTAACCCTGTGATAGCTTTCACAGCTTCCTTGGTGATTTTGTGGATTGCATCTAACCAGAAAAATTCACCATGTACCCTACTTAAGACTATCCTAATCACATCCTTGGGGAATTCAGGAATGCTAAGGATCTCTGTAAATACTAGGGTCTTAATGATCTTGTGTTCATTTTTTATATTTCCAGTATTATCACATATCATAGTTTTAAACATGGTTTTAATTTCTTCATCTCCTAACTCTTCAATGTTGTAGTGGATGTACATTCTAGGGTCTTCAACATAAACAACTCCCTTTGGAATTTGAGAAAAAGCACCTAAGGTATCATCTTTCTTTGCTATCTTAGGAACCAACTGAAATATGGGCCTAGGTCTTTTTATCACTTCAACAACAGTAGGGTTTGCTATATATTCAATTGCAGAGGTGGATGCCATGATTAAATACCTTTTACTACCTTGGATGGATGATTACTTGGAGTGCTCTTGCTTCTTGCTCGAAATGCCTTAGCTCAGAATCTTTGCGCTCTTCATAAATTTGAAATCTCGGTGAAATGAAATGGAGCCAAAACCTTAATTTTATAGTGTCTATTCACCATCTACCACATTAATTGCATGTCAGTTAAGTATTCACTTAACATTGCTTTCTGGTAATAAGTAATTTTCAACTTCTTATCTCTAACCAAGGGAATAATAATAATACATGTCTCATTAGATTGCCAAACCCTCAAAGAAACTTTCTTCAATTAGATGAAGAACTTCCTATTGGTGGAGCACTGCTCTATCGTTCTGGTGAAGCATCACTATGTCCTGTCAATGAAGCATTGGTTGGTTCTACCGATGGAGGAGGATTCCCAATATTTAGATCAGCCTTTTTAATCCATTGTTTTGAGAAGTCTTGCTTAACCTCTTCAACTTTTTCTTTACCTTTCAAGCTAGAACTTTTGTTGTCTACTGATGTTCCTTTACTTCTATAGAATTTAGCAATATGCCCAATCTTGTTACATGCATAACAAGTTACATTATTCTTCTGAATAGCTTTTCCATAACCTATGCCGGTTTGTGTTCTGCGCTGATTATATAAATGTCCAAATCTTTCACAAACATAACATCTCACATTCATTCTACAATTTTCAGAATTGTGACCTACTTTGTTGCATTTAGAACATTGATCAGTGTTTGTGTTGATATTCTGATAATTTCTAGATCTACATTCATTTGCTCTATGACCATACTTATTATAGTTAAAGCATTTACCATTGAATTTATAAGCATTAGGTTGTCTTACCGGTTTGTTGTGATCTTGAGTATTTGCAATCCTGAAGCTTTCACCAACTTCAAAGCCAATTCCAGAAGTGTCACCTTTAGGTTTTTGATTCTTCTGCAAGGTACCAAGTTCCTCTGATCTTTTCTTGAGTTTTTATTTATGTTGATTTGCAGTTTCTAGGTCTCTTTCTAAGTCTTCCTTTTGTCTCACCAGTTCATTTGAGTCATTCTGAGTATGCATTAGATCTATCTTCAACATGTCATTTTCATACCTAAGTCTTATGTTCTCATTTGCTTCATCACTTAGTCTTCTGGTCAATTCCTCTTCATTCTTCTTCCTATCCTCAATCTCTTTGAAAAATCTCATAGTCATATTCTATATTTCATTTTTTGTTGTCATGATCTCTTGTTTCAACTTGCTTATCATATCATTAAGTGATTCCTTTTCATCATTCTCATTTTGCAATTTTTTACAAAGTTCTCTTCTCTTATTTCTTGCAACAGTAAAATTTTCTTGAAGTGCCTGAATGATGTCCTAAGCTACCCTTAAATCATCTTCTAGTTTGATATTTTTCAATTTCTTTGCATCATAGTCTGTAAGAGCTCCTTCAAGTTGCTTCATTAGATTTTCCATCTTTACTGGTGACAAGATTTTCCTCAAGCTGTTAGGCTTCTAAAAATAGAAGACCAAGCTCTGATACCAATTGTTAGGAATCCCACAGATACTGAGAGGGGGGGTGAATCAGTATCTAACTGGTTAATGGAATTTCTTAACTTAAAACATGCAGAACATAATATAACAGTGTACTGGTATGCAAGAAATAATGCAATAAATAGAATCAAGAACATCCACATGAAAAGCACACCATAACAAAAGATTTTAATGAGGAAACCTAGTGTGGGAAAAACCTCGGTGGGATTTGTGACCCACAATATTCACTCACTGGCCAATAAGAGAATATTACTTACAATAGGGGCCTGCACATGCAGGAAGGCCAACTACCTAGAGCTCACTGCTCAATGGGAAGTCTCACTAACTTACAATGAGGATTATATAAATCCAATATCTTGTACTACTTTACAATAGCATCTTCAATGCCAAATTCAGTACCAGTTCTTGCTCTGTTCTTTACATATACCCCTTGACCTATATTTCCCACAATAGGTCTGCCTAATATTTTCCTATATATCTTCTACATATCATCCCAAATATCTACAATGATCTCTTTTATATGTAAGAGTCATTTTACAATTTTCCAAGTCAGATTACACATTTTTACAATAATAAACAAAATATAGTATAACAAAATCCTATCGGCCTCTGTGCCGGTATACTTCCTTTCTTCTGTGCTAGTGCCGCTGTCCTGAGTGCTAGTGTAGACTGTGATCTGCTGATACCGGAGTAATGTCTTTGCCGGTGCAATGTCTTTGCCAGTGCCATAGGATTAAAAGGTTGCCATCAATGACAAAACCTTCAATCACATACAATGTCTCATTGGAGTGTGCATATGCCAACAAAAACAAATTTGAAACACAAAGTGAGCAAAAGGAAGAACAATGGTTAATGTGCAGACATCCGAAGATGAGAAAAAACCAAATGCAAAACCTCACACTCTGCCTAGCACTTCCACCATGGATTACAGACCTACAAATGTGACAGATGTTTTATTAGATTCTATCAAGAAGATCATTGAATGCAATGCCTTAACATTTAAGACTATTGATGACACCTTACCTATTTTACAACAAATAGCACCATCATGTAAGGTAGATGATGTCATAGGCTCTATTGGTAAGTTAGACACATTATCTAAATTCATTTCATCTAATATTCAGTCGATTGATAAGATTAATGAGGAGACAATTAGAGAAAGGGTAAATAAGGAGAAGGTAGATTTCTTTAATAAATCTATTAAGGACTATATAGGAAAGTTAGATTCCTTAATACCGACACTAAATTCAATAATTTTGGAGTTTAAGGAACTGTATAGAGATGTTTTCAAGCCACACTATTTGACTACTGATATTGATGATGAGATTAAACAAACACAGAAGAAAATTGATGATATAGTAGACAACATGATTGGTTCTTCTGAACTCACTTCAATTTTAGATCAAGAAATGGTAGTATATGAGGAGAAAATAGAAAATATTCAAAAGGAGAAAGATTGATTAAGGTTAAAATCCCAAGAGTTAAAGAACAAACTTGGTCTTAGATTGGACAATCTATTGACACACCGAAGTGGACTATCTAAGGCTACTCTTCCAAGAGGAAGATCACCGAAGGAACAAATGCATCATCTAACCAACATGATCTGACAAATTGAGGATATCATTTCTGGTAGCTCTAAATTTTTACAAGGACTTAATCTAATTGTAGTGGATATCTTACAGATTGTACATAACCAATTACAAGATATGAGGTAGAATTTTGAATTCTTTGATTCTTTTTTGACATCCTTTGTCATTAATGTCAAAGGGGGTGTGATAGAGAAAAGGAAAAGGTATACTAAAGGAGATCATTTTATCAGGGGGAGAACTTTTGGTTTTGGCAATTTTAGTTTTTGGTTTTTCTCATGAGTGTTGTCATCAATGCCAAAGAGGGAGATTGTTGGCATCATACACTCAGATGCGAATAGTTGATATTGTCATTGATAGAAACCAACTGGTAACATAGTTCATAGGTTACACCGGCAATAGACATCATCTACCGGTACCGATAGGCACTACAAATTATTCACATCAACACCTAGTCTACACCAAAAAAAAGATCTTACTGACACCCCAACCGATGTGGAAATTATATTGTTCTGTATTGTAATATTATTTGTATAGCTGACATGATGTATTGTAAAGAATCATATATGTATGAGACCTTATAGGTCATTTTGTAGGCATAAATAGGTATGAAAGGAATGTAATTAGGTAATGAATGCAAGTTGAATATTAGAGAGAATATCTATATATGCATTTTGATGTAATAATTTTATGAGTGAATAAGAGCAAAGTAGAGAAAAGAAAGGTTTATAGAAGAGTTATTTGATAGAGCTTAAACCGGTACTCAATCTAGCATTGGAGATGCTATTTTGAGCAATAAATTATCATTCGATTTAATTATCAAATTTTTTAGTCAGTGTGACTCCTTTTTGTGATTGAGCAGTGAGCTCTAGGCTATTGACCTTCTTGCATGTGCAGGCCCCTATTGTATAAGTAATATTTATTCATATTGGCGAGTGAGTAAATATCGTGGGTCACAAATCCCATTGAGGTTTCTCTCCTACTGGGTTTCCTCACCAAAAATATTTGTGTTATGGTTCACATTGATGGTTATATTGTTATTTCTCTTTATTTCTTCATTGTGTGTTTATCAATACATTAATTTGGGTTGTAAATTTGCAAACAAGTTTAAATATTTCATTCACTGGTTAGTCACTGATTCACCCCTCCCCCCCCCCCCCCTCAGTATCTTTGGGACTAATCAAGTATCTAACAAGTGACCCCTTAGTGAATTTTTATGATCTCTGCACCATACACAAAGATTCACTAAAACAAAGTAGATGATCTCATATGTAGGCTCAACAAGAGGGAGGATGCTCAAGGATGGCAAATCCTTCAGTGATCCTCAAACTAATTGGAGCATGAGATGGGTAGAACACACAATAACAAACATGAATTGAAAGGTATTCTGATAATCAAGAATTTGTAACAAATATAGATGAATGGAGCATAAGATTGACTATAAAGACTTAAAAGAAGCTAGGATCAATGCCTTATTCCATTAGGTACTTGAATTCATAAGATATGAAATGATTTATAATAGAATTATATCTAATAGTATTTAGATCTAAGAAAGTATTGCCTTAAAATATTTCTTATCTAAAATCCCAACTTAGACAACTTTTCAAATCCCTTAACAAGTCCTACCACTCTACAATCTTGTTTTAGCATTTAATTGATCCCTTGGATCAAAGCATAAACAAAAATCACATACATCACAACAATGCACTGAATGAAAGAAACCCTTGATTCACTTCATTCAAAAGATGATAAAATTTACACTGGAGAGAAATAGATTAGAATTGTATTTCTATTGAACACATTTGTTATTTCTATCATAAAACAATTTACATATGACTCCTTCAAGAACCTGCAAAATCTAAGACATAGGACTCATTCTAATTTTCTCTGCAAAAGGACTTTACACTTTTCTCATTCCTCCTAAAACTTACTACCAGAGCCAGAAGAGGAACCCTTTCTCATGGCCTTGGAATCCCTTTTATAGAAATAAGGGAGAAAACAAGTTATAGGCTAGAGGAGACACCTGTCTTTAGGATGACTAGACACATTTGATTCTATTACAAAATATTCCTTTGTTGCAAAATATTCTAACTGCATCCAAATATTTGCAACTTCTTCTCTGATACTTCATGCATTTTACCATCCTTGGTGTTGTCGATGAATATCCGATATGAGCCCACTTTAATGTTGTTCATGACACACTAGGTTTGCTCCCCGAGGAAACAACCACTGCAAGAATATAAAACTACCTGCCAGATACTTCAATTGCACCAGAAAATCCTAACTCTATTGTGAGAGCTTGAACAATCTCCATTGGTTTTCAAAACAGTCTTTGCTCATGATCAAAATGCCTCTTGTAATTTGAAATAAGAATATTTCTCTCTTTCATTATTTTTCTATTAGTAGACCAGACCCCATCCACCATTACCTACTCGTGCGTGTGAAAAAACAATGCCAATTCATTTTGAAATGAATTTTGAATCTCAACTATCAATCTTCCTCCATGTTGGTGCATTAAACGATCAAGACTAGTTAATCTAACATTAACCATCAAACATGGCAAGATGACCCGTGAAAGTTATGACATGGCACCTCCAACTCACCACCACCTTACTACTATCTCACTATCATTAGCTACCCCACCATCAGCTACCCTAACCCACCTTGGGCATGTGGCATCATCTCATGATGCGACGGTCCTTAAACTTCATGCATCTTCCTTCATAGGGTTGCAAGGGACGTTAGATCTGTTTGAGCTTTATTTCACTACCACTTTGACCACCTCTTTAATCCCCTTAAGAGTCAAGAATTTTTTTTGTAGAAATTAAAACATCTCCATCCATTCAAGCACGTGGAGATAAGAAAGCCCTTAGTAACTCAGACTTTACTCTTTAGGAACTGGTAACATTAAATTTTTGAAAGGTCAAACTGTCAACTCACCCCTACCTACTCAAGACATGTGGCATCATCTTGTAATGCCATGGTCTTTATCTTATTTTCACCTTCAACTGTGGAGTAGCGTGGGCTGTCAGATTTGCTCGATCGTTAATATAAAGATCAAAATATTTAAAAGTTTAAACTTAGGAAAATATAAAGGCATTGGATAAAAATAATAAAGGGGCCCCGAACATAAGTAAATTAATGCACACTTAGGAAAATATTAATAGGGGCTGACATAGAAATAACTTAATGCCTAGGGAAAGACATGGCCCCGCCATGGGCATAGACCCTTGGCTTAAGTAGCAAAAAAGCTAATGCCAAATTAGAACGGGCTTATGGTTTTTTTTAACAAGACTTAACTAGAAATTCAAAAACCCTACACCCCAAACCCCAAGGATAGGAAAAGAGAGCAACATTAATTCAAAATGACCATAAATTTTACTAAGGCATGAAGAATTTTGCATAATCATTTTTAAGAATATCAGTGGCTCTGGTTAGGGATGTTTATTACACTGGAATGAAGCGAGAATTTAGAATCTCAGGTGGAGCAGAGCAGACCAAAAGGAAGTTACCTGGATAGGGTAACTCAAATAGATAGGAAAACTACTCTACTATGTACAAGACTTAATCTAATGTTCCTAGAAAAGAGATACTTTAAGAAAATTAGAACTTCAAGAATTATCCATGAATAGGAAATTCAAGAGTATTATGAAAATTACTTCATTGGGCATAAAGTCAAAAAGGTTTACTCTACACCAAGCTGCTTGTGGCTTGAAAGTCAAACCACATGTGATGGCTCAAGGCCATCTAAAAAGGTCAACCAATGCTTTCCTCTATCATAACATGGTTTTCCTTTGACTGCATTGAAACCAATCTGAAAGTATAGTTGAAATGCCATGATTCAAACATGTTGGCATTTTTTATCCAACTACCCTACTTAAAATTATCATTGCACTCACTATTGATCCTCTAAAACTTGTGTAATGATTGAAAATTGAAAACACTATGTGACCAAAACAAGTCATTCTTGCTTAAAAACATACTTCCATCCTGAACACAACACACATCATGACTCAAATCACTATCACACTCAAGATAGGCATCTCCCTGTTGAAAAAGCATAGGATCACATTCTAATATACAACTGGGAATATAGGCCTCATTCAAATAATTATTTTTCTCATCAAAAGAGTAACTCTCAAAATAATCCACCCTCCCACTATCTATAATAAGAAAATTGTCATCAAGAGAAGGAAAATGATCACAAATGATCCTCTCATGCAACTATAAATCATCAAGCTGAAAAAATGTTTCAGCCTTTGGCTCTGAGTCCCATTTGATATCATTCATATCAGCAATATGGGTGCATGTTGGAATATCACTTCCTTCTAGCCTATCACCACTTTGATCATAGCCACCAAGAGCCACTCCCCCCTCATGTACACTAGCATTCTCACAAAGAGTGCCATCATTAGCATCCATACGCATTCTACTACAAGAAATAACTGAGTTTTTATTAGCATGGAAAACCTTAGCATTAGCACACATGTCAAAGTTGAAATCAAATAATCCCATGCATTCAAGCTCTTTGTCCTCTTTCATATCAGCTAGTTCCATCATGGGAAGGATATTGATAGTAGATGCATTACTCAATGTATCATAAGAGACAACCTCACTATCAAAAATCACATTAGCTGGGTGCAAAATGACTTCATTTTTTCCATGTGTATATCTTAGGTACTTTATTGCTAGCAAGTCTGAGATTCCTTTAGTGATGATAGAACATATGTCATCTTACTCACTAACATGTCCCATACTACTATCCTCCTCAATTGAAAACCCAATGGATTCATGAGAGCATGTGTTTGTTATGTAATGGGAGATTGTATCTTCGACAATCTTCTCAAAATTATAGTTACCACTAGGAAGAGAATGTTGACCTTGTAGATGTCTATTTCCACCTTCATTTAGGCTATCATGGCATTCATTTTCAGGTTCATGCTCTTCAACCATTTTTTGTTCATACACATTGTCTTCTTCATGTTGATCATGTGACTGATCTTCAACAATAGAGGGATTAGGTTCATTTTCTCATTACGAGTAAGATTAGCAAGGATAATTGGGTCATGCGGGTAAGAGTAAATGTGGCTGTAGTGAGATGAGTCATGTCCAATAATAGAAAAGACCATCTAGGACTTAGGAGAATCATAGGTAGGATAATGTAACTCTTCCACAAAGAATTCAAAGCAAAAATTAGATTCTTGTAGCTTTGGTATAGACACCAAGGTAGCCATAACATCTACTTCTCTATTTACTGATCTGAGAATTTGCTGAAATGATATAAAGATAATGTATTTATTGAGATCATCAACCATTTGCTTGTAAGGCATAAATTTCTCATCTCTAGTCTGATATATATCATTGATTTGGTTCATAATGAGTTGGGAGTCTCCATAGATTTGTAATTCAACAACCTTCCATTCGATAGCCAGTTTGATCCCATTTACCAAAGCTTCATATTTCGCAATGTTGTTTGTGCAAGGGAAGAGAATCTTGTAAGCCTTTGGGATTGAATATTTTTTAGGAGTAATAAAAAGTATTTTAGCACCAAAACCATGTTGAGTAAAAGACCCATCAAAGAACATCTTTCATGGTCATTGAGTAAGGTGCAAGATGGATTCATCTAGAAATTCTATGTGCAAAGGTTGATTATCTTCAAGTGGAGCATCAACAAGTTGATCTGCAATAACCTGTCCTTTGATGGCTTTGCATTCTATATATTCAATATCAAATTTTGTAAGAACCATGATCCATTTAGCAAATCTTCCTATAAGTGTTTCTTTGCTGAGAAGTTATTTGAGCAGATCAATCTTAGCCACCAGCTTAATAGAATGTGCTAATATGTAGTGTCTTAATTTATGTGATGCAAATACTAATGCCAAACAAGCCTTTTCTATGATAGTATAGTTCATCTCATAGGACACCAAAGTTATGCTGATATAATATATATCTCTTTCCTTTTAATTCTCATCATGTTGTTCCAGAAGTGCCCCCAGTGATGTATCGGTAGTTGATATGTACAGAATCAATGGTTTACCTTGAATTGGTGGCATCAATATAGGTGTGTTTGAAAGATAGTCTTTGATTTGTTTTAGATGTTGTTCACAATCTTCATCCCAGTTGTATTTGACTCCTTTTCATAATTCCTTTGTGAATGGTTGAGCTTTATTTGCTAGCTGAGAAATAAAACATCTTATTGATTGGAGGCATCCTTGTGATCTTCTCATTTGACTAATATTCTTTAGAGGTGGCATTTCCATGATAGCCTTAACTTTTTCTAGATCCACTTCAATTCCTTTTTCTAAAACAATATATCCTAGGAGCTTACTAGATGTAATTCCAAATGCACATTTCTTAGGATTTAATCTGAGCTTGAATTTTTCCATCCTGTCCAATATTTGACCTAGTTCTGATAGATGTGTTGATTTTTTCATGGACTTAACTAGAGTGTCATTGACATAATCCTCCATGTTTTTGTGCATCATGTCATGAAAAATTGTCGTTACGACTCTTTGATAAGTAGCACCTGCATTCTTTAAACCAAAGGGCATTACATTCTAGTAGAAGGTTCCCCATGCATAGGTGAATGCTATCTTTTCTTGATCCTTGGGTGCAATTTTAATCTAATTGTATCCTAAAAACCCATCCATTAAAGAGTAAATTTCATAGCCAGCAGTCATGTCTACGATCATGTCTATATTGGGTAGTGGAAAATCATCCTTCGGATTGCCCTTGTTTAAATATCTAAATCAATGCAAACACGGATTGATTTGTCAGGTTTAGAAACAAGTACAATATTATATATCCATTTGGCATAATCTATTTCTTTGATAAATCCATCTTTTAGTAATTTTTCTAGCTCAACTTTAACAATAATAGAAAGTGAGGATGCATTTTTCAGAGTTTTTGCTTAGCAGGTTTGACTCTGGGAGTGATAGAGAGATGGTACATGATGAGGTCAGGATCTAGACCTAGCATATCAGCATGCGTCCATGCAAAATTAATCTTCTTTTCTATGAAGAAATCAACAAATTCTTTTAATTCTTCATCTGTTAAGGATTGAGTTACATGTATGTTGTGATGAGCTTCTTCTGTTCCAACATTTACTGGTTGTGTAGGTTCAATTAGCACTGATGATCGCTCTTGAAAGTGATCAGGCAAAATGTCAAGTATCTCACCTTCAGGTGCCTCAGAGAGGTTTTCACTGTTAGGTACATCCTTTATTTTTAATATTTTTGATTCTAAGACCACCACAGTGTGGTTTTCACAATCTGATCTCTTTTTTTTATTTTTTTTTATTTTTGCGACTAAGATACTTGACACTTGCTGCTTCCATGTTCCTACTTTGTTAACTGGTGGAAGAATCCATTGGTTCAACTGCATTAAGATAGAAGGCTAATGTGTAGCCATTGGCAAAGGTAGGTATATTCAAAGGTTGATCATGAAGAGTACAATCAATTAGTTCAGGATGTACCAAAGATAAAGTTTTAATAGGTTTAAGGGAGTTCATGGTATTATCATCATAACCTTAGATCGACAAGTTGAGTTCCAGAAGATTGCCTTGCATAAGTGTCTCGAGACTAGGAAGAGTTACAACATGATTATCAAAGTGCATGTTAATATTTAGTGGACCTAACCCAACAGACCTACTCCTAGCACCGTCCCCTATTTTAGACTAGACTATATATCATGGTGTGACAGTAATAGGGTCAGCAGGCAGAATCTCAACATTCATGACAAAGTATTCATAGTTTGATGTTGAATAGGTATTGTCATAAATAGAGCTTATGTCAAAGTGATCAGTCATTAGATGAAGTTTTTGACTCTTCTTCAAGTGATTTAGTAAAAGTATATATAGTATCAATACCTACATCTTTGATGTTGTAAGTTCCTTCATGATTTGGTTCAATGATCACTTGTATTTGACATACCTATTGACATAACTTTGATGGCTTTGTTACTCTCTATCATCTTTTCCATTCAACTTCCTCTGAACTAATGACTGGCCCTACTTCTGTAGCTTCTAATTCTTCTTTTGTAGTGCCATACCTAATCTATTCTATCTCATTAGAGGGAGATATAGTAGGTGAATAATTTTCTTGTGTTCTTTCTTCTTTCAGTTGTTGTTCATAATCTCCTTGTGTTTTTAGTCTGATTTCCTCTATTTCCTTTTACAACTTTAAGTGTAGTGTCTCTTGTGCTTCATCTATGATATCACTATATTCTTGAGGAGTTTTTGTAGTAGATATATCTGAAAGATGATCTGGACCCCATTCATACTCATTCGAGTCAGTTTCTGAATCATCTATTTGTGTTCTACCTATATATGTGACTCGAATGTTCAATGGTGCAAACAACTCTTTAATTCCTTTAATTTCTTCTCTCATGTCTTCTGGGATTTCTAATTCTTGTAGTGTTATTGCTGATATAATTGGAACTTGATTACCAACTACTTCTTCTCTCTTGATTTTCAATTCTTCTTGTTCATTTTCATACTCTTCCTGAGTTTGTTGAGTATTGATTTCCCATGATGTTGAAGGTAGTATCTTTTTCCTCCACTTAGACTGATGATGAGAAGTGCTCTTTTGATCTGATGACTTTCTTAGATCATATCCAAGTCCATCTTTATCATTTGTAGACTTAGTTTTTAGCTGAATAGGTTCAAAAATACCTTCTTGACGCTTGTCGAGAGGATCGGTACCTGAATATCCCATGCGGTGAATCATCTTATAGCCTGGACCATGTTGTATCGAGGAAATTTCACAATGTTGTATTTCTTTGTTTTTACTATCTTCTTTGAAAAGCCATTTGAGAACAACATCCTCTTCTATTTCATATGCAAGGGGAGTAGAGGATTGTACAAAGATACCATCATAAATGACATTTGGAGTTGAAGTTTGTGGCTTCATAACCTCTAATGGTTTTCCCAACTATCTTGGTGATGGAGGAAGAGACATTAGTGAAAGTACAGGTTCTATTTTGTATCCATCCATGCTAGTATATGTGATTTTCAATTTCTCTTCTAAATATTTCATCAAAGTTTCTGAACTTTCAGCTATAGAGGCTACTCTATTATGAGGAACAAATATATCAGTACTCTGAGTTAATGTATTATAGGTATAGCTTGTACCGGCAAGAATACTGACTTCAACTCTGTTATAAGGAAATTTCAAGCACTGATGATATGTAGATGGTACTACTTTCATTTTGTGAATCCATGGCCTTCCTAGTAAGATGTTGTATGAAAGAGGAAGGTCAAGCACCTAAAAGATAACATCTCTTTCCATAGGTCCTACCCTGATTGGTAATAGTACCAAACCTTTAGAGGTTCTTTCTTCTTCATCATAAGCTTTGATTGTTATTTTCTTTGTTGGATCAATGACATTTTCAGAAAAGCCCAGTTGTGTCAGTAGATTGTAGGTACAAATATTCAACCCAACACCTCCATCTATCAAAACACATTTGACTCAGTGTTTATGGATCATAGATTCGATGTGTAATGGTTGGTTATGCGGGTGATTCAGTGAGTTGTCATCTTCTTAAAAGAAGGTGAGATAATGAGGTGAAGTCAGGTGACCCACCATAGATTGAAATTGATCTACATCTAAATTTTTAGGGACATTAGTAGTGAGTAAATCTTTGTCCAGGATCTCTTGATGAGCAGAAGAGATCTTAAGCAGTTCAAAAATGGAGATTTGAGTAGTAGTTCTTTTCAATTGTTTGATAATACTATAACCAAGAGAGGATGATGAAACCAACTATTTAGATTTAGCTGTGATAGTATCTGGTCATCTATTTGAAGAAGTTGGCATGTTTGATGTTGTTTGATTAGGAGTTGAGGAACTATCTCCTTGGAGAGTAACCTTTTTTTGAGTACGGGTCACAACATTTGCAGTTTGTGCTTTATTTTGTTTATCTTTGATTATGATCACATTGCAATACTCAGATTGGGAAGATTCAATCATGTTGATCACATTGTCATTGTTAGTGTAGGTGTAATTGACTTTGGCACCTCCCTTGGATTTTGAGGAATCACCATGTTCATAAGCAGGTAAGGGATCTTTAAAAGCTTTCTAATCAGCATTAGTCATGTAATTTCCTACAACAATTTTGCCAGCATCAATGAGGTCTTGAATCTCATGTTTGAGCTTCATGCAGTTTTTTGTTGTATGACCCTTGTTTTGATGATATTCACAGTATTCATTTTCCCTCCACCATTTAGGTTTAACTTCAGGATCATATGGTCTAGAGTTGTCTGGCAATATTATGAGAACATTTGCCAATAAAGTTTTAAAAGTTGATTCATATATGATTCTACCAGAGGAGTGGAATCGTGTTTAGGCTTTGAAATCTAGGGTTTCTCTTTAAACCATTCTTTTAATTTTTTTGGAGGATTTTCTGTTGCAGTTTCAGCTACTTTGACTGCTTGTGTGCTACTAGCCAGATTAAATATTATGGGCTTTGATTTTTTTTAAACAGTGTCTACCACTCCATTATTAACAATGTTTCTATTGTTATCTTTGTCGTATTTCCAGTATTTGTTCTTTTCTTTGGAACTAGAACCTTGTTGTGTTTCTCTCAAAAGTGATATATCTCCTTTCTTTATAAGCACATCTTCCATTCTGAGGACACTATCTACCATTTTGTTTAATGAAGGGTACACTTGCATTTGGATACTGTTGTAAGGTAGGAATTCAGAAATCATAAAAGAAAATCAATATTAGTCATAGCTCAATCACAAAAGCTCAAATGCAATGATCAATCCTAATTACATCCAATTGAGATATGAAAACAAGATATTCAAGATCAAAAACTTAAGCAAACCAAATGCAGACTTGAATGTCTCCTTCATGTGGCTCCATTGTCCTTCTTTCTTCTTCAAATAGCTTTGTTGTGGATCTCACCTACTAGTGCATGATCATGATATGAAACCAAGTAGACAAGATGATTGCTCAAGAATACTCGAAGCGTGATTGATTCGGGAATCGATTCATTCGATAATGTGATTAGTCTTGATTGAAGAAATTCATCCAATTTATAGACAAATTGGAGAGATGATCAAATTAGCATGAAGAGATTCAAATGGAAATTACAAATCAAGAATGTCAATTATGACAAATTATGACAAATTGCACTTTCTATGCAAAATTGATTGATTGATAATTATGACAAAATTATGACAAATTTCTATGTCAAAATTGATTGATTGTCAATTATGACAAATTTCTATGTCAAAATTGATTGATTGTCAATTATGACAAATTATGACAAATTGAAATGTCAAAATTGATTGATTGTCAATTATGACAAATTATGACAAATTGAAATGTCATTCCCATGAAATTAGGAGAAAAATAGGATAGAATTGAATTAGAAATTAGGAAAATTAGAAAATTGGAAAATAGGAATTAGGAAATTAGAAAATGAGGAAATTAGGAATTTAGTGAATTAATTAACAATTTTTCATTTATTAATTAATTCACAAAAAGAGGAATAATTAGTTAGCCAATTAAATTAAACATTTAATTATGACATGAAGACCTAGGATAAATAAATAAATTATTTAACCTAGAGGGAGAAATGACAAACAGGGTTAAATGAATAAAATCATGAAACCCTAAAAGATGAATTAGAAATGCGAGGATGACAATTAGGTCCTGACAAAAGATAATTGACATCAATTCGATTTGATCATGATTCTGACTTGATAAATGACCAATGCTGATAAGTGATTTGATTGATAAATGCACCAATTGACGAGGAACAATGACTAATTGATCGAAATTGACATAATTGAGAAAGATGATGACGATCAATGACAAATCGATCGCAAAATGACAAAGTTGACAAGAAGACAAGGATCGATGACCAAATAGATTGCAAAATGACAAGTTTGAAAATGACAACAATCGATGACAAAATTAATTGCATATTGATAAGAGGACAAAACCCTAATTAGGATTGATGATGTCCAAAATGATGACAAATGAATACGCACATTGATGCAACAAGATAAGATTGACCAAAATCATGACAAATATTGTTATCGACTAGACCAAAATTGAAAGTGAGGCAAATGAAGAATGCAGAAGAAAGACTCGATGCTCGCAAATGATAAAGACCATGTGCATGACATAGGAGAAATGTTAATGCGACGCAAAAAACCTAAAATAAGGCAATGCGCAAATGTTAAAGTATGACTCCGCAAGCATTGACCATTTTTAGGTGTCTACATTTTGCCCCTCTTTGAGACAATGTGATTTTAAGCATTGTTTCAAAGAACAATAATGAAAATGCCCCAGACAATAATAATGACATATGCATGCCCCCTCAAGGAATTGGCTAGAAAAATCCAGAAAAGAGGCCAAGTGATCGATAAGAATGACAGAAGATGATAGGTTCGAATGGACTGCCAAGACTAACGAAAGAAATGTTAGTAAGAAGAAATTAGACAGAGGATAGTTAGAGATGAAGGAAAACTTGCTTTCAGTAATGCACTTTGTAGGTGAGAACCTTTATTTAATGTAGCAAAGTGGATGCAGAGCATCAAGGCATTGAAAGCCAGAGCTAAAATGCAACCCTTTTTGCGAAAGACAGACACATCACAGACAAACAACAATCACAACAAAAAAGAAAAGGACCATGAACCATCCCAGTCACTCTAAATCACTCAGTGACATCATCGAGCAACATAGGAACATGATCGAAAATAAATCAATAAATGATAAGACTCACTAATTCCAACAAGTCAAACAAACATCTTGATCTTCATTGTCAAAAGTTGAAAGCGTTGATAGGACAATCATGCTGTCTAGTTTCAGGACATGCGGTACCCCGTCTAAGACAGGACATAGTCTGGTTTTGAGTATACCACACCCTGTATAAGACCCATGATAGTAGTGACAAGGACAAATAAATTTGTGGTTGATTGATATGACAAGTGCGATCAGTTTGAATGTCTGGTTTGATTGAAAAGTTCATCCATTTAAGCGTGATTTCATTAAAGCACAATGTATGATTGTGTGTCATTGGAGGGATGCTCAATGATTTGTCGTATGCACAAAGGGGATATTTTTTGCAAAATGCTTTTCAAGTTTTTACAATTTTTGTTTTTTTTTGTGTTCATTTTTTCAGGACTTTATATGATTTTTTTAGGGATTTTCTCAGGACATTATTTGATTTTTAGAGATTTTTTTTCTTTCTTTTCAGGACATTTTTTTGATTTTTTTATTTTTTTTAATGATTTATTTTAGGACATTTTTTTAATTTTTTTTATTATTTCAGGACATTTTCAATTTTTAGATATTTTTTCAGGACATTATTTGATTTTTTTTTAAATTATTTTAGGACATTTTCAATTTTTTAGAGATTTTGTAGGACATTATTTGATTTTTTTGGATTATTTCAAGATATTTTGCCCCCAGTGTCTAGCAAAGCAAGGAATATGACAGGTGAATAAATAGGCTTTCTGAAATGATGGTGGATAGAGGGAAGACAAAGGCCTTTTATCATGGAGACAATACAGATGCAATTTTCAAGGGCTATTGTGTGATGGGACAAGAGACTGGATATGACAATGTAAAGCAGGAACATGGTATGAGGGACATGTCAAGAGGTTTTTGAAACTATGTTTTGCATTTCACGTCCTTATGTCAGATCAAGATCAAGGAATGAAAAAGAGTGTATGGATAGTGATAAGATATGGATAGGATAAGCAAGACCAAGAATGGATAAGGGACATGGACTGAAGGTCAGGATAGGATACGGGATAGTGGCAGAAAGTTGCAATAAGACAGGGAATATGGATGAAAGGTTGTAATAAGCAAATGGATAAATGACCAAAAGCTATGATAGACTAAAAGTTGCAAACAAGATGCATGATGCTCATGATGTTCCTCGGCCTTGTCAAGATCAAAGGTGGAAAAGGGGATATGTACATGAGGGACAATAGGATATGAAGGGTAATAGGACATGAAGGAGTATGACATGGTATGATAGGATAATGAAGGGCAATATGATATGAAGGAGGAAACCTACCCCCAAGTGTGGTGTGCAAGAAGTTCATAGATTACGCATGATGCCTGTTTGCCAGGTTTTCATCACGGTACTTGCCCAAGGCACCTGTTTACTAGGTTTTCACTAGAGGGTGAATTATTTTTGCTTTACTTTTTTCTTTCTTTTTTTTTTTCTTTTTTTTCACTTGTTTTTTTTTTACTTTTTCAATAGAAGATGGACACATGATAGGGGATGGATGAAGGACTCAAGCATCTTTTTGTTTGGATAGTAGCCTTGAAAAAAATGGACCATGACCTTTAAAAGTATGCTCAAGATAAACCGGTTGATTGTTAAAACAAATTAACATTAAACAACTTCTTCATTTCTCAATGCTTCTGGTTATGATGACTTATCAAAGTAGTTAAGTAGTTAAGTAAATCAACCATAAAAACATAATCACAAAAACATTCACCACTTGACACAAATATTTTTTATGTGGAAACCCAAATAGGTAAAAACCATAGTGAGATGAGACTCACAAGATAACTATCTGAACTCTTCTGAAGTTCACCCTGTTAGGAGCCTAGCTTGTTAAATCTTTACAAAAGTCTTATTAAGAACTGATCCTATTAGGAATCACTCGGTTAAGGGATTGACTATAATGCCTTGTTAGAAGCAATACCCTGTAAGGAGTAACCTTGGTAAAGGATTTGAAAATCCAAGATAATGGATCACCTTGTTAGAGGATTTGAATAACACCAAGCTTGTTAGAGCCTACCTGGTTAGGGGATTTCAATTATGCTGTAATTATTACAAAACAATAGGCATTTCCTGATTTGTTTGAATAGCACTACACTTTCTTGATTAGATGCATTTCATGCTCCTATCTGCCTTTACTCAAACTGCAGATACATCATCCGGTTTGGCAACCACACACTCAACTAATCTTTTCTAACTCTTTGCCAACTCATTAAACTAAAAAATTCATCAACCTTATAAACAAATCAATTAGGTCAATAACACAATAAAAACCTAATTCTCATAGAGATTACAATTAAATCGGTTCAAGTATGATCGTTGGATTACATAGCAATCTCTGCACATCAATCAAGAAAACCTTGAACACTCCTGGATCACTGCTTCATCAAACCTAGTAACTCATCATGCACTTTGCATTATATGCAATATATTTTCTCATTCCCTAGACAAAAACCATTACAACAACTTGCCAAAATCTCTTCAAATTATCTTCATACAATAATCATATGTGTCATAATCATTACCGCTCATCATCATATCATAAACCAATATAACCAATTCACCAAACTTAATTGGTTAGGGTTTATCAACAACAATGGTTAGGGTTTACCAGTTACATCAATAGATAGGGTTTACACCAGTTACCCATTCACTCCACAAATTCTTCCTATACTAATTACAATTTCCTTCACTTGTTCATCCTACTGGTTACAAAACAATAATACAAAAATATCATTGTTGCTTAATTGACATCAATGACAACATAACATATCATTAATGAAATCTTCATGCAAATTCCAACAATCTCCCCCTTTAGCATTGATGGCAATACAAATATCAATACCATTGATTACTACAGTGATTGTGAATAAGAATCCTAGTTTACATTACCAGGTATTCACCATCCTCTCTATGTCTTTAGCTTGTCACTGGTTCTTCTTCCCATAACCGCATAATTCTTCTCCCCCTTTGAAAATAATGCCAAATAGAAAGTAAAACATGTAATGTCAAATTTAACTATGCATCATCAACAATCTACAACTTGTTGTTCCCCTTGTGGAATAAATCCACTTCTACACCAATCCTTTTATAAAATTCTGCAAGTAGCTCTAGGACTGATGTAATCTACATCGTACTTAACTGACTTCATGAAGAGGGACAACCCCTAGCTGACTTCTAAGATACTCAAAAGTAGTCTTAGGTAGAGGTTTCATAAAAATATCTACAAGCTGCTCCTTGGTAGAAACATGCTCTAAGATCACATCTTTACTCTATGCTTTTTCCCTCAATAAATTGTCATGCCTATGAAGTGTGATACCTACAACTGCAACATAAACACTCAATAGATCATTACAAAAATGGTTAGAAAATAAGAAGAAAATGAAAGATGAACCATGAAAAAGAGACCTATCTTCACCTAAGATATGCGAGTATGGATTTTCTCTCATATATGGATAAGCAATCCCAATGACTTGACTATACCTAAATGGAGGATTTGAAATGATAATGATATGCAAGTTAGATGTGATTGATTATGATATATTTATCCAAGAGTCTAATTAAGCTAATGATATGCATGATTAAGCTATGATGATGATGCAATTAAGATAGAAAAGAGATTTATTAAGATACATGATTCAACAATTATGCTAGAAAATGATCAAATTAAGCTAATGCAATTGCCTATAACAATGCTCAAATGATATGCCTATAGTAACAATGCCTAAATGGATAATGAGGTGGGATGCTTTGTGCTCCAAAATGGGGCATATTTATAGGATTTCCAAGGCTAGGGGTGAGGTGGAAAGAATCAACGATCAAGATTGAGTCTGGAAATATCAAGGGTGAAATTGGAGGAGGTTGGAGAAGAGATTGGAGGAAGGGACACTAGTCATCTTTCTGGTGACAAGTGTCAAGGATCCTTTCTCATAAGAGGGAAAGTATCCAAGAGAGGAGACATGTTTCCAAAGTGTCATGTGTCTCAAGGGGAGAATATCCACACCATAAGAGGTTAGGATAAGGAGGTTAGGATGTGCAAGATAGGATAGGGTTAGGAAAATCCAAGGTTAGGTGGAATGGGTTAGGTTAGAGGGATGGTTATGTTAGGTGGTTAGAAGTTAGAAGGCATGTGGGTAATTTGAATTTAAAAATTCAAATAATAGGAAAAGACTAATTAATTTTCAACAACTCATAAATTGATTTATTTTAATTAATTAGAGGATTAGAAGAATTGATTGAAATGGGGGGATGATTAATTAATTTGAATTAATTAATCAAAGGGGACTATTGAAATGAACCTATTAAATAAATCCTTAGATTTATTAATAAGTAGATGAAAGGGAGAATTTAATCAAATTCCTAATGAATTCAATTAAATTAGGGAGGGGTATTAATTAAATAATTGCTTATTTAATTAATTATCTTTAGACCATTTTTAGGTGTATACATTTTGCCCCTCTTTGAAGTGAGGTGTGATGATGCATCGATTCAAAGAATAACCTCATTTTGATGATGATATTGGTTTGATAGGATGCCCTAGACATTGATTGATAAATTGTGGTATGATGATGCCCCCTCAAGAGATCAATTGAGATAATTGATCTTCGGAGTGTGAATTTTTGCGAAATTGATATCCCAACTAGAATTGATTTTATTTCTGCAACTATGGTTGATGAAAGTGTGAGTTCTATGATCATGGTGATGTGGTTCTTGATTATTGATAAAGCTTGATTGATTAGATTGAGAAGATCGAGATTTAGTCTGGTTTCCGGAATGACACCTCCTGTATAAGACAAAGATGATCAAAGCATCTGGTTTTCGGAATGATATATCCTATATAAGACTTGATTAGAACGTCTGGTTCTAGGAAAGATACATCTTGTATAAGACATGTTAGATGTGATCAATTGATAGAATTGATAAGGTTTATTGAGTAAAGAACTGACAGATTTGTTGATATCAAGTTGCAAGAAGATTCAAATATGCTGATGTTGGTTTTGTTGAGGAGGTAACATAAATTTTGCGTTAGGTTGACAATATCTAGAGAGAGATGAGTCATCATTTTGATTGTGTATACACTTATGACGACACCTTGATGATTCCTATGATAGATTTAACCTTGGATAAAATGAGCTTGTGGGATCCCATGCAAGAATGAAATGTAAGCTAAATGCAAATAAAATGCAAAGCTACGACCAAATCAGTCACTGGGTTATTGCATTTTGTCATCATTAAGATTTTTTAAAATGTGGGAAGTGAGTGCAAACATCAATGGTATAATTAAACCATGATGACCTGAGCACTACTTTCCTGGATTTTGATATTGCAAGTTAGCACAAGCATCAAGGTATAATTGAACCAAGACGACCTAAGTGTTGCTTGTGTAAAACATGCAGTATTAAGCATTTCTATATGCAAATTGGAAATGTCTTTGATGATACTCTCATGATCATGTCCTAAAACAAATTTTCACATATTAATGATTAATTTATAGATGGCAGACAAGAAAAATGCCATGTTCCTTCCTTGTTCCTCTAGTCAGAGATATCCTAGAGTCACTCATAAATCATGATACTGAAAATCGAGATAGAAAAGTTGAACAATCATGTTAAAATCATTGTCCAAAAGACCATCCATTGAAAAGTGTGTGATGTGCTTAGAATGACATGCGATAGTTTGATGGTTGACAATTTGATCTCGTATTCAATATTGGATGTGTCTCAGTTTTTGCTTGATAAGAGTTGCCCAACTATTGTTCTTCCTATTTGATTAAGCTCAAAATGATAAAAAAAATTGCCCCCAACTAGGTGTAGGATTTTTTCCCAAGCCTAGAAACAAAGTCATTATGATATACCCAGTGATCCAAGCCATGATGACAAGCCACCTGGGATGCCTGTGTATGTACAAAGGCTTTATGATGGATATGAATAATACAGATGGAAAGGAATGCAAGTGGAAGGATGCATGAACCAATAGATGGAAGAGCTAGCTGATAGATAGCACATATTTGCCAGGTTTTCACCAGCTGTTTTTATTGCACTTTTTCTCATATTTGATTTTTTTAATTTTTTTTTTAATTTTCTAATTTTTCACTATTTTTGGATTTTCTGCTTTTTCACTATTTTTGGATTTTTCTTCTTTTTCAGACATAAAACTTCTTCAGATACATGCTATTAATGGGTTCCTCAAGCTAATATGCTCTCGACCCAAATAATGTTGTGACCACAAATGGACCTAACCAGTTTGGTTCAAACTTCCCTTTCTTTTCTCGATCTACTTGGTTGCATGGATTTTCTTTGAGTACTAGTTCCCCAACTTGAAATGTTCTTAGTTTGACCTTGTGATTGTAACTATGACACATTCTTTGTTGATATACTTTTAAATGATCAAAGGAATTTTATCTTTGTTCATGGATCAATTCTAACTCCTGCAATCTAGATACTCGTTCTTCTTCATCTATGATAAGGACTTTTAATGATACTCATAGAGAAGGTATCTCTACTTCTATTGGTAGTATTTCTTCTGATCCATAGAAAAGAGAGAAAGGTGTGGCACCTGTTGGTGTGCGGATACTAGTCATTCACAGTCTTTTTGAGGATTTTCAAAGTGGTTTTGTTTGATGCCTCTTCTTGCCCATTCCCTTATGGATAGTAGGGTGTGGAAAATCTATGTTGGATCTTGAATTTCTCACATAGTTCTTGGACATCCTGATTCTTGAATGGTTGCCCATTATCAGTGATAATGGTCATGGGTATTCCATAGCGACAGATGATGTAGTTCAAGATAAATGCTTCAATTTTTTTTCCTATGATATTGATGAGAGGTACCTCCTCAATCCATTTTATGAAATATTCAGTAGCTACAAGGATGAATTTGTGACCATTGGAGGAAGAATGATTTATCTTTCCTACTAGATCAAGATCCCATTGGCAGAAAGGTCAAGATGTTTCCAAAGCATGAAGTTCTTATGTTGGTGCATGAATCAAATTTCCATGGATCTGACATTGTTTGCATGTTTTATCTATTTGAAAAGAATCCTATTTCATAGTTGGGCAATAATAGCCCAAGTGTATGAGTTTTTTTGAAAGGGAAAGACCACTTGAATGAGTGCCACAAATGTCATTATGGACTTCATGTAAGGCCTTCTTGGATTCTTCTTGTTCAAGACATCTTAAAAGAGTACCGTTCAGACCTCATTTAAAAAGGGTATCCATGACGAGAGTATAATGGGAGGATTGGCGAATAAAATTTCTCTTTTGGTTTTTTGATAAGTTAGGAGGGAGGATATTATCTTTCAGGTATGTGTAAGTTTGACCATAGCGGGAGGCATTATGCCCAACAAGGTGATAGATAGTTTGGGAATGAAGACAATTATTAGCAGGGTAAAACAACTCTTCCACCAGGAATTCATAATGCTCTTGATTTTCCCATGTTTGAAGGAGAGAAGCAAGTGTTGCCATGACATCTGCTACTTTGTTGTCGTTCCTTGGAATTTGCTGAAAAGTTATTTCTACAAAGTATTTCTTGATATCATCAACTATCTTTTTATAAGGTATTAAATTTTCATCCTTTGTTTGATAATCATTAGTGATTTGATTGACGATGAGTTGAGAGTCTCAAAAGACTTGAAGTTGTGTAATGTTCCATTTTATAGCCATTTTGATACCTGTAACCAAAGCTTCATGTTCTGTTGTATTTTTGGTACATGGAAAACTTAATTTGTATGCTTTTGAAATTGTATGACCTTGTGGTGTGATGAATAGAATGATTTCTCCTGATCCATGTTGTGTCCCATTATTGATGCCTTCTCTTGGACTGATATTCGGGTGAGGTATTATAAGATTTGGATCTAACCCTGGAATGTCTTCATATGACCAGGTAAAATTGATTTTCCATCTTCTGAAGGGTTCCAAATATTTATGCCCTTCATGTTTTGATAGAAATATTAGTGGATGTAGATCAATTGTGTCTATGGTAACTGCCTTTGTTGGTTATATGAGCATAGATGACCTCTCTTGATAATATTCGAGCAAGGTGTCAAATCTCCCATCTTTTGGCACCTCAAGGAGGTTTTCACCATTAGATGAGTCCTTTATTTTTATTTTTCTAGGTCTAGTGTTGCCAATAAATGGTTTTCAGTAGTAGACTTGATATTATTTTCTTTATTTTCATTTTTGCGACTAGGAGATTTGGCACCCACGTGACTTGAAGATGCGTTAGAAAAATCCCTAGTGGAATTTTTTGTAGGTTCGATTGCATTAAGATATAAGGATATGGCATGGTCATTAGGAAAGGTACCAATGGTGGTATGTCTTTCATTTTCCCAGTCCATAAGTTTAGGATGGATTAAGGGTAAAGGATCCTCAAGGTGAATTGTTTCAAAGATATTAGGGGCCATGATAGAGATGTTAGAGATTTAAATATGCATTTCTATGTCTAGAATGATACTCTCATCATAATGACCTCACACAAGTAGCTCCTGATTGTCCCCGATTAAGTCCAAGTCAACCAAATGTGATCCTGATTCAAGTGGGCTAGTTACTAACATTTGTCTTGCATATGCATGAACTAGATTGACATATATATCTACTTCTTCCCTTTCAATTTCAAGTTGCTCTTATTTGTTTTTCCATGATAGAAAATATTCTCCATTCTTTGGATCTCTTAGCTGCATTTGTTTTTCCATTCTTGAAAAAATTGATGCAAATGATTGTTCCTTGGATTGTGTGCTTGAAGATGTTGCCTCTCTGTTATGTGGAACAATGACCTCTTGAGCTAGTTGTAGATTACTATAGCACTGCAATTGATTTGAGTCTACTGAGATTGTGATTTCCTGCCCATTGTATGGAAATTTTAGGCACTGATGAAATGTTGATGGAATAGCCTGTATGTCATGCATCCATGGTATTCCCAAGATTATGTTGTATGATAAGTCCAAGTCTAGAACTTGGCATGCTATCTCTTTCTACAAAGGTCCCACTCTGATGGGTAATATCACAATTTCTTTAGAGGAATGCTCTTCTTTATCATATGATTTGAATGTGATCTTAATCTGGGGATCAACTGCATCTTCTGAATAATCTAGAGAACGGACAAGAATCAATGAGAAAATGTTTAAGCCATCTCCCCCATCTATTAGGACATGTTTAATGAGCGTTATATGAATGAGGACTTCAATTTGCAAGGGAGCATTATGGGGATGTTGCAAGGAATAAATGCTTAGATATGAAGGAGATAGGCTTTGAATAGGATCCTCTGAAATAGGTTTGATGGCAATCATGGATATCCCTTGGGGAACTTCATCTTTGGGTGTATTGTTTGGTGATGATTCTATGGAAGGTTCTTTCAAGCTTTCAAGAGGTGTAGGAATAGATGCCTTTGGAAAGTCAATTTTCTTATGGGGGAATGAACCATTGTTAGACATAGGTGCACGATCAAGATCTTTCTCATCAAAATCCCTTAGGGATCTCTCTAAGAGTTGCATAAAAGAGCCACCTTTCTTTGGAGATGTATTTGAATCCTTGTGAGGTTTTGACATAGTTAGATTTTAATTTTGGACTTGTTTGATTTCTCTGATATGTTGACTTGTTATGTCTTCTTGTATTTTGCTTTGGTATTCCATGTTTCTATGATCTTCATCTATTTCGAATGTTTCAATTTTCATTTCAGCAATCTTATGTCTCTGCACTCTAGTTAAAACGGGCATATACATGTGTTGAATATTGTGCAAGGATTCAATTAGCTAAAAATTGTTTCAATAAGTGATCAACTATCAATGTAAATGTGATAGAGTGATATGACACGAAAAGATGATTTAAGTGTTTAAAAGTTTGCAAGTTTTTCAATCTTCGGATTTGGAGTGCAATTATGATGATTTTGATAAAACCAAGTCCAATTGGAATGATATATCCTATGATGTGGACAAGGTTGTCCTGACCAAACGTTGTAATTTCATGATAGAGGATGATAGATCCTGATGAGAAACTATGTTTTGAGTGATCAGTTTATCAAAGATTGTGATAATGCACTTTGAGATGTTAGATCTTGAACTTGTTGAAAGCAAATACTTGAAAATCTTGAGGTGTCTATTTCTAGAATCAGTTTTGACAGATGATAACTTGACCAAGCAAACCAAGGAGACAATCTAAGCATACAGTGAAAAATATCAAGTGTTTATGCTCACTGTAAATTGACCAAGCAAATATGATAGATCTGAAAAAGGCATGCAAGAAGACAACTCTAGACAAATAGAGACATAAATTTGTACGACACCTTATAGAACCATGAATGACAATTTAGATAGGCTCATACGACAAACCAGAAATATTGCATGACAAAAGACATAAACCTGTATGAGGTTTCTCATAGAACTAGATGACAAAAGATGACACAAAATTCTTTGCTAAGATGACTCATACAACAATTCTCATTGGACCGGATGATAAAAGATAACAAAAAAATTTGTGCTAAGATGACTCGTATGACAATTCTCACTAGACTAGATGATGAACTAGGTGCTTTGTACGAAAAACTATCAAACTCATACGATAGAGGACTGAACAAAGACAAAAATTTTGTTTGGACAAATTTTTGATAAACGAAGTTTGATGTTTTACTTCTATTTTCTAGTTTCTAGATGTCTGATTTTCTATCTTAGGGACGAAGACACAACAAACACAAGATATGATAAGTGACCTCAAGCACAACATGCTAAATCTTAAGGAAGTTGGATGAGAGAGAAAACCTTTGCTTGCAAACTTAGGTACACACCCAATAGCTAATCAGAATACTGTCGTTGAGTCTCACACAATGGATTCTCAACACCATATTATCCAACTCCAAACGCTAATGGGGGCATGATATAGCAAGTGTCTTGGGAGAGTTACTATCTCTCTTGCATAAAGATTATCCCACTTTCAGAGATGAATCAGGTAGCTTCTAATTTTAATCAGAACTAGTAAGGGATCCGTTCAGCACATCAGGGTATAGACTCAATTAAGAGGTCTCCTAGCCTTGAAAACCAAGGTTTGATATACCCGAAGGTACGGAGGAGAGCTATTCCTGAGAACTGCTATTGACTTTATTTTCATCAAATCACGTTTAATTTATAGTGGGTTTGAGTACTTGGCATTATCCATTCCCACTTGGGTCATTCCCCTCTCACCGGCCTTAATGGCTTTGGCCTTATAGGCTCCTCGGGAGGGCAGGACCGCTAAAGATATGCACTATTGAAAGAAAAAGATGAGTCTCGCTTTCTAATAACCTAAGAAAAGTGAGACCATACTCGCCTATCATCAAAACACATAAGACATGTTTGTTCATTTCCATTAGAAAAATAAGTGTGCCTAGAAAACTTAAAGAAGACACAAAGTTTGGTTGAGTCCTCCTAGGCAACCTACAAAATAGATATGTTAGTAGTCATGATGTGTTTTGATGAAATGAAGCTTTGACAAGTGTAATCTTTGACAATTGTCCTGCAAAAACCAGTTAGGTTGTTGAACAACTACCAAACAGACTAGGGTTAGCAATAGTAATAATCAAATTGAAGCATGAAAACCCTAAAATGCAATATGTTTTGAAAACATGGAAGCAAAAATTTGTATGAAAATACTCACCTGATCATACGATAATTCTCACCTTCTCATATGAGGGCATAAAGGAGCTTGTACAAGCTAGAAAGGGAACTCGTACGAAATTATGAATCAGACTTGGCCAGAAACTTGTTAGATTGAAAATTTGATGATGTTAAGAGGCCAAAAATGAGATTTTCGGCCCCACGGTGGGTGCCAAAATGTTGTTCCTGTGAAGTGTGATACCTGCAACTGCAACACAAACACTCAAGAGATCATTACAAGCATGGTTAGAAACTAAGAAGCAAATGAAAGATGAACCATGACCAAGAAACCTATCGCATCCTAAGATATGTGAGTATGGATTTTCTCTCAGATCTAGATAAGAAATCCCAATGAGTTGACTACACCTAGATGGAGGATTTGAAATGATAATGATATGCAAGCTAGATGAGATTGATTATGATAGATTTATCCAAGAGTCTAATTAAGCTAATTAAATGCATGATTAAGCTATGATGATGATGTAATTAAGCTAGAAAAGAGATTGATTAAGCTACATGATTTAGCAATCATTCTAGAAAATGATCAAATTAAGCTAATGCAATTGCCTATAACAATTCTCAAATGATATGCCTATAGTAATAATTCCTAAATGGATAATGAGATGAGATGCTTTGTGCTCCAAAATGGGAGATATTTATAGGATTTCCAAGGCTAGGGGTGAGGTGGCAAGAGTCAACGGTCAAGATTGAGTTTGAAGATATCAAGGGTGAAATTGGAGGAGGTTGGAGAAGAGGTTGGAGGAAGGGACACTTGTCATCTCTGTGGTGACAAGTGTCAAGGAGCGTTCCTCATAAGAGGGCAAGTGTCCAAGAGGGGAGACATGTGGCCAAAGTGCCACGTGTCTCAAGGCGAGAATATCCACACCATAAGAGGTTAGGATAAGGAGGTTATGATGTGCAAGACAGGATAGGGTTAGGAAAACCCAAGGTTAGGTGGAATGGGTTAGGTTAGAGGGATGGTTAGGTTAGGTGGATAGAAGTTAGGAGGCATATGGGTAATTTGAATTTAAAAATTCAAATAATAGGAAAAGACTAATTAATTTTTAACAGCTCAAAAATTGATTTGTTTTGATTAATTAGAGGATTAGAAGAATTGATTGAAATAGGGGGAGGACTAATTAATTTGAATTAATTAATCAAAGGGGACTATTGAAATGAACCTATTAAATAAACCTTTAGATTTATTAATAAGTAGATGAAAGGGAGAATTTAATCAAATTGCTAATGAATTCAATTAAATTAGGGAGGGGGATTAATTAAATAATTTCTTATTTAATTAATTATCTTTAGACCATTTTTAGGTGTATACAAAAATGATACTTCAATTCAATATGCTTCGTTCGTGCGTGCAAAACCAGGTTCTCAGAAATATTTATGGCACTTGTATTATCACATAAAATCTTTATAGGTTGTGAAATCTTCATCTTAAAACCTTCCAAAATGTGCCTCATCCATATAGCCTGAGTACAATTCATGTAAGCTGCAACATACTCAACTTTAGTAGTACATTGTGAAGCACAACTCTGCTTTTTACTACTCCATGAAACAATTCTTCCTCTAAGAAAAAATGCTCCACTGGTTGTGCTTTTCTGGTCATCAAAATTTCCTACCAATCTACATCTGTTTACACCTTCAAGTCAAAATTTCCTCCATATGGATACCATAATCCATAATCAACAATACCTTTCAGATATCTAAAAATCTCTTGGTTGCTATCAGATGTGTTTCGTTGGGATTCTTTTGGAATCGAGCAACTATACCAACTGCACGAGCTATGTTTGGTCTGCTGTGAACAACATAGTGCAATTTTCCAATCATTGACCTATATTCCTTCTCATCAATAGATTTAGACTCATCTTCCTTAAACAACTTACAACCTATAACCATTGGTGTCTCAACTAGTTTACAGTCACTCATGCCAAAGGTCTTCAAGACCTCTTTCACATACTTAGATTGTGTGATGAAAATACCATTCTTCATTTATTGTATTTGCAAGCCTATAATTTTTTTTATTTCTCCCACTAAAGACATTTCAAACTCATTTTTCATTTCATCTGCAAAACTATTGCTCATGTCATCATTACCTCCAAATATGATATCATCAACAAATACTTCGCTGACGAGTATTTTATCTCCTTTAGATTTGAGATATATGTTACTATCATCACTGGTTCTCAGAAATAATATCTTCATTAGATGTGTATGAATTTTTTCATACCATGCTCTCGGTGTCTGCTTTAATCCATATAAAGCCTTATGCAATCTACATACCATGTCTTTATTATCAATCAAATCATAACCATCTGGCTGCTCAATGTATACTTCTTCTAGTATCCCATTGAAAAATGTTGACTTAACATCCATCTGGTATACCTTGAATATCTTATGTGCTGCAAATGCAAGTAAAGTTCTGACACCTTCCAGTCTTGCCACTGGTGCAAAATTCTCACCATAGTCTTCTCCTTCCTCTTGTGCATAACCTTTGCAAACCAACCTAGCTTTGTTGCGAACTACAACACCATCTTCATTCAACTTGTTCCTGAATACCCACTTAGTACCTATCACATTTTTATTTACTGGTCAGGCTACTAGGGTCCATCTGTTGTTCTTCTCAATTTGATCTAATTCCTCCATAGCTTTAACCCAATGATCATCACCAAATTCTTCCTTAGTAGTTCTTGGTTCAATAGTGGAGATCATGTAAGAGTTCTCTATAATTCTTCTTCTGGTTAGTACTCCAACATCCTTATCCCCAATAATTTATTCAGCATTGTGATTCAGTCTCACATATGTTGGAATAACATGATCATTATCTTTAGGTTCAACTTCTTCATTATCATCATCTTCTTCTGAATTTATTTGTTCCGGCTGAACTGGTACATCAATATCTACTTTGTCGGTTTCAGATTTCATAGTCTCTGATTCCAAAAACAAAATGCAAGGATCTTCATCCTTTTTCTCCAAACTAGTTTCTTCTAAGACTTCAGGATATTCATCCACTCGAACATCAACACTCTCAATAATTCTTTGTGTCTAGTTGTTAAAACACTTGTAGGTCTTACTCTTGGTGCAATAGCCAAGAAATATACCTTCATCACTTTTAGCCTCAAATCTACTAATATAATCACCTCTCTTAATAAAACATTTGCTTCCAAATATTTTGAAATAACTAACATCGGGTGATCTACCATACCAATATTCATAAGGAGTCTTGTCCTTACCTCTCTTTACCAAAATCCGGTTCATAGTGTAGACAATTGTACTGACATCTTCTCTCCAAAAAAATTTCGCTACACCTCCTTGTATCAACACCATCCTAGCAGCTTCAACAACTTAGAAGTTGTTTCTCTCTATAATACCATTCTGTTGTGGTGTCCTCAATGCAGAAAGTTGCCAGTTGATACCATTTTCTTCACAATACCTAGTGAATTCCTCAAAAGTAAATTCACCACCTTGATCTGTCCTCAGACACTTTATCTTCTTGCTGCTCTCCTTCTCAGCTAAGGCCCTAAATGCCTTGAACTTACCAAGAGCTTCAGTCTTATCCTTCAAGAATGTGACCCACATCATCCTTGAGTAATCATCAGTTGAAGATCATAAAGTATCTGTCACCTTGAATACTTTTTGTCTTATTGGTCCACAAAGATCTGTATGAACCAGATCTAACAAATGTTCTACTAAAAAAGATTTGCTCTTGAAAGTTGAGGATGTCATCTTTCCCAAATAACATTCTTTGCATAGAGCATTAATCCGTTTGTCCAACTAAGGCAAACCTTTCACTGTATTGGACTTACTCACTTTAACAATGTTATCAAAGTTTATATGACAAAATCTCCTATGCAAAGCCAACTATCATCTATCTTTGCAATTTAACAGTTGCTGATTTTAGGATTAAGGTGAAACAAGTTACCTTTAGTTTTCTTCCCGGTTGCAATTAGTTCACCTTTGCTGCCATAGATTTTGTACATACCATTTTTAAACTCCAATGGGTATCCTCTATCATTGAGTTGTGCCACACTCAAAAGATTGTGCTTTAGAACTTCAACCCAGTAGACATCATTTGCACTATTTTCTCCATTAAGAGAAATAGATCCCTTACCTTTAACCATGCAAGGTGAGTCATTATCAAATCTTACAACTCCGCCACCAAATTCCTTCAAAGAAAGAAATTTTCTCTGATCATCGGTCATATGATGTGAACAACCACTATCAATGATCCAATCATCAGAGTTATCCATCCTGGATACTAATGCCTTCTGGTGTGATATCTCTTCTTTAATAGATATGAACACAATGTCTTCATTAGCATCACCATCAGATTCCTCATTAGTGATACCATCATCAATAGAAATAAGACAATCTTGTTTGCCTTTACCCTTGTACCTCTTGAATTGCTCTCTTTTGTGCTCATTATCACCATTAGGACATTTACCAGTGATGTGTCCAATCTTGTTGCATGAAAAACATTTCAAAGGTAATTTACCTCTATATTTACCTATACCTCTAGGCAATCGCTTGGCCAACAATGCTTAAAGCTCAACTAAACCATCTTCATCATCAGCTTCTCTATTGGATCTAGATTCATAACTGTGACTAACATCTCTACTTTTCCTCACAAATGGGTTAGAAATAGAAGGTATTGTTGGGATTGATTAAAATTGAATCAAGTTTAGAGGCCCATTTCAAAATTCTGCCCTACATGTCAGAAAAGTACCTGAATGAGTCAGTTTGAATGGCCTAGTTAGCAAGGGGGTAAAATGGAGCTAGTTGATTTTCAGAGGGTAAGGCTCAGGATTCATGTCCCATGCCTTTCATTTGGCCTATTCAGTGATGTGCAACTTTCAGAATCCAATTTGGATAAGCTTATGAGGTACCCAATTTGAGGGGTGAGCTGGAAGTGCATTTTAGGCACAAATGCAGTTTTTATTGAGTGGCCTATTTTGGGAGATTACATCTTTTTCCCTATTGATTTTCATGAAGATATTCAAAGTGGATTCAATTCTATGCATAATTTTGAGTGAGCTCACAAATTTTCAAGTCTTAATGAATCCATTTGCTTAGTTTTTGAAGCCAAATCCATTTGCAGTTTCTATGTTTTGGCAAGTCCCTGTTTCGACAGCTAGTCGGAGCCCTGTTTCGCACAAGTGTAAAAGTTGCCTCAGTAAGCGTCATGCCATAATGTTTTTTCTGGGCTGATGTTGGTATAAATGATGAGCTACATTTCAAATTTCAAGGCTCTACCAATCCATTTGATCAGTTTTCAAAAGAGATCATTTTGCCATCAAATTCAGTTATCCGCACTCCAGTGTTATATCAGTTAATGTAGCCATTTTGGTGAGCGCGCCGTTTGCATCCTATCAGTCTGGTGATCGAACTAAGAATTCAAAGATTTAATATGTACTTTAAGGTACCTATTTTTTTAATTTGAGGACCTACGGAGGTCATTTGATATTTTTGAGAAAGGCATCATGTGTTGCAAGGACATTGACTTCATCAAGTCCGCAGTGTCAACAAAGCCAGTTGGGCATTTTTGGAAATTAATATCTCTTCGCTCGAGACTCATCTTGAGAAATTGTTTGGTAGAATTCATCCTTGTATATCAAAGTACACGCTTGTCAGACGGCGAGCTCCAGAAAGGTGTTTTGACCACATTGAAAATTTACGTCTTTGCGATTAAATGCGAAAATTGTGGCGTAATCACCTAAAGGTTGTAAAATGCGGGTTAATGATCCAAAAATGATGCCGATCATTTCCAGAGGTATGTTTGAGGTCTGTGAAGATATTCCAGAGGCTAGTAGCTTGAAAATGAAATTTGTTTTAGTCGGACCCACTTTGGGGCCCAACTTGGCCCATGCTTGTGCACTAATTTTTGTGGCGAATTGTTCAGTTTTCATGGTATGCAATCTCCCTTTTTGACATGATGATGCTAGAGGAAGTTGTAGATTAGATGTTTGTTAGTCTAATCATTGTGAAGAGAAGACAATGAAGATATGCCTTTGACAAGAAAATGGGAATTTTATGTATGCTTGATTACCAGAATGCGCATAATTGAGGCAAGACAGGTTATTGCCAGCCAGAAATCTCCCTCCACGTCTATGGTGAGTTTGCTGAGGTAAAGTGTGGAGTGGGCATTCTATTTTATAAACAATCAACCAAATTCTTTTGGCAAGCGTGAAGCCCAGCCAACACCCTTTTCTTCCACCCACATGGCAAGTTTCAGTAGGCAACGTGGTGGTCAAAGGAGTAGCAATCAAGAGCAAGGAAAATGCTCATGTGGTTTTGATGTCAGTAGAGATCCCCAACCAATAGTAAATAGCAAATCCAAATGGCAATAAAATTAAATCTTCAGCCTCCCTCCTTGTTGTGCGTGGCATGGTGACAGCCAATGTTGAAATTCTCAAGCAAATACAAGTGGTTGTTTGAGACCACATTCAATGTGCAACTTATGGAAAGTGGCATGCTGAAGCAATCATGCCAACACCCATTTCTCCCTTTGGTAGCAGCTACAGTAGCAAACTAAAACATTTAAACAAATGCATTTGGCAAGTAAGATGTGGATTATTAAGTGGGGCATGGGATTTACTGCTGTAACTGTGATTTTATGGCCCTTTCTTTCACTCCCAGCTAAGGAAGACTATTGTGACTGTGCTATTGGGCATGCTCACAAATGATAGTGTTGTGGAAAGGCTTGATGAAATAAATTCCAGATTTCTAAATAAAAGGAATGAGGTTTGAGGAAACCATGTATGGGTTATACCATAAACACAGTGACTTCCAAATCTATAAACAAATGAGTCACTTTTAATGTTCACAATGTTAAACAAATTTAAACATTAAAATGGCCTCCCTCCTTCTACGTATGGCATGGGCCATGATTAAACCAGTTTCTTCAAATAAAATGGGAGCCTTGTGTGGTATGTGGAGTATGGTATGATGCAATCTGCAGGTCCTTTCTCCCCCTGCGTGATCCAGGTGCTGAAGGCCATTAAAACCAAAAAAAAATACAATTACTTGGTGTAAAGTCCAGCTCTACATGCCCTTTGCTAGTCAGCTCTTGCATGGAGAGTGGGGGTTTTTTAAAAATAAAATGATGTTGGCAGGTATAAACCAAACTTCACAACCAAGCTAGTCCTCCATGTGTGAACCAGATGCATTGTCCAACACCCCCCTACATGGTATGGTGAAGGAAAGGCAGTATGAATTTCTTCAGTGCAAACACCATTGGCACGTTTAAAGTTTTGTTTGTTTGTTTTTTTCTCTGCGTGACTGCTGAAAGGAGACCGTAAACCTTCCAAGTAATTGCAGATTTGCCAAGCTTAATGTAATGTTCCCTATGCATGGTGAGGAAGGCATGAGTAAAGTTTAGAAGAAGTTTTTTAAAAGAAAATGAAAAAAATTGCCATTAAACTCGGGAGAAAGCTTAAAATGCACAGTCACAGGCAAAACTATTTGTCCCACATTCATTGGGAAATGGTTCATTTTGATATTTAAATGCACAATCACACTCATCTATAATGTCTAAGGACCAAGTGGACCCCACATAGGCACGCTTCCTGAGGCAGGCAGGCAAAATTTTGTAGAGGAAGGTCGGCTTAACGAGTGAGCAAGTTCGAGAGAGATCAACAGTGCGCGCTATTTCACGAAAGGAAGATGCACACAAGTTACACCCTACGAAGTTGCAAAAGCCAGGTGGCAGGTACAGTCAACGGTCCAGAAGGTGGGTCCCCGTGAAGTGGCAATGACGTGGCACATAGTTGGTGCACAAGTGGCACCTAGGTGGCGATGATGTGGTGCTGAGGTGGTGTACGTGTGGTGGCCAAGTGGCAGTGACAAAGCAGATGATGTGGCAGTGATGAGGTGTCATCCTAGGTGGCATCTGGTCAACCCCATCAGCCAATCAGATCCCACCATGTGGCGAAAGCGTCAAGACCAAATGGAGGCAAAAATCAAAATTAAAATGAATAAATGATATAGTTTAAACTATATTAAATTTTGAAAAATTTAAATGACTGAGCACAAATGGGAATTAATTCGTCTAGGGTCTCAATTTTGGCCAAAATATAAAGTGTTATATATTGCCAAAAAGCTCTCAGAGTGAAGAATCTGATTATGAGGTTAATTTTGACAAATGTGGGATATTTTGGAAGCAGTTTCCATGGGAATGAAATTTAGTTAGAAGGGAGACACTTGGCAATTTTCAGTTGTAGATTTGATTCTCTTCCCTCTCCTTCTTATTCCCAATTCTTCTCAGTTGTAGGGGTTCTAGTTTTTGAGAGATTTGCTCCAAGGGAGAAATCCGAAATTTGCAGGTTCCAGTGATGGCATCCTTTTATCAATGCAAATGACAATGTGTTCGTCTATGTTTTCAGTGTTGTCTTTACTATAGGTTTAGTTTCATGTTTGTAGGTTCACACATATGCAAGGCATGTGTGAGTTTCCATGAAATTGTCTCCAAAATTTACTCAGATTCATATAATTTCATATTATCAAGGATAATTTGAGTTGTCTCTTTTAGATTCCTCTAAGAGTGTAATGTTGTCTGTTGGGTATTCTTCAAGGAAGGATTTAAATCCTAAAACCCAACATTAATGATTTTGAATACATATTGGATATCTACATATAAGTATGGTTTTGTGACAGAGCAGAGGATTGTATTAATGTAAGGCATTGATACATGAAAATTTAATGTTGAAAAGAACCTGCATCTGAGATTTCTCATCCAGTTTTATGCATGACTCTGTGGCTTGGATAAGGCACTGGTCTCTTGTAATATTGAAAGGTTGTTAGAACACCTTTTAAAAATAAAAAATCAGAATATCTTTTTATATTTTATGTTATGTGGAAGTGTCCCTCCATCTCATGATTCAAAATGTTGAATTGCAAGTGTGGATCTAGCCCATCTACAGTTATCTCTTAGTTTTTGAACCTTTTGAGATCCATCTGCTTTTGATTGATGCAGTCTTGTGTGTAATAGGTCTGATTAAATGTATCAAAGGTATACCTACCTAGGTTTTGCAGAGCCTGAAGAGTAGAAGGATTCATATCCTTGTCATGTTGTCCAAGCCCTGAGGTGTTTCATTGATTGAGATTTGCAGGTATACTTGGGTTATCACTTTTGGTGAACAATAGGTCTAAATGCAAAATCAAATTTCTATACACTACCATCATAACCATTTAATTCAAAAGTAGTAAGCTTGCCAATGATGGAGTCAAGAGTTACCTTATTTTTGTCAATGGACTTCAGCTCCTCAATAGCTGCAACTCGGATAGCATAGACTGGTAGTAGGGTTCTCAGCACCTTACTGATCACTATGGAATCTTCCACTTTACTGATGAATGAATGATGAACAGTTAGTACCAAACTGGTACTGAGAGGGGGGGGTGAATTAGTACAGGAAAAAACACTTTCCCTAAGGTTGTTTGACTGCACACACTAAACTTTAACTGGCAAGCAATAACACCGGTCTAAATCAGATTACTATCGGTAAAACACAATGAGAATGTGAAAGACATAAACTGGTAACCCTTAGCTTTCCATACAATCAAATACCTCATTTCCACTTCACCCTTATGCATAAAAAAGTAATCTATCATCAAAAATATAATGACTGCTAGTTCAACATATTTTACCAGTTTGACATAAAACACTAAACCATCACATGAAAGGCATCACACATGACACACTGATTTTTCACGTGGAAACCTAACTGGGAAAAACCACTGTGGGGATGAATACCCACAAGCTACTCTTTGAACTCTTTGAAGTCCTCTCTATTAGGAGCCTAGTCCGATTAAATACTATTACAATAGGTTCTGCTAGGAATCGATCCTGCTAGGGATCACCTGGTTAAGAGATGGCTAAATACTTGGTTAAAGGTTAGAACCCTGTTAAAGGTTAGCTCACAAGAGGATTTGAAGAACTCATTGAGTTGAGTCACCCTGTTAAAGGATTTACACAAAATATTGTTAAAGCTACCCGGTTAAGGGATTTCCAACTGCTGAAATGGTTAGAAGTCAACAGGTAATACATTGATCTGATAACAACACTCAATGCCAAGGCAGATCCACTTTAGCTCCTCCTCTTCTACAATCACACTCTACAAGTATCAACACACTTCTCCAATCTGGTAAGAATCAAGTATCTCTTCACTTGGATACACACATAACATTTGCCAACAACTTCAAAATGAAAAACATCATCTACCTTATAGGAAATAGATAGGTCGGTAGCATAAACCCTAAACCCTAAACATTTAGGTTTTACAATCCAGTCGGTTCAATCCTGACCGTTAATCACACTACATCGAATACAACAGTCCTGAATAGATCTCAAGACGTTCTCCAACATTCATTCTTTGTCGCTTCAGGAAGTTGATAACTTATCATGTGCTCTCCACTATTTATAGAGACTTCGCACATTCCCGAGGTAGATAGGATCAATCTCCATGCAAGATCCTCAAGGAAATCCTTCACACGCACAAGGTTGATGTGGAAACACTTATTTGGTCTTCATTACAATGCTATCTCATCATAAGATGTCATCGGTTGAATCGCACAATCTTGGAATGCATCAACCGGAAACCTTGAAGCTAAGACTACCAACGAGTAGTCATGCCAAATGAAACTCTGTTACAAAACTTCCATTTATTGGTTCTCATTCCAACATACTGGTTCACCTTGAACAAACATACCGCTTCAATTTTTCACAAATACTAGTTTACATCATCATACAGGTTCTCTTGCTTGTTTGCTTACTACAACATACCGGTTCATACTTCAGCATATTGACATTGATGACAACATACAGTATCATCATGTCATCATGCTCTGCATATATGCCAGAAATCTCCCCCTTTGGCATTGATGGCAATATACAAAGATATCTATCTACTTCTACTTCACATCTTCTCCCCAATACAATAGATATCTTTTTTGCTTCACATCTTCTCCCCCTTTGACAACAATGCCAAAGTGGAGGCATACACATCTATGTTCCACTAAGTTGCTCCCCCTAAGGAGTAGCATCCTTCAACACACCAATCCTAAAAAAATTATATCAATGTAAGACTTGACTGATGTGGAGCACACACCTTTAGTTCACCTTTTCAAGGGGAAATACCCCTAATTCACCTCTCAAATAGGTAAAGGTAGCCTTCGGTAGAGGCTTGGTGAATATATCTTCTAACTACTCCTTACTGGAAACATGTTCCAATACAACCTCTTTGTTCTGAATCTTCTCCCTCAAGAAATGATACTTGATCTTGAAGTGCTTGGTTTTAGCATGTAAAACTAGATTCTTGGAGATGTTAATTTCACTTGTGTTGTCATAAAATATACTTACCGGTTTAGATACAGGAACTTTGAAGCCATTTAATACAAGTTTCATACAAATTGTCTGGGTGTAGTTCATAAATGTTGCAACATACTCTGCTTCTACTGTAGACTGAGAGATACAACTCTGCTTCTAACTCATCCATGAGACTAGTCTACCACCAAGAAAGAATGCACTGCCGGTTGTACTCTTTCAGTCGTCCACATTACCAGCCCAATCAGCATCTGTAAACACTTTCAAGTTGAAATCATTACTGTATGGATACCATAATCCATAGTCAATAGTTCCCTTCAAATATCTAAGAATCTGCTTGATTGCTACCAAGTGGGATTCTCTTGGGCTTTTCTAGAACCGTGCAGTAATGCCCACTGCATGTGCAATGTTTAGTCTGCTATGTACTACATAATGCAATTTACTAATCATTGATCAATATTCCTTCTCATTTACCAACACCGAGTCATCCTCTTTTGATAATTTACAACTGGTCACCATCAGTGTACCAACCAGTTTGTTGTCTTCCATGCCAAAGGTCTTCAACACCTCTTTGACATACTTGGACTCAGTGATAAATATTCCATCTTTTATTTGTTGAATCTGTAGTCCAATGAAGAACTTAATCTCTCATATAAGTGACATCTCAAATTCCTTCTTCATCTCATCTGCAAAGTCATGACTCATCTTGTCATCTCCACCAAAACTTATGTCATCAACAAATACTTCACAGATCAAAATTTGATCTCCTTTTGATTTCAAGTAGATATTGCTATCTTCACTTGTTCTTTCAAATCCAATCTTGACAAGATGGGAGTGCAAGCATTCATACCATGCTCTAGGTGCCTTCTTTAGTCCATACAAGGCTTTATGTAGCCTACACACCATGTCACTATCTTCTGATAGGGAAAACCCATCTGGTTGCTCTATATACACCTCCTCTTCTAGTATTCCATTCAGGAATTTAGATTTTACATCCATTTGATATACTTTGAATCCCTTGAAGGCTGCATATGTAAGACACATACAAACTCCTTCCAATCTGTCTACTAGAGCAAAGGTTTCTGCATAGTCTTCTCCTTCTTCTTGAGCATATCCTTTACACACCAGTCTAGCTTTGTTTCTTACCACAGTGCCATCTTCATTTGGCTTATTTTTGAAAACCCATTTGGTTCCTATGACATTTTGATGCTTAGGTCTGGGTACCAAAGACCATGTACCATTCTTTTCTATCTGGTCAAGTTCCTCTTCCATTTCCTTGATCCAATCTTCATCTTTATGTGCCTCTTTGAATGTTTTAGGCTCAAATTCAAAGATCATGCAAGAGTTTTCTCTAACCTTTCTTCTCATAAGAATTCCTACATCCTTATCTCCTATGATCTACTTTGGATCATGATTCAGCTTTACATACCTAGGAATGATCTTGGTTGTTTCCTCTTGCTTTTCTTCTTCATCCTCATCTTCATTAGCATCAGTATTTACCGGTGTAGGAGCATAGTTACTGGTACTAGGCTATTTTACAACTGGTTCCCAGAAGGTTACAACTAGTTATTCTACCACTTGCTCACTATTAGTTTCCTCAAGTTTCTCAGAGGTTTCATCAACTCTGACATTGATGCTTTCAACAATTCTTTGAGTCCTATTGTTGAAACATTTGAGAGCTTTGCTCTTTGTGGAATACCCTAGGAATATTTCCTCATCACATTTTGCATCAAACTTTCTCTGATATTCACTCCTCTTGATATAACATTTGCTACCAAACACTCTAAAGTAGCTTACTACAAGAGTCTTACTGGTCCAATACTCATTAGGTGTTTTATCCTTACCCCTTTTGATGAGTACTCAGTTCATTGTGTAGACTACAGTGCTCACCACTTCTCTCCAAAAGGTGTGAGCAACTTTTCCTTGGATCAACATTGTTATGGCTGCTTCAACTAAAGTACGGTTGTTTCTCTCTACTAGGCCATTCTGATGTGGAGTCTGGGGGGCAGACAGTTTCCTCTTGATGTCATTCTCTTCACAGTACTTGTTGAATTCACTAGAAGTGAATTCTCCTCCTTGATCAATTCTTAGGCACTTAATCCTCTTACCGATTTCTTTTTCAACTAGTTCTTTGAAGGCTTTGAACTTTCCAAAGGCTTTAGACTTGTCCTTCAAGAATGTGACCCACATCATTCTTGAGCAATCATCAGTAAGAATCATAAAATACCTATCTCCCTGCACACTCCTAGTTTTCATAGGACCACACAAATCAGTATGCACAATATCAAGTAAATTGTCTACAGTGAAAGATTTACCTTTGAAGGTTGAGGAAGACATTTTCCCCAGTTGACACTCTCTGCACAAAGGATTTTCCAGTTTTATTAGCATAGGCAATCCTCTAACTTCCTTTATCTTACTAGATTTCACAATATTATCAAAGTTTACATGGCAGAGTCTCCTATGCCATATCCAACTATCATCAAACTTAGCCATTAGACATGTACTGATATTTGCATTCAGCTGAAATAGGTTACCTTTGATCTGCATACTAGTAGCCATCAGTTCACCATTCTTTCCTTTGATTTTGTACACTCCATCTTTGAATTCCAGAGTGAGTCCATTATCATTCAGCTGGGCAAGACTCAAAATATTGTGTCTGAGACCTTCTACCCAATACACATTATCAGCACTACTTTTTCCATTTAGAGAGATGGACCCTCTACCTTTTACCATACATGGTGCATCATTACCAAAACAAACCACACCACCATCATACTCTTCTAGAGATAGAAACCTACTCTGATCACGAGTCATATGGTGAGAACAACCACTACCAATAATCCACTCATTGGAATTATCAAAGTGGGAGACAAGAGCCTTCTTGTCTAACACATCTTCCTTAACTACTACAAACACAATGTCTTCACTTTCTTCATCTTCTGATTCCTCATCAGTGACACCTTCATCAACTGCTACAAAATAGTTTCTCCTATTTCCTCCTTTGAACTTCTTGAACTTCTCCAGTTTATCCTTATTATCACCATTAGGATAGTATACAACAATGTGTCCTATCCTATTGCAAGAGAAGAATTTGAAAGGGAGCTTAACTCTATATTTACCAGTTCCCTTAGGAAGTCTCTTGGCAAGAAGAGCTTCAAATTCCATCAGGATCTCCTCATCATCCATTTATCTGCTTTGTCTTAGTTCACAACTGGTACTAGCTTCTTTACCCTTTCTAGATGGTGTAGCAGATGCTGTAAAGGCTGATTCAGTCTTCTGAATAGTACCATCATAATTATTTAGCTCATAAGCTATCAACTTAGCAATGATGGAGTCTAAGAATACCTTTGTCTTTTCTATAGACCTCAAATCCTAAATAGTAACAACCCTTATTGCATAGACCAGTAATAAGGATCATAAGACTTTGCTAACAATAGTGGAATCATCTATTTTACCACCTGCACTCTTGATGTCTCCAACAACAATTTTGATTCTTATTCCATATTGTTGAATGGTCTCTCCTTCAACCATCGACATGTCTTCAAACTTTTCCCTAAGGCTCTCTTCCTTAGCTTGTTTCACATGCTTATCACCACCATAAATATTATCAAGAGCATCCCATACTTCTTTGGGATTGCCTTTATCCTGAACATCAATAAACTCAATGTCAGATAAACTGCTAATTAGTGCTTCCATGACTTGCCCATTCTCCTGAATCTCTCTCTTTTGATCATCGGTGACAGTACTAGTAGGGATAATGTAAGCATTCTCAACATAGCTCCAGTGTTGAGCACCCATGCTTCTGATGTATATTTTCATTCTGTCCTTCCATATTTTAAAATCATCTTTATTGAACTTTGGACCTTCCCTCTTCATCATTAGAGTAGGATCTTTTCCTCAAGCGGTTAAGCTTACAACATAGAGGACCTAGAAGATGCTCTAATACCAATTGATGAATGAATAATCAATAGTTAGTACCAAACCGGTACTGAGAGGGGGGGGTGAATAAGTACAGGCAAAAACACTTTTCCTAAGGTTGTTTGACTACACACACTAAACTTTGACTGGCAAGCAATAACATCGGTCTAAATCAGATTATTACTAGTAACCCTTAGCTTTCCATACAATCAAATACCTCATTTCCACTTCACACTTATGCATAAACAAGTAATCTATCATCAAAAATATAATGACTGCTAGTTCAACATATTTTACTAGTTTGACATAAAACACTAAACTATCACATGAAAGGCACCACACATGACACACTAATTTTTCAATAGGTAATACACTGATCTGATAACAACACTAAATGCCAAGGCAGATCCACTTTAGCTCCTCCTCTTCTGCAATCACACTCTGCAAGTATCAACACACTTCTCCAGTCTAGCAAGAATCAAGTATCTCTTCACTTGGATACACACATAGCATTTGCCAACAACTTCAAAATGAAAAACATCATCGACCTTATATGAAACAAATAGGTCGATAGCATAAACCCTAAACGCTAAACATTTAGGTTTTACAATCCAGTCAGTTCAATCTCAATCATTAATCACACTACATCAAATACAACAGTCTTGAATAGATCTCAAGACATTCTCCAATGTTCATTCTTTGCTGCTTCAGGAAGCTGATAACTCATCATGCACTCTCCACTGTTTATAGACTTCGCACATTCCCGCAGTAGATAGGATCAATCTCCATGCAAGATCCTCAAGGAAATCCTTCACACACATAGGTCTGACGTGGCAACACTTATCTGGTCTTCATTACAATTCTATCTCATCATAAGATGTCATCGGTTGAATCACACAATCTTGGAATGCATCAATCAGAAACCCTAAAGCTGAGACTACCAACTGGTAGTCATGCCAAATGAAACTCTGATACAAAACTTCTATTTATCGGTTCTCACTCCAACATATCGGTTCACCTTGAACAAACATACCGCTTCACTTTTTCACAAATACTGGTTTACATCATCATTTCGATTCTCTTGCCAGTTTGCTTACTACAACATATTGGTTCATACTTTAGCATATTGACATCAATGACAACATACAATATCATCATGTCATCATGCTCTACACATATGCCAACATTTACCTCTTGCACTCTTAATTTCACCAACTATCTCCTTTATCGTTTGACCATACTACTGGATATTCTCACCTTCACCCATCTGCATGTCATCAAACTTTCCTCTTAGACTCTCATCTTTAGCAATCTTAACATGTTCATCATTGCTATAAATTGCTTCAAGCTTTTTCCATACCTCATATGCAGTCTCAAGACCATGAACATCTACATACTCTACAGCAGGCAAAGAACTGATAATAGTCTCTAATGGTTGATGATTTTCTTTTTGCTCTTTCTTCTAATCATCAGTCAACATCCCAATAGGTACAACATATTTAGTATCGACATGTTCCCAATATTGGCTTCCCAGACTCTTGATATAAATTTTAATTCTATCACTTTATATGCTTTGGATCTCTCTATTAAACTTCGGACCTTCCTTCTTCATCATGATCTGCAAGATCTTTACCTCAAGCTATTAGGATAAGACCTTAGAGGACTTGATAAGTTTTGATACCAATTGATGGTATGATGAAAGAATAAGTATTTGGTCAAATACTAAGAGGGGGGGTGAATTAGTAGATATAAAAACTAATAATAACTTTACCAATTTCAAATATCAATCTCTCAAAGTAAACTTAGAACTATCAATTTAATACCATTGATAATATAAAAACTCATAAGATTAACCAGTTGACTATTACAACAAATTAACAATAAACAACTTCTTCATTTCTCAATTCTTTCGGTTATCATGACTTATCAAAGTAGTTAAGTAGTTAAGTAGTTAAGTAAATAAACCATAAAAACATAACCACATAAACATTCACCACTTGACACAAATATTTTTGATGTGGAAACCCAAATAGGTAAAAACCACGGTGAGATGAGATTCATAAGATAACTATTTGAACTCTTTTGAAGTTCACCCTATTAGGAGCCTAGCCTGTTAAAGCTTTACAAAAGTCCCGTTAAGAATTGATCCTGTTAGGAAGCACCTGATTAAGAGATTGACTACAATGCCTTGTTAGAAGAAATACCTTGTAAGGAGTAACCTTGGTAGAGGATTTGAATATCTAAGGTAATGGATCACCTTGTTAGAGCTTATCTAGTTAATGGATTTCAATTCTATTGTAATTGTTATAAAACAACATGTTTGTTGATCTGTTTGAATAGCACTACACTTTCTTGATCAGATCCATTTCATGCTCCTATCTGCCTTTACTCAAACTATAGATACATCATCCAGTTTGGCAACCACACATGCAACTAATCTTAGCTAACTCTTTGCCAACTCATTAAACTAAAAAACTTCATCGACCTTATAAACAAATCAATTAGGTCAGTAACACAACAAAAACCTAATTCTCATATAGATTTCAAACAAATCGGTTCAAGTATGACCATTGGATTACATACAAATCTATGTACATCAATCAAGAAAACCTTGAACGCTCCTTGATCACTACTTCATTGAACTTAGTAACTCATCACGTTCTTTGCCTTATATGCAATACATTTTCTCATTCCCTAGACAAAAACCATTACAACAACTTGCCAAAATCTCTTCAAATTGTCTTCATACAATAATCATATGCGTCATAATCATTATCTCTCATCATCAGATCATAAACCAATATAACCAATTCACCAAACTTAATCAGTTAGGGTTTATCAACAAGAATGGGTAGGGTTTACCGGTTACATCAATAGATAGGGTTTACACTTGTTATCAGTTCACTCCACAAATTCTTCCTATACCGGTTACAGTTTCCTTCACTTGTTCATCCTACCGATTACAAAACAATAATACAACAATATCATTACTGGTTAATTGACATCAATGACAATATAACTGTTGGCAAATGCACACTCCAATGAGATATTGTAGGTGATTGAAGGTTTTTTCATTGATGGCAACCTTGCAATCCTATGACACCGGCAAGACAATTTACCAGTACCAGCAAAGATAGACTCTACACTGGCACAGAGACCATCAAAAGTGAAAGGAATCATACCGGTACAGAAGCCGACCGGAATTTTGTTTATAATATATTTTGTTAATTATTGTAAAATTATTGTAAGCCAACTTGGCAAGTTGTAAAATGACTCATATATATAAGAGATCATTGTAGAACATTTAGTTGAGAAAAAAAAAGGGTAGAAGATATGCTAAATAAGGTAGACCTATTATGCAAATTATAGGTTAAGGGTTTATGTATAAAGCAGAGCTTAAACTAGTACTAGATCTGGCATAGTAGATGCTATTTTGAAGTAGTACAAGATATTGGATTTATATAATCCATTTTGTAAGTCAGTGAGACTTCTGATTTTGTACTTGAGCAGTGAGCCCTAGGCACTTGGCGTTCCTGCATGTGTAGGCCCCTATTGTAGCAGTAATATTCTCTTATTGGCCAGTAAGTGAATATTTTGGGTCACAAATCCCATCGAGGTTTTTCCCACACTGGGTTTCCTCATTAAACTATTGTGTTATGATGTGTTTTTCATGTGGTTGCTATTATCTCTATTTATTTTAATTACTTTTTATTTACCGGTATACAGTATTGATATGCTTTACATGTTTTAAGTCACAAAAATCTTATAACCAGTTAGATACTAATTCACCCCCCCCAACTCTCAGTATCTATGGGAATCCTAACAATTGGTATCAAAGCTTGGTCCTCTATTTTCAGAAGCCTAATAGCTTGAGGAAGATCTTGACACTGGTGGAGATAGAAAACTTGATGAAGCAATTAGAAGGAGCTCTCTCAGACTATGATGCAGAAAATTTGAAAAATATCAAACTTGAAGATGATATAAAAGCTGCACAGGATATCATTCAATCACTTCAAGAAAATCTTACCATTGCAAGAAACAAGAGAAGAGAACTTTGTGAAAAGATGCAAAATGAGAATGATGAAAAGGAAACTCTTAGTGATTTGTGTGTATGGTGAAAATGGATAACAATTAACAACAATATTGAAAGGCTACAATGAATCCAACCACTAAACCCTAGCCTAACAATGAACAAAGATCCACCATAACATATGAAGATTACCTAAGACAATGCAAATAACTCAAAATCACAAAGATTATACCATCACATGTCCAATAGGGTTTTGATCTCCATTCTTCCTATCTCCATTGATCTTGTTTGATATATTTGCTCTCAGATTTTTATATGCACAAGAGCTCAACAAAGAATGGAATGTGGTTGCAAGTAGGATCGTAGTGTAGCCAACTACTCCAAAATCAGTCATTAGGGTTTAACAATGAAGAAAGCATCTCCTTAAGTAGAAGACACAATAAGAAATGGAGGGTTAAGATTGAGAGGTGTAAAAAGAGAGGTCGGCTAGGATTAGAGGGTAGGTAAAAGAAATACCAAAATAATGAAAGAGGTAGGTAGTGTATGAATTAAGAGATGAATGACATGTGTCATGTGTAGAAAAAGATAATGAATTAATTAAATAAATAAAGATTTATTTAATTAATAGAAGAAATAGGTCAATTAAATAAATAAAATATTTATTTAATTTAGGAAAGGGATAATTTAAATAAATAAATGTATTTATTTAAATGAGAAATAAGGCTAGAAGAGGATAAATGAATTAATTAAATAAATAAAATATTTATTTAATTAGACATGACAATTTTGGGTGCCTACAATTTGATAAACAAGCTGAAACAAGAAAACATAACAACAAAGAATGAGATGCAGGATATGACTATGAGATTTTGTAAAGAAATTGAAGATAGAAAGAAGAATGAAGAAGATTTGACTAGAAGACTGAATGATGCTACAAATGAAAATACAAGACTTAGTTATGAAAATGATATATTGAAAACAGATCTGATGCATACACAGAATGACTCAAATGAGCTCATGAGACAAAAAAATATCTTGGAAGGAGAATTGGCTGCTACAAATCAACATAAAGAAAAATTCAAGAAAAGCTCAGAAGAACTTGGTGACTTGCTGAAGAATCAGAAACCAAATGGTGACACTAATGGCCTTGGCTTTGAAGCTGGTGAAAGCTCCGATACTACAAACACATAGGATCATGGCAAACCGGTAAGACAACTTACTACTTATAAATTTAATTGTAAATGCTTTAACTATAACAAGTATGGTCATAGAGAAAATCAATGTAGATCTAGAAATTATCAAAGCACAAATAGACCCACCGGTCAATGTTCCAAATACAACAAAGTTGGTCATAATTCAGAGAATTGCAGAATGAATGTAAGATGTTATGTTTGTGGAAGATTTGGACACTTATCTAATCAATGTAGAACACAAACCGACATGGGATATGGGAAAGCTATTCAGAAAAATAATGTGACTTGTTATGCCTATAACAAGATTGGACATATTGCTAAATTTTATAGAAGCAAGTCCTCACTGGCAAGTAATAATAGTGCTAGTTTGAAAGGTAAAGAAAAGGTTGAAGAAGTAAAGAAGGAATTCTCAAAACAATGGATCAAGAAATTAGATCTAAATGGTGATAGGAACACTCCTCCACCGGCAAAATAGAGTAACAGTCCACTGATAGGAGACTCTTCATCTAACTGAAGAAAATTCTTTGAGGGTTTGGCAATCAAATGTGAAACATGCTATAATTCTCTCAGTTAATGGTAAGAAGTTGAAATTACTTCTATACCCGTAGATAATTTAAGTGATTACTTAATCGACAAGCATTAAATGTGGTGGTTGGAAAAAATAACATTATAAATCAGTGTTTTGGGTCCAATTTCATTTCACCGAGCATTCAAATCTTCGAAAGTGCAAAAATTCCTAAGCGAAGGCATTCCAAGCAAAGAAGAAAAGAAATTCATCAAGCAATCATCCTTAAGGAAGATAAAGGTATTTATATCCATGGCTTCTTCATATGTTCCTGAATTCATAGCCAACCCTACTGTAGTTGAAGTGATTAAATGCCCTAGACCCATATTCTAGTTAGTTCCCAAGATTGCCAAGAAAGATGATAATGTTGGTGCATTTTCTCAAATCCCCAAAGGAGTAGTTTTTGCTGAAGACCCTAGAATGTACATACATTGTCACATAGAAGAATTAAGTGATGAGGAAATCAAGAACATGTATAAATTAGTAATCTGTGATGAAACCGACAATGTTAAAGCTGAACACAAGATAGTGGAAACCCTAGGTTTCACTAAAATTCTCAGTATTCCAGATTTTCCTAAGGATGTTATAAGGATAGTTTTAAGCAGGGTTCATGGTGAATTCTTCTGGTTGGACTCAATTCACAAAATTACAAAAGATGCAGTAAAATCTATGACAGGGTTACCTTCCATCGGTAACAGGCCTGATAAAACAAAGAAGGTCTCAAATGACCTAGTGATTAACCTAACATTAGCATGTTAGATTCATTAGCATGATTTTAGGCTACAAAACCACACATGCAAATAGTATAAATTCAGTTTGTAGCCTATGCATAAAGAGTGCATATGATATGATTAAAGATAATGCAAAAATAGATGTGTGTGAATGGTTGAAAGATGAACTTATTTATAGTCTTAGAAAGATAAAGAAAGACAAAAAGGGGACATTTAGATTTGGAAACCTACTTGTCTATTTAATGGTACACATAACAAAACAAGTGCCCAGTATTAGTAATAAAAATCTTGGTTTTGATATACCAGTAGGCAAACAATTGTCTAATTTACTAAATAACATGGGTGAAAACAAAGAAAAGAATATAAATGAGTACTTTCAGGCATTGAAGGCCCAGATGAATACCAGAGTCAGATTATCACAAGAAATTGTAAATAAGTATAAGGATGAAATATGCTTTGTTATTAAGAAGGATGAGATTTGGATTGAGGCAGTTATCCCAAGAACCATTTGGGTTACTGAAATGGGTTATGAAACCGATGACCAAATAATTGAAACATATGCAAAAGCCCTCCTAGAAGCACCCAAGGAACCTAAAGAAGATGTATTTGGCAGTGCTGAGACTATTGAAAATCAAATCCAATCAAAGAAAAGGGTAAAGAAGGTGGAAGCAACAATTAGAAGAGGATCTAGACAAGCTAAAGTTATCAAAGAAGATGTACTTAAACAAACTGGTATTACTGAAGATGAGTTAGAAGTACTATAGCCAGAAACTCACCTTTCACCAGTTGTAACCTCTTCAGAAAGTGATATGCCAGCTACATTTAAAAGAGTTGTGAGAAAAAAGGGAACCTTCACCAGTATCTACACCTTCTACTAGAAGAACCAAACAGAAACAACAGGCAATAAGGCCCTCAACTAGAAAAGTAACTCCAAAGAAGAAGTTAACACCCAAGAAGAAGACTCAACAAACCATTGCTCCAATTGACAAACTTCTAGATGAAATAACAAAGGATGGAAAGCTGAAAAACATCAATAAATTATATGATTCATTATCAGCTGATGACAAGGAGGAAGTTGAAAATAGTGTAATTCTACACTTGGACATTTACAAGAAATTTTTAATGCAAGTTGTAGTTGAATTACTAGTAGAAATGTTTAAAAGACTTGAAGCTAGAAGGCAAGCTATTGTAGAGCTTGATAAGAAAATAAAAGTTGAAAAACTACTTGTTGTTTATCCTGTTAACTCACCAAAAGAGATAGATGATCTGATCTTTGAGGATAACTGGTTAGTATTTTCAATTGCATACCGGCATATAACACTTATGGTTGGTAGAGTGAATGGGGTAGCAGAGGAAACTGCTATTGCATGGGACATATTCCTTGTAGAGAAGGAAAAGCAGGAAGAATATAGAAACCCTAAACCCATCAAAGTATATCAAAAGGATAAGGATAAGGGAAAAGGCAAGGTTGGTGGACCACCTAGCATAAAAATAACAGATAACTTATTCCCACCACCTCTGGATACTCCACCGATAGTTACCACTAACAATCAACTGGCTAGTGAGAGTATGGACATACCACAAGAGGACACAAATCCCAATTCTGAGGTATTATATACCATGGACATTGACACTCAGAAAGTCAATATTATGGTAGATAAGGTTTCAACAGGGAAAATAGATATGGCTAATGAGCCACCGGTAACAGATAGTACAGAAGGTAAATTGATAGATGACAACACTAAGAAATAGGCTCACACAAAGCAACAGGCTCCCTCTCAACAACAGGTTCATATAGAGACAGTGCCACAAGCATCAGCTGAGCAATCCAAACCTTTGCTTAAAGAAATGGAAACACAAACTGACCTACTAGAGATCACCACAAGTAAGGAAATTGCTCCCACTGCCAGAATATAGATTGTTGGTTCATCAAATGCAGAATTCAAATCAACTAATGTAACAAAAGTTCTTTTGGATTCCATAAAGAAGATAACAAATTGTATCTCACAAGCATATAAGGCAATAGATGATACCATTCCAATTTTGAAAATGATAGCACCTAAGTGTAATATAGATAATAAAGATTCTTTGAGTCAACTTGACACTTTGTCTAAGTATATTACTAACAACACTGTGACAATTGAACAAATAAAAGAGGAAGCATTCAAGGAGAGATTAGAGAAGGAAAAACACAAAGTCTTTGAGGAAGAAATAAAGAAGTATACAAGGCAATTTGACACACTTTTACTGGAACTATGTAGTACACTGAAGGAATTTAAAACTTTGTACAGGGATACATGTAAAACTAACTTTTTGACAGTTGATATAGACAACCAGATCAACATGATATAGGAGGAAATAAATCAACTAGCTGATAATTTCATTAATTCATCTGATTCATTATTAGTTTTTGAGCAGAAAATAACAAGTTTTGAGGAAGAACTACTAAAGTTGGAAAGAGAGAAGGAAAGAATAAAAGGAAAGGCTAAAGATCTAAAATGGAGACTTAGTCCAAAATTGGACTACCTTGCCTCCTTAAGAAAATAAATATCTGATGCTTTGATTCAAGCACATAAAACACCAGCAAAGCAAATGCAACACCTCACTAGTACAATTCAGAGGACAAAGGCCGCAATAAAAGATAGCAAAAAGTTAATTGGAAGCCTGAATCTGGTTTTGGCAGACCTATTTCAAATTGTAACCAATCAGTTACAAGGATGAAACTGGAAACCACACTCAATTGACACTTTGACAACCTTTGTCATTGATGCCAAAGGGAGAGTAGTGGTATAAGAAAAATAATCAGCAAATGACTCATCAGCTCAGGGGAAGCACATACTCTTTTGGTACACAATTTTGGTAATTTTGGCAGATTCTTTTTGGATAACAATTTTTGGATTTTTCTCATGAGTGTTGCCATCAATGCCAAAGGGGGAGATTGTTGGAAAATGCACACTCCAATGATATATTGTAGGTGATTGAAGGTTTTGTCACTAATGGAAACCTTGCAATCCTATGACACCGGCAAGACAATTTACCGGCACCAGCAAAGACAGACTCTACACTGGCACAAAGACCATCGATAGTGAAAGGAAGCATACCGGCACAGAAGTTGACATGAATTTTGTTTATAATATATTTTGTTAATTATTATAAAATCATTGTAAGCTGACTTGGCAAGTTGTAAAATGACTCATATATATAAGAGATCATTGTAGATCATTTAGTTGAGAAAAAAAAAGGGTAGAAGATAGGCGAAATAAGGCAGACCTATTATGCGAATTATAGGTTAAGGGTTTATGTATAAATCAGAGCTTAAACCGGTACTAGATCTAGCATAGTAGATGCTATTTTGAAGTAGTACAAGACATTGGATTTATATAATCCAATTTGTAAGTCAGTGAGACTTCTCATTTTGCAATTAAGCAGTGAGCTCTAGGCACTTGGCCTTCCTGCATTTGCAAGCCCCTATTGTAGCAGTAATATTCTCTTATTGGCTAGTAAGTGAATATTGTGGGTCACAAATCCCACCAAGGTTTTTCCCACACTGGGTTTCCTCATTAAACTACTATGTTATGGTGTGTTTTTCATGTGGTTGTTGTTATCTCTATTTATTGCATTACTTTCTATTTACCGGTATACAGTATTGATATGCTTTACATGTTTTAAGTTAAGAAAATCTTATAATCGGTTAGATACTGATTCACCTCCCCCCCCTCTCAGTATCTGTGGGAATCCTAACAGTAACATATCATTAATGCAATCTTCATGCAAATGCCTCTTATCACTCAAATTACACCCGTAATGCACAAGCTGAAAGCTCAAGCAACTTGGTGCCAAAAAGGATAATTCTCAAGCCTATGGGTTTCCTATAGTGAGAATTAATGTCTAGATGAAGGGTTGGTTCCCTGTGAATAACTCTAAATTCTTTACCAAGAAAAGGGATAGGAAACTAAAAATGAAAATAGAATGACTTTGTGAATGCTAAACTAAGGTGAAGCATCAATATGATATCTCAAAATGACAGAAATACACTCCTAAAAACACCAATCTACACAAATAGACTTCTGGTTCATAGCACATAAATATTTCATCCAAAGGATTTAAACTTCAAGAAATTGAAAGGAAAGAAAAAATTTCATAGTCAACCAACTGAACCAGTTAATCACAATGCACAACATGTGACTTACAAATGAGACAAAAAATTTAAAGGTTATCTAGACAATAACACAAAAAACTAGCTCTCAATCATGAATAAGAAAATGAACTCCAAAAAATATAAAGCATAAGCTGATAATTTTATTTAGTATTTTGTCATAAAACTGCACAGGAGCTACAAGAATATAGTCTCTGCTAAAACCAGCAAGAGAATGATCAAGAACTAGTGAAGAAACATAAAACTTTTTCACTTTATACAAAAACCTTCCAAAAAGTAGAGGAAAGATTGCTCCAGAATGACTGAACATGAACTCCCACTAAAAAATATCTTTCTAAGAACTGGTCCTCGTGTAGAAATAAAAAGCCACCAAAACAGGCTCAAAATCATGAGAAAAACTCATGCAAACTTTCTCTCAAGCTTAAATATGACCCCAAACTACTTGATGACTTCTTTTCATTTTGCGTTGAGTCCACCTGGATGCTACCTTGCCAGCCACTCGATTGCCACTTCACCTTAGCACTTTAGACCAGACCCACCTCTTCCTAGGTTCGCCTTGTCACTAAGTCATGAGGAATAACTATCGAGCTATTTCCCATTACAACATAGCGACAACTGCTAGATCATCTCAGACTTTCTCAATCTTTCTCAGACCTTCTCAACCTTTAACTTGACTAAGTTTCTCACTTTTGTTGCATGTCACTTCCTAGCTTATCTGTGGCCACCACCAAGGCACCACCTAAGCATGACCAAACCAACCACTTTCTTGTCTCTTCCTTGTCGCTGGTCCATGATAGATATTCATTTTGGGAACCTCACAACCTTAGTACAATGATAGCCGCTAGCAGTCTTAGAATTTTACTCCACCGTTGATCCTCCTCGGATCTGTCGTTGGATCTTCTCAATTTGCATGACCCTTATCTCACCTGGGTCGCTCACCTCGTATGTCGAGCCCACCATGTGTCACTTCCTAGTTTGCCTTGAGCCCACCTAGATAGCCACCATCTGACTTGCCACGTGACCGCCATCTCACCTTAGGTTGGACCCACCACTGGACTTATCTTTTCTTCACCAGCGGATTCACCTAATCGCCACTTGGACCTACCACTAAACATGGGCCTACCCTGATTCTTCTTCTACGCTCAACCACATGGAACATCCTGATTCATTCTAAGCCCACCTGGATGACCACCTCAACTGCCACCTTGCTAGTTGCTATGTTGTGGGGGATAACTATCAAGCATCTTCATCTCGTGATATAGCGACGACCATTGGATCTTTTGCATCACTGATCGATCTTCCTTGATTTGCTTGACCTTTACCTTAGCTGATCTACTCCCTTCTATTGTGTGTCACAATGTGTCAGCCACTTCATCCACCACTGGATGCCATCTCATCTATCACTGATCCACAATGGGTAACAGGCGATAATCTTCGCATAGCAGATCAACAACCACCGTTGATCCTCCTTGAACCTGCATGCCCTTTAACCACCCCTTTTTTGCACATGCTTTGTCACCAAGTCGCAGTGAGTATTTTGTGGGCATCTTTGTATCGTAGTATACTGACCACCGTCAGGTCATCTGCGATCACCATTGATTTTCCTAACTTTCTCGCTAGTTAATTTGCCTGAGTTCCAAAATTTGGGTGCTTTGAGATGTGCACTGCGGGGCCCATTAACGCTGAGCTAGCCTTGTCAAAAGCCTTTAAGCCTTGACACTTGATATGTGTGGGGCTTTGTATTTAAATATTAAAACTCTCCTCCTCACTACAAATGTGGGATAAATAATTTTACACATCCCCTGCTATTGCATGTGTTCTATGCCTAAGCCTTTGAAAAATTTTGAGCCTTCAAAATGCCATTTCATCACGTAGCAAGGAGGATTTGGCATGAGTTGTGTTGGTTTTATGCCTGGCAATAATGCATTTACCTAAAGGTTTGATAAGCCACGCCATTATTGAAAGTGCAATGGAGCATGAAAATCTCTATGATCTATTTATCTTTGTAATGCCCATCTCCACCAACATGTTGGGCTCAACCCTCGTGGGAGCTACATTTTAACCCACATGTTGTATTTTACTTTGCTTGTATCTACACATGAAGCAAACAAGTTAAAAAAAATAGTGCATATCTAATTTCTTGCTGATGATTTGACCTAATATTTGTTGATTTGCTTGACACTTTTCAATATGAATGAAAGCAAGGCCTCATTAGGCCACCAAATTTAGCATGTGCAAAAATTTGGTAATATTTTTGGCAACCTCTGTGGAGTGTTTGTTTGCTAAACACTATAGACCAGTCATGGCTTATCCATTGGGTTTATGGAGTCATCTCAACCCTCTCTCCAAATGGAACTTCTTGAAATTCAGCTGCTCCACAACATGACAACAAAACAAAATAGGAAAACTAGGAAAAACAAGGGGTGTTGCCTAAAACAGAAACCACAAAACTGTGCATGAGCACTTATTGAAACTCAAAACAACAAAAATAGAAAACAAAATGTGCATCGACACTTATTAACTAAAATGAAATATCAAAGGCAAGCTTTGAGATGAATCCCATTAACTAGGATTGGAAGGGTTTCACTATTCAACTTTGAAAGCTGAAAAACATTATGTTTCTTTTTCCTAAGATTGATGATTTTCAATAGTCATCAATGGTTGCTTTCTCACCTCCTCCAACTCCATGAGTTTTGGCAACCTAACCTGCATGGGTTCTTCTTGCAACATTTCTAGCTCTCTAATTAGAGTTAGTGTAGGCATTTCAACTAAAATTGGAAGTCTTGCCTCTTTACCATAAACGAGGACATAGGGAGATATACCTATAGCTCTCTTAGGGGTGATTCTATTAGCCCACAATGCATTTTTCAACTAAGTGTGCCAAGTTCTCTGATTATCTTCTATTGTCCTCTTGATTATCCTAATCAAGTTCTTATTAGTAGAATCAACTTTTCCATTACCCTAAGGGTAATAATTGGATGAAGTACTCAAAAATATGTTGTTCTGGACAGCCCAATCAATAATCTTAAATCTTACAAAAGCTAATGCAATGTTTGAAATAATAGAATTAGGGATACCAAACCTTGCTACTAAGTCCTGATAAATGTTTAGGAGTGCACTTTCATTTTCCTCCTTCAAGGGTACAACTTCAATCCACTTAGTAAAGTAATCAGTGGCTGTCAAGATCCATTTATGCCCAAAACTTGGAGTTGGATTGATGACTCTGATAAAATCAAGACCCCACTTCATGAATTGTTGTTCAATTTGAACAAGTTGCGGGGGTAAAGCTGCCATCTTCTGTTTTCCTGCAAATACTACACAATTCTTACATTTCCTTACCCAAGCATATGTATCTTTATGCAAATCAAGCCAAAAATATCTCGCCCTCATGATCTTTAATGTTGTAGTCCATGGTGCAAAGTGACCACTAGCTGGTCCATTATGGAATTCCTCTAGTATTCTCTCAGTTTGATTTGAATCTATGCATCTTAAGAACACATCATTAAAATCTTTTCTAAACAAAATTCTATCCAAAATGATATAAGGCATAGCTTGAAGTCTATAGTATCTTCATTTAGCATTGTTTAGGCCTTTAGGACACTCACCAGTCTGAAGAAAATTCATCATTTCTTGCACCCAACTTGTAGGAGGCGTTGCTACAACAATTGGCTCATTATCTTCATGAACTAGGACAACTTCTTCATTTTCTTGTTTGTTGTTTTTTGTGTGAGCAGAAAGCTATTCACATAGTCCCTTACCTCTAATTAGCTTCATTACCTTGATATTGACATCATACTCCACTTTCATGATCCAACCAGCTCTTTTGTCTGGTGAATATTTTTTATGTGATGGTTTGCTTTACTTTAAGTTTATGCATGGTTAATGTGCAGTATTGATATATCATTTTAGCAGAAGTTTATCAGTCGATACCAGTACTAGTAAATGACTCTAGTATTGATCTATATTTGATAGGGTGAAAGTTTTATGATTGTGAGTTTCTGATTTAAAATTATTGTTAATATCAATTCATTCCCCCTCTCAATATTAATCGGGTCCTTTAAGATTAACATTTTGAACACGGGTAAATACCTTTTCAAATTTAACCAAATGCTAGGATTCACTTTTGGATCACTTCAAGCTCAGTTATCACTACTCAACCTTGTTCACCTTACTCTTCTTCTCTTTTCTTTTTGTTCTCAATGTGAAGAATGAATGATTGAAATGACTTTTATCCATCAAAAAACCTAACTTTAAGTTGTAATAAATGCACAACCCTAAAATCATCAGGATAGCCTGCATCTTCAAGAATTCATCACCGGATACTCAGATAGGCATGTAATCTTATAGATATCAATTGCACAACTAATCTCCATCTTTTGCAACCATCCTTGACTCATTATAGATCTTCGAAAGGGGGTTTTAAGGATCTGCATGAAAACCTTCCCCCTAAGGTCAAATGCCTTAGTTATCAGATGAGGTTCCAATAATGAAATCAAGTGTGGAGCCATTCTAAACATTTGAATCTTCTTTCTTAACCCACATCTTCTTATGCTTCCCTATAGCTTCTTCAAATTGTTGTCACTCAAATTGCACCTATAAATGCACAAGCTAAAAGCTCAAGCAACTTGGTGACACATGGGATGATTCTCTGGCCCGTGGGTTGCCTATAGTGAGAATTGACCTCTAGATGAAGGGTTGGTTCCCTGTGAATAACTCTAAATATTTACTAAGCAAAGGGATAAGAAAAATAAAAATAAAAATAGAAAGACTTGCAAATGATAAACCAAAGTGAAGCATCAATAAGATATCTGAAAATGACAGAAATACAATCCTAAAAACACCAATCTACACAAATAGACTTCTAGTTCATAACACATAAATATTTCATGCAAAGGATTTAAACTTCAAGAAATTAAAAGGAAAGAGAAAAATTCCACAATAAACCAAATGAACCAATTTATCACAATGCACAACCTATGACTTATGAATGAGACAGAAAATTTAAAGGTTATTTAAACAATAACACAATAAACTAGCTCTCAATCATGAATCCCTAGACGCTACCTTGTTTGCGACCACTTTTGGCTTCTGACTGTAACTAGCATTTCTTTCTTCATTGGGTCATCAGGTTAGCACTTAAACACTTATTTTGATGGCCAATGATATTTGCATTTCACCTCCTTTTCTATCAGGTCTGCCACGTATCACTTCCTGGTTGGTTCTTGGGTTCATGCCCTACCATCTTACTTGGTTCTTCATCTACTCTCTACTACATGGTGCATTCTCATTCATTCAGAACCCACCTGGATGACCCCCTCAAATGCCACATCGCTAGTCGCTATGTCGTAGGGGATAACCATCAAGCATCTTCATCCTATGGTATAGCGACAGCCGTCAAATCTCTCGCATCACCGTTGATCTTCCTTCAACTTGCTCGACCTTTAACCTTAGCTAATTTTCTCTCTTTTGTCATGTGTCATCATGTGGCACCCTCTGATTAGCTCTAGAGATCCACTTGGGCACCACCTATTTGTAGGGCCTACCACACATCTTGTTCTGTTGAATATCATTCTTTTGTCCAAACTACTCCCTCGACAAGCGGTTTACAGGTCTCATCGAACCTGCAGTTTTATCAATACTATTCTTTGGATGGGCCTGCTTCTAATTTCTTTGATATACCTTATGTTGATGGAACTGAGCCTTCAATGAAACCTTTTTAGGATTCATCACAGCCAAGGTCTGCTCGATAAGTCACCCATCTATGCCATGTCATCAACAGCCACTAGACCACCACCTGTCTACCACCTATCCTTGTTCTTATACTCTCTGCCCTACCAGGTCATTAATTTCCAAATCATGATGACATCTAACGAGCATCTAACCATTGTGACATAGCGACAGCCATTGGATTGACTCTGATCTATATCTGGTCTTCCTTACTTGTTCGACCTTTAGTCTGTTCCCACCAGTCAGTCACAATATTAGGATGCCTTGAGATGCGCATGCATGCAGGGTCCACCACTTCCCTAATCAACCACTTGCCAAAATACCATATGCTTTGACACTATAGTTACATGTGATCTTATATTTAAATGCGATAAACTCCCTCTACGTAGCCAATGTGGGATAAATGGTCTTCCTGCTTGACGACTGAAAATGCTTGGAAGTTCTCTGACCTTTTAAAACCCTCTTTGGCACCCAAGTAAAAACTTTACACAAGTCAATTGCATTTGTTCTGAGTTTCTTTTGGCCTTACGGTTTTAAAAGCCATGCCATTTCATCTATAATGGAGCATAATATCTTTGTGATCTACAACATGTTGATCTCAACCCTCATGGGAGCCACATTTTAACCCACATGTTGTCTTACTTTTCCTTGTATCTGCACATGAAGCATACAAGTTAGACAGAAAGAGTGCATTTCTAATTTCTTGTTCATGATTTGACCTTTTTCAAAATGAATGAATGAAAGGCTTCTTTAAGGCACTAAATTTGGCTTGTGCAAAATTTGGTAACTTTTTTGGCAACTTCTGCGGAGTGTTTGCCTGCTAAACATTATAGACTAGTCATGGCTTATCCATTGGGCTTATGGAGTCATTTGAACCCTCTCTCCAAATGGAACTTCTTGAAATTCAGCTGCTCCACAACATGACAACAAAACAAAACAAGAAAACTAGGAAAAACCAAGAGTGGTGTTGCCTAAAATAGAAACCACAAAATTGTGCAAAAGCACATATTGAAAAATAGAAAAATAGAAAATAAAATGTGCATAGGCACTTATTAGCTTAAAGAAAACTCAAAGCCAAGCTTTGAGATGAATCCCATTAATTGGGATTGGAAGGGTTTCACCATTCAACTTTGAAAGCTGAAAAGCATTATGTTGTTTTTTCTCAGTAATGATGTATGGGCCATCCCATATGGCATCAAATTTAGCATGCTTTCCAAGCTTACTCTTTAATTCATCCCACTTCAAAACCAAATCTCCATTATTGAAAAATCTTAGAGTTTCCTTCCTGTCGAAATTCCTCTTCATCTGAGCTTGATGATTCTCTATTATTTTTTCCTCCTTTTCACACATAATCTCTCACTACATTGTGTCACACTAGGATGTTGCCTACTCTGCCATGCTTTACCGGTTAGGCTCAACTACCCATCTATGAAACTACTGGTAGAATCCTCTTACTGGTCTACCTGCTTACTCATACTGTAACTTGATTGACACCCCTTCTCAAGTTTTCTACTTCCAACTTCTCTCCTCTCCACTATCTTCTCAACAACATCAACACTTTTTGGTTCATTGCTCCAGTTTCTTATAAGATGATTTCCCACCAAAAGCAATTCAAAATCCAAGTGGTTAGGGTTTCTTCACCATCCTCAAGGCAAATCAAATCCAATCAGATCTTGCAAGATTTGATCACCGTCAAGTCCATCTATTTATCTTCGTCATTTCTGCACCTTTTAAGACACATTTTACAAACGAGGGAAGCATGATCCTTTATATAGATTTACATCTGTCAAATTTCTATTAATGCCTCCATTGTTTCCTTCTCAAGGTATTCTTTCAATCCGATCTTCTCCCTTCGATCCAAGTGCCAACTACTACCCTGATTTTCCTCTATCATTCCTTCTTCCTTGAGCCGCAATCAGTCTGATGTAATCCCTTGATTTGCGGTTCCTTCATTAATGGTGAATATCCGTTTCATCGACCCTATGGATGAAGCTTCACCAACCACACCCTACTTTCCACCTCAGCTTCACATGACATCACACCAATCAAGACATGGCCTTCCAATGTTCAATTGGTCTGATAAACACATATCAGTAAAACCCTTTGCCAGTAGAGTGTTCTTCACCTATTGACCAGTATAGCATCTAGTACTGGTTGCACATCTTAACATTCTGTCATGCTCAATCTCCACCAGTTGACATCAATGACAACTAAGTGCCAAAATACCAACAATTCTTACATTTCCTTAACTAATCATATGCATCTTTATACAAATCAGGCCAAAAATATCGTGCCCTTGTGATCTTTAATGATGTAGTTTGTGGTGCAAAGTGACCACCAGCTAGTCCATTATGGAATTCCTCTAATATTCTCTCAGTTTGATCTGAATCTATGCATCTTAAGAATACACCATTAAAATATTTTCTAAACAAAATTCCATCCAAAATGATATAAGGAATAGCTTGAAGTCTATAGTATCTTTGTTTAGCATTGTTCAGGCCTTTACGACACTCACCATTCTAGAGAAAATGCATCATTCCATGCACCCAACTTATAGGAGGTGTTTCTATAGCAATTGGTTCATTATCTTCATGAAAAAGGATAGCTTCTTCATTCCCTTGTTCGGTTTTTTCAGTGTGACCAGCAAGTTGTTCACATAGTCCCTTACCTCTAATAAGCTTTGTTACCTTTATATTGACATCATACTCCATCACTTTCATGATCTAGCCAGCTCTTTTGTCATTAAGATCTCTATTCAACAAAAAATCTTTTATACTAGGATGAGCAGCCATTAGGTGAATTTTGTTATTCGAAAGCATGTGTCTAAATTTCTTTAGAATTCTAATGACTGCTAATGCATGTTTCTAAACAAAAGAATAATTTTGTTCGTACCCTTCTAGGCCTTGGCTAAAGAATGCTATTGGCTGCTCCAATCCTTCATCATTTTTTTGAATCAACATAGCTGAAATAGTATCAAAAGTACCAAAAGCATATAATATAAAATCCTTTGCAAAGTCTAGATTAATCACAGTAGGTGTTGATGCTATAGCAGTCTTAATTTGTTCAAAATTATTTTTAGCCTTTTTAGACTAGTTAAAAGTAACCTTTTTCTTAAGCATGCTGATAAGTCGATGCTTTGACATGTTTTTTATCATGACTCTTAGGTTTTTTGGCATCTTTTGGGTTGCATTGTGATAGTAAATTATTGTGAATTGACTATATGTAATCCATGTTTTAAAACTGAATTTATGAAATCATGTTTGAACTTTGTCGGTTAATTCCTGCAGCCATGCCAATTTATTCCTACAGCCAAATGATTTGTCCCTGTGATATGCGGATTATTTAGGATAATGTCATATGTGAGTTAATGAATGTATTAATTGAGTAAGATACATATGCATGTCCTTGTATGTTGTTTTTTTTTTTAGTACAGATAATAATTGATGCTGCGGTGGATGATTTTCTTTCGCGCCTAAGGACTGGAGAATCACGTTCAGATAACTGGAGATCAAACTAAAGGGGATTCGAGCAAGCACAATGTATGGCATAATCAGAGAAGTTGTACGTCACCATGGGAGTTTAACTCTAGTGCATATTGAATTCAAAAAATATCACTTTGGGGTGCGAAGAATGTGGTTCAGTTTCAGGATCCACGATTCCTGCAGCCAAGCCCTCAGTTATCTCCTTCATCTGACAATAACCCACCTCTTCTTCTAGGCGTAACTTGAGTTGTCCATTGTAGTTGATCTTTTCTTTATAATAAGCTCTTCCTTCTTTCTTAGAGTTAGACAAGATGGAAAGGAATTGAGCAGAGTTTTTACAAGCATTCTAAATTTTCTCTTTTAGAATATGTAATCATTTTTCAGGAAGAAATGAATAAAGAATATGTTGTTCTGATCTGTTAAAAGTATTTTGCTGGAAGTTTGATATCACTTATCCAAGGGGGCCCACTTGGTGAGTGATCCTATGTTTATGATCATTGAAGTTAGTTTTTACTTAGTTGCAGTAGAAGTTCATGACTAGATTGTTCCTGCAGCCACTGGAAATAGATCCACTGACTGTTCCTGCAGCCAAGACAAAACGGTGTGATTTCTGTTATTTTCATTAGATCATTCCAGTAGTGTTTTGTGAAGCTTTCATGTAGTCTTCTATGATTTCCATTCCTACCTTTCCTTTTTGCATAATGTTAGTTACTGTAGTAATGCAGAATAATCATTTAAGGAGCTTAGTGCATATATATTGTAGACCCATTTCAAGTTTTACATTCCTAGATTGACAACTAAATGAACACCAGCTATGAAAATAGTAAACTCTACCATATGAATGTCCAAACTTCAGACTGAGATTTCAATTAGAGGTATTATTATTATCATTATAGTTGGGGTAGACATTTTTTGCACTATTGTCGGGGATGGTGTCAAGCTAAAAACCTTTTATGATTATTTTAGTTTCTAGTCGATTATTTGAAATTTCATGAATCTACATGCATAATAGAAGAAGAGATGCCAGAGGTAGATTTCTGCTCACTCATCCTACTCATATAGAAGATAATTTCCTAAATATAAACCCTTTTGTTGAACTATATCAAGTCCCATAGAATTTGAATCACCCTGAGTTTGAATTTCCAGAAGGTAGTCTTCAGTTCCTTTTTGGTCCACAAGAAGAAGAATTTCCTATAGTAACAACCCCCACAAGTCCAATGCAAGGGAACCCACCTCCTGTTGGGAATAATCCACCACTACCACCTAGTCCAATGTTTGAGTTTCCCATCTCTGACCAGCATGATAATGCTAACCTCAAGAACATTCCAACATCTTCACTTCCTAAATTCTATGGGTTGGTGATAGAGGATCCGGATACATTTCTGTTTGATTTTGATGTTCTCTATAGGAGTTTTGACTATACTACAAATGCCCATAGACTCAAAATTTTTCTAGCCACTTTAAAGGAGTCATCCTTGAGATGGTTTATGAGCTTGGGTAGTAGCACAATCAACACATGGGATGAGATGAAAGAATTATTTCTTGAAAAATACAAAGATCATTGTAGAGGCACTGATCATCATGGGGATGATATCTTTAGAATGACACAAACTGAAGATGAGAGCCTTGAGGATTATCTAGAAAGGTTTTTGTTCAGTGTCAAGAAGTCCTTTGAATCAAGATTCCCTCAAATTGATATTATTCAGGGGTATCAATGATGAATGCACTGATTCCTTAGATCTTATGGGAGGAGGTGACATTACACAATCTAATTGGGCTGAAATAGGACAAATTTGCAAGAAGAATTCTAGATCTACTTCTAAGAAGAATAGGAGATTTAAGCCAAGGGCACCATCATCAGCATCTGGAACTAGAGTTTCTAGATTGGAACTTAGCCATCTGTTAAAAGATTTCAAGGAGAACATTATAAACAATATGGCTACTTAGTTGGATACATTGGAAGCTAAGAAGAAGCATGAGGAAGTTGATGCATTTCTTGTAGAATTTTGTCCTCATTGTAAGTAACAGAAGAAAGATTGCAGATGTAAGATGGTTGCAAATGTAGAAGTACCTAATTTCAAACCAATTCAAGGTGAGGATGAACAAGTCTTCTATGTTGCTCAAAGAAGACCAAATTTTCAAAGATGAGGTATGCCACCCGATACACTTTCCTTTTCTGGTTATAGTGGTAATTCTTATGCACCAAATAACCAATGGCAACCATAGTATTCTTAAAATTTTAGTAACTATCCATATTGGTATGGATCACAAGGCCAAGGATAGCAATTTGCTAATCAAATTCACTAGTGGCAGTAGCCACAAGGAAACTGGTATCCACCTCAAGGTCCAGAGAACCAGTTTCAAAGGAATTGGCAACCTACCTCTCAATGGAGGAGAAACCCATCATGGCCATCCCAATCTTCTGGATATCAGCCCCCTACTCAGTAGTCACAACCTCCTATTTTAATGCCTCCTCCTGCAGCTACAGTTGCACCTCCTAAGCCAACGCAGCTGCCTACTTAACCATTGCCTAATCCAAATATCAAATCTCAACAACAACAACAACAACAACAAGCTTATTCAGCTGATGCTAATCAATACCCAGCCTATTCTTTATCACTAGATGATATTCACCTCTGATCTAGGATAACTCTACCTAATCCCTCTCATCTGGTTATTACTAAGGTACAAGAAGAGCAGCCAATCTCTAATCCTAAAGATATAATACCTCAGAATCAAATATTACCACCATTTCCCCACAAACTAAAAGACAAAGAAGTTTCCACTTAACAATAGCAAAGCTTTGATATTCTTGATCAACTGAAGCACATTTGTGTTAAAATTTCATTTTTGCAAGCAATAAAGGATGTCCCTATATATGGTAAGGCATTGAGAGAAGCATGCCTAAAGAAACCTGGTAGAAAGAAAAAGGATCCACAAAGAGTTCATGTTATGGGTCAATTGGCTAATATTATGTTAGGAAAAATTGCTATTTTAAAGTATTCTGATCCAGGTAGTCTTGTTGTGAGTATAGTCATTAATGGAAATCAAATAAAAAATGTTTTAGTTGATCTAGGGGCAGCCATTAATGTAATGACAAGGGAAGTAATGAAACATCTAGAGATTGATAGTTTAAGGGCTACACCCACAGTTCTCCAACTTGCTTATGGCTCTGCAGTAAGACCTGATGGTATCATAGAAGATATAGTAGTTATTCTAGATTCCAAGGAATATCCTACAGACTTTATGATTTTATCTCCAAAAGCAACATTCGTGGGATATCCAGTCATTTTGGGAAGACCATGGCTTGCCACAGTTGATGCATATATTAGGTGTAGATCAGGAGACATGACTATTTCAGATGGCAGTTCCACAAAAACATTAGCCTTGTATTCCCTAGCACAACCTCAGCTTGAGCAGCAACAGGCTTTTTGGCCTATTTTGGGAGAGGAATCTGAAGAAATTGACTCTATTAATCACCTTATGATGATTAATTGAGTGCCACTCATGTAGTTATATGATGAAGAATAAATTTTTTATAAGGTCCTGATAAATGAATTAATAGAAGACCAAGAATTGTAGGAATTGGTTCCAAATATTGCAGGTTTGGACTTTCCTGCAGCCACTAATATTTTGCATACCTTGTTGCCACGGGAATTGTCTTATTCTCATTTTTCTGATATAAATCAAATTGATCTTACTATCAAGATAGAGGTGGAATTGAATAAATATTTGAACATCAATAAGAATATAGCAGATACTCAAAAGGATAGCCTAGTAGACTTGCTGAGACTCCATAGAAATGCTTTTGCATGGGATTACAAGGATATGAATGGAATTGATCTAGTAGTTTGTACTCATTGCATTTACATAAAGGATGAGTGTTGCCCCCTCAGACAACCTCAAAGAAGAGTCAACCCTGCCTTGAAGGAGATAGTTAAAGAAGAATTGTAGAAATTGTTGAAAGCTGGGTTTATCTATCCTATCTCTAACAGTCAATGGGTATCACCTTTGGTGATAGTTCCTAAAAAAGGGAGGCAAATGGAGAGTATGTGTTGATTATAGAGCCTTGAACTTAGCCACAAGGAAGGATCATTTTCTACTACCATTTGTGGATTAGGTTTTGGATTCTCTTGCTGGTAAGAGATATTTTTCATTCCTGGATGGATTTAGTGGCTATAATCAAATACAAATAGCTCTCGAGGATTAGGAGAAAACAACATTTACTTTCCCATGGGGCACATATGCATATTTTGTTCTTCCTTTTGGGTTGTGTAATGCTCCAACCACTTTTCAAAGGGCAGTGATCAGTATTTTTTCTAATATTTCTCAAGATATTATGGAAATTTACATGGATGACTTTACAACTTATGGCTCTGAATTTGATCAAGCATTAGATAATTTGAGGAAAGTTTTGTAGTGGTGTGAAGACTACAACTTGTCTCTAAATAGTGAGAAGTGTTTCATTATGATGGAAGAAGGAATAGTCCTTGGTCATCATATATCTGTACAAGGCATACAAGTGGATCTAGCAAAGATTGAGGTTATTCAGCATATTAATGACTCTGTGAAGCTAAAAGATGTGAGAAGTTTTCTTAGCCATGTTGGATACTACATAAGGGTTATCAAAGATTTCAGCAAAATTGCAAGTCCCTTATATTCACTGCTTACTAAAGATGCAGAATTTAAATAGACATCAACATGCAATGAAGCACCAGTTCTAAAAGGACTAAATTGGTCTCTACCATTCCAAATCCATACTGATGCATTTGATTATGTCGTAGCAGTAGTGCTGGGACAAAAAGTTGACAAGTTGGAAAATGCAATATATTATATCAGCAAGAATTTGTAGGGACCTAAATTGAACTATACAGTTACTGAAAAGGAAATGCTAGCTGTCATATATGCCCTTAACAAGTTTAGACACTATATTACAAGGTATCCCATATTTGTGCATACAAATCATACTACAATTAGATATCTCATGAATAAGCCATCAATTACCGGTAGACTAGCTCACTGGTTATTGTTGATGTAGGAATTTGATATCACAGTTGTTGATAAGCCAGGAAAGTCTAATGTTGTTGCAAATTATCTTTCATGTATTCAATTGTAGGAAGATTGTACAATGATAGATGACACTTTTCCAGATGAGCATTTGTTTCTCATACAGGCTCATACTCCATGGTATGCTAATATTGCCAACTATTTAGCTGTAGCTAAGATGCCAATTTCTTTTTCTCCTAAGGAAAGAAGGTTGCTAGTCGAAAAAAGTTTTAACTTTTCATGGATTGCTGATTGTCTATTTTATAATGGACCTAACCAAGTCATACGAAGATGTGTTAGAGAAGATGAAACATATGAAATCTTGCATGCATGTCATGATAAGCCATGTGGAGGTCATTTTACTGCCAAAAGGACAGCACTAAAAATACTCAATACTGGATACTATTGACCTACATTACACAAGGATGCAGCTCGGTACACAAGGAAATGTGATAGATGTCAGCAAATGGGCAGACCTACAAAATCTGATGAGATGCCACTATATCCTCAAATATCTGTTACACCATTTGACAAGTGGGGATTAGATTTTGTTGGCCTCATTGATCCACCTTCTAATGGCAAATCTTATATCTTGGTATGTATAGACTATGTAACAAAATGGGTAGAAGCTAGAGCTATGCAACATGAAAGAGATAATAAGGTGGCTGAGTTTCTCTATGAAGAAATATTTACAGGGTATGGAGTACCAAGGGAAATTGTCTCAGATCAGGGACCTCAATTTACATCAACATTGATAAAAGCTTTGGTCAATGAATACAATATAAGACATAGGAAATCTACTCCATATCATCCATAGTCTAATGGACAAGTAGAAGTTATCAATAGAGAGCTTGAGGCTATTCTTACAAAAACAATGTCTATCCACAAGAAAGATTGGTCTCATCGACTTTCAAAGGCAATTTGGGCATATAGAACAACATGGAAAACACCAATTGGATTCACACCTTTTGAGATGGTTTATGGCAAAACAACAATGATGCCTATTGAATTTGAGCATAAAACCTTGAGAACAGCTCTACAACTGAAAATGACATTGTCTAAAGCACACAAGGAATGCATTCAGCAGTTAAATGCTCTTGATGAATGGAGGAAGATAGTTGTTCAACAGACAGAATTGATTCAAAACCAAAGAGAAAGATGGTATGATAAATATATCAAAGAAAAGAAATTCAAAGTTGCTGACTGGGCACTCCTGTATGATTCTAGATATAAAGATACTATGGGAAAACTCCAAACAAGGTGGTTAGGTCCTTATTAGGTAGAAGAAGTTTTTTAGAATGGAGCAGTCCATTTGTCCACAATAGATCTTGTTCAATTTAAACTCTTAGTGAATGGACACTGACTTTGACTTTATCACAAGCCAGCTACTAGAGAATAGTTCCTGCAGTAGTTTGCTCCACAAAGTGAAATAAAAGTTCCTACAGCAAATGGCAAGGTCCCTATAGCAACTGCCAATGATTCGGTATCAATTCATGAGCTTCCTATTGCACTTGAGCATATTGATAAAGGTGATGTTCCTGCAGCCTCTGTAGTGAACTTATTCACCGTATCATAATAATATATTTCCATGGGAATATTGTTCTCAGTACATAAAGTTTCATCCACTACATTCCATTCCACCTTTTTACCTGTCACTTCATTTCATTTCACCATCATTTTCACCCAATTGTAGGTACGTGTATATTGTACTTTATTTTAATTATGTATTTATTAGTTCATTGTGATTTTACCCTGTTTAAATCCACTCCAATCCCGAATTCTTGTTAGCCTATGTGGACACGTGCTAGGTTAAGTTTGGGGGGGTACTTTATGGTACTTTTTCCAATAAGATTTATTATCAGTTTTTTGATACCCCGAATTGATTTCCTAACTGACATTACTTATGATGATTATTATTTCACACAAGTGATTAATAAGGTCTGCCACCAAAATTAAGATATGTAGATTTTAGTTTTTTGTGAAACTGTCAAACATTTTGCTGAAGCTACGGAAGTATCAGAGTAAAAGATGGGTGGTGATCTAATTCGCCATGAGTCAATGGTCCATGAAGGGTTGTTGTAGGATGTTGTCTATGAGCATTATTTCTGAAACCACGGTTGGTTGGATTATTTCTTGAAAATTAGGGATTACAATGATGAAATAGCTGCGGAATTTATGCATTCCTTTGATGAAGGAGAAGCTATAGTTAAAGGGTTAAGGGTAACTGCTACAGAGCAGCGAATTGTAGAGGTCACAGGGTTGCTATAGGAAAGAGAACTCTTTCCAGAATCAAAAGACGCAAGGAGTGCCAGGGCAGAGTTCATAATTTCCATTGATAGACCATTAATGGTGGATAGACAAGGGATTAGAAGGGTTTCTTTACCAGCAAATTGGCCTCAAGTAGCTTTGTATGTTATGAAATATATTACATGTGAAGGGCGGTATTCAAATCTGCATTCACCTTGTTTTAAGTTACTTAGTCATTTGCATCATGGCTAGCGAGTTAATGTCCCTAATTTCTTATACCATCTCATTTCTATAAGTGCTAAGGAGACTCAAAAATATGGAAAACGCTCTGTTAACCATCATGGACTGGTTAAGTTGCTTGTACAATGGTCCCTAAGAGATGTTTCACAAATGGAATGGGGTGTATTTGGGGATATTCTGCAATTTAGGGTTGATGATACCCCTATTGTGAATAATCTGCTAGCTCAAGAAGAAATTGTTGCAAAAGATCTTTTTGGTGAAGATGAGGGTTTGCTAGTTGCTGAAAGAGCCGCAATTATTATGGAAGAAAATATTGAAGCAAAGTCAATCGAAGAACAACCCTCTACTTCTTTTCAAAGAGATTCACTTGTTTTGCAAAGGGAAGGAAAAGAATTGGAAAAGGATGAATCAGATGAAGAATTTGTTATCCAGCCCCAAGAAACATAGATTCCTCTTGTATCCAAGAGGCATCAAACAAAAAAAAAAACTCTTGCAGTCATTTCAAAAGTGTATGTAAGGAGAACAAGAAGGAGGACATAGAAGACTCAACCTGTGAGTAATCTAGCAGAGGTTATTGTAGTAGAAACTTCAAAAGAAGAAGATGCTGCAAAGAAAAAAATGCAAGAAAACCCCTGTGGAAGAGGAAATTCAAGAAAACCCTACAAAAGAAGAAATCCAAGAAGAAATTCAGGAAGAAGTTGTAATGGATAAGCTAGCAAATCTTGCTTCTGTGGCATTGCAATGTGAAGAAATTGTTGAAGATGTTCTATAGCAACCTAAAGAAAATGTGGGAGATATGTCAACTCAGAATGAGGAGTTTATTGAAGAAATTTCATGGTCTAAGGTAAGACCTATTAGACCTCCTTCATCCCTAAGTAGTTTATCAATTGCTTTAACATTCTTTTGGCAATGGGAAATAGAGAAGGATAGGTTGCAGGGGATAATTAATAAGCAGCAAAAAGAGATTGAAAAGAAAGATAATAGAATTGAGGAATTAGAAGCTAAGGTAGAAGTGATTTATGGTAGGTTCCTGAGATGATGTAGTGTAGGGAACCCCCAAGAGTTTATGCAGTACATTTAAAAGAGTGGTATATGAATTTTAGACTAAACCGCATTGTTAGGGACCTTAATCCATCCTTGGAAACACCTGAGGAATTCTATCATGCTTATCAAACCTCTCCACATGTTGTAAGGAATTTGTTATGTGAATTATATTTACATAACTATGTTGTACCCCAAGATAGAGAATGGAATCCTTTATTGTATATTGGGGATATCCATCTCAGAGCTTTAATGTCATGGATCCAAAATGAGATGATCATAGGACCACAAGCTAGGGAGTTTGAAAAATTAGAGCTTGACTGTCCATTACCATTGAGAAGGGAATCAGAAGCACCCAGGGTTCTGTATTATGATTGGAAAAAGTTGCTAATAATAGATGATGTTAGTAAGATAGTACTTCCAATGAGAGAGGAAGTCTATCAAGCATATGAGCATTTGGTTTAGACCCACAGGACAACCGCACTAGAAGGGTTAACTCAACGCTGGAATAATCTACTAGATCATTTAAAATTGGGAGAACCTTACTCATTATAGAATTTTCATGTAGCCATACAAAGAGCCTCCAGATACATACAGCTAGGCAGGGAGAAAGCCAACAACTGGTTGCCATTGATCTTTTAGCCTCTAATCCTTATGTGGCCACTTTTGGCATGCCAACCAACTAAACAGAATTATGATGCAATTGTAGAAGAAACAACTAGATGGTCCAGGTTGGAGAAAATGAAAGGATTTTATTGGAATTTGCCTTCCAAGGGAACTAGACAGGACACTGTTGGTGATTTCAGAGTTTCAGCAAAAATAAAAAATTTTCCTTTTGCTACAGGAGCAGCAAACCCTTAAAGTTGGGGGGCATGATAACTCAATGCTTTGACATGTTTTTTATCATGACTCTTAGGTTTTTTGGCATCTTTTGGGTTGCATTGTGATAATAAAGTATTGTGAATTGATTATATGTAATCCATGTTTTAAAACTGAACTTATGAAATCATGTTTGAACTTTGTCAGTTAATTCCTGCAGCCATGCCAATTTATTCCTACAGCCAAATGATGTGTCCCTGTGATATGCAAATTATTTAGGATAATGTCATATGTGAGTTAATGAATGTATTAATTGAGTAAGATACATATGCATGTCCTTGTATGTTGTTTTTGTTTTAGTGCAAATAATAATTGATGCTGCAGTGGATGATTTTCTTTCACACCTAAGGACTGGAGAATCACGTTCAGATAACTGGAGATCAAACTAAAGGGGATTCGAGCAAGCACAATGTATGGCATAATCAGAGAAGTTGTACTTCACCATGGGAGTTTAACTCTAGTGCATATTGAATTCACAAAATATCACTTTGGCATACAAAGAATGTGGTTCAGTTTCAGGATCCATGATTCCTGCAGCCAAGCCCTCAGTTATCTCCTTCATCTGATAATAACGCACCTCTTCTTCTAGGCGTAACTTGAGTTGTCCATTGTAGTTGATCTTTTCTTTATAATAAGCTCTTCCTTCTTTCTTAGATTTAGACAAGATGGAAAGGAATTGAGCAAAGTTTTTACAAGCATTCTGAATTTTCTCTTTTAGGATATGTAATCATTTTCAGGAAGAAATGAATAAAGAATATGTTGTTCTGATCTGTTAAAAGTATTTTGCTGGAAGTTTGATATCACTCATCCAAGGGGGCCCACTTGGTGAGTGATCTTGTGTTTATGATCATTGATGTTAGTTTTTACTTAGTTGCAGTAGAAGTTCATGACTGGATTGTTCCTGCAGCCACTGGAAATAGATCCACTGACTACTCCTGCAGCCAAGACAGAACGGTGTGATTTCTATTATTTTCATTAGATCATTCTAGCAATGTTTTGTGAAGCTTTCATGTAGTCTTTTATGATTTCCATTCCTGCCTTTCCTTTCTGCATAATCTTAGTTACTGCAGTAATGCAGAATAATCATTTAAGGAGCTTAGTGCATATATATTGCAAACCCATTTCAAGTTTTACATTCCTTGATTGACAACTAAATGAACACCAGCTATGAAAATAGTAAACTCTACCATATGAATGTCCAAACTTTGGATTGAGATTTTAATTAGAGGTATTATTATTATCATTATAGTTGGGGTAGACACGTGCTAGTCAATGGCTTGAAAAGAAATAATATATTGGGGATGAATCTTCTTACAAAATTGATTCTACCTATAAAGCTTTGAAGGCCTTTCTTATGTGAAGATAAAGGCAAAGCTATAATAGCACTTACGCTCTTTGGATCTATGGTTATTCCATGTTTGGAGAAAATATATCCCAACAACTTACCCTCATGTACAACAAAAATGCACTTTTTGGGATTCAAAGATACTCCATATTCTCTACACCTTTCAAAAATCTGCCTCAAGTGAGAAAAGTGCTCTTCCACATGCTTTGAAAAAATGGTTACGTCATCAAGATAAATAAAAACAAATTTATTTATAATACCTTGGAAGGCCATATCCATTTCCCTCTAAAAGGTTGCTCCTACATTAGACAAACCAAAAGGCATTTTCCTATATGCCATTGTTCCCCATTTTGTAGTAAAGGCAGTTTTAAATTGGTCATCCTCTTTTACTAGAATCTGATTATAACCAGAATAACCATCAAGTAGTGAAAATTTATCTGAACCTAAAACTACTTGTAATATTTACTCCATTGAGGGCAGTGGGTAATGATCTTTTAGAGAATCTTTGTTAAGATCTCTAAAGTCTACATAAAGTCTAAGCTCGCCATTCTTCTTTCTTATGGGAACCAAATTTAAAACCGAAGATGTATGCTTTATAGGAAAGATGATATTACCTTGGATTAGCTTGTTTAGTTTTGTCTTCATGAGATGCTTGAGTTTTGGATTAAGGGGCCTTTGCTTTTGTCTTACAGGCTTGGCATTAGCTTCCAACTCTATGGTGTGTTGGGCTAATGTGGGGTTAAATTCCTTCAAATCTTCATACTACCATGCAAATACATCATTGAACTCTTGACAAAGTAAAACAAATGTCTATTTCTCTTTAGTTGTACATACCTTTCCAAGCTTTAATAACTTATCTTTAAAGGTCTCAATAGGTTTGTAGTTCTCCTCTTTAACCAGCATGCCACCTTTTTCCTTTCTAACCTAATCATAAGTGTTAAAGATTTACTCAAGGGTTACCAATCCCTTTGGTAGCTTATTACTTTTCAATTGAACGATCTGATTTTCATATTGCTTTACAAATTTATGTTGATTACCAGCTGCAAATTCAACCTCTTCAATAAGAAAAATTATAATTTGTTCATCTGAATCAAAGACTTCCCAATTGACACTATTATCTGGAATTGAAGGCCTAACAACCACTTTGATATATTATTGTTTTTCAATATTGCTTACCTCATCTGGTATGTCAAATTGAGCACCCAAGGAAACCAACTTATCTGCTTCCTTATTCTGATTTCTAGGCATGATCAGAAAATTGAAAGCATCAAACTCTTCAATTAAGTCCCATATTCTATGCTTATACATTTTAAGGACATGGTCACATTGAAACCTCTTACTTGATTTACCACTAGCTCACTATCCCCAAATACTTGCAAACACTTTACATTTATTTTTCTATCTCATTCCAATCCATGTGCAAGTGACTCATATTCAGTTGTATTATTAGTGTGTGAGCTTGAATTTCATCCTCAGAATGTTACCTGTAATAAAGTCAGTTTCACAAAATACAATGGAAATGCATACAAGAAATCCAAAATATACCAATGAAACTACATGAAATACATACTAAAATAAAACATTATTTTACCTTCATGGCTTATGTCTCATTGTGTCCTAACTCCACTATTCTTGGTTGCAGATGGTGTGCTCTCAGACAATGCATTGTTGGCTTTCAAGATGGCATATGAAGAATGGACTGATAATTTGTAGTTAACTGACACTATGATATGCAAATACTACATGATTATGCTAAAATGATTATACTATGATGCTATATGATAATTGCTATATTTCTATTTGCTTTAAAAACTAACGGATGCATAAGATTAGCTTGCAAAATGCACTTGCAATCTCTTGAAGTCTAACTTGAAGATTCTTGAAGATTAACTCTCTCAAATGAATCTCTTGATTTTATAGGCTTTGAGAGGATAAGATGATGTGGCTCAAATCAATGGTCCTGATCAGATCTGCAATTTTGAATGGCTATGAGCAAAGCTGAAGGTTGAGAGAAAGGGGGAAGGAGAAGACAAGTGTGACTCATCTCACCTTGACTAGGTTGTTGACTAAGGGAATCTAGGGATGGTTGGAGGAAATTTAGGCATGAGAAGACAAGTGGACTCAAGTCCTTCCTAAGATGTAGGGAGTGTTGGAGAGAATATAGGAGATGGTTATGAAATATGTGTACGTACACAATTTTCATTAAGTTTGGAAGTTGGAGATAAATGATAAATTAATATTTAAGAAATATTAATTTCCTTAGCCACATGTTTGATGAGTTGGAAAAGGGAAGATGATGTGGAGATGGAGGGTGAGTTGGATAAGAAAGATTAAATAATTTAAGAATTATTTAATATTTGAGACTATAGGATGGGAGAATAACTATTAAATATTAGATATTTAATTGATTGGAGGAGATAATTTAATATTAGATATTTAATTAATTAGAAGAATATGATAAATGAATTAATTAATAAAATATTAATTAATAGAAAGACATGAAAATGAATTAAATAAATTAATCTTTTCAAATTAACTATTTAATAGAAGAATAATTATTAAATAAATATAAAATATTTATTTAATTGCTCATAGCCAATTTTTATGTGTATACATTTTGCTCCTCTTTGAAATAATGTCAAGACAACATTGTTTCAAAGATTAAATCAAGTCTTGATAGTGCCCGATAGAAATTGAAAATCTTGATTGTGTGCTCCCTCAAGAGATTGATCGTAAAATTGTCAAAAATTATGGTTTGAACGATTAATCTCATGATAATAAAAATTTAGTCAATTAAATTCATTTGGAAAAAACAAATTAAATTTCCCCATTGAAATTAATTACTTTGCAAAATACTAAATATAAAATTAACCAAGGATAATTTTAATTTCATTGTTATCCTTGTCAGCTTTTTGGAGAAAATATTCTTGCTGAGGTGGCGAAATGGTGATTCTAGTGGAGTGTCATCGATTTGAGTGAGTTATGTGTTACTAGCGACCTGTCGAGTATGGGTATCTAGTATGTATCTTATCCTAAGCCTTGTTTTCAAGTTTTAATTCAAAATTTCATGTTTTTAGGCCTTTTTTTGAATTTTTTCAATTTTTTTGTCATTATTTTAGTGCTTTTGCAGTTTGTTTTAGTGCATATGCATAGGCTAGCACAAATGTTTAGATTAGTGCATATGCTCGGTACATTAGCACTTGTGTTCAAGATGTTAGCGCATATGCATAGGGTAGCCCAATGTGTTGTTTGTTAGCACATATGCCTAGAAAGGTAGCGCTTTTGCATGGATTAGCGTTTATGCCTATAGTTTTAGTGCTTTTGTTAAAAAGGATAGTGCATATGCACTAGGTTAGCACATTTGCCTTTAGTTTTAGCGCATTTGTTGTAGTTTAGCGCAAATACTTAATAGGATAGCGCTTTTGCTTAAATTTCATATTTTTGATAAGTGCAAAAGCTAAAAATCACTTTGATAAGTAGATTTAACATGTGTAATAGGTAGTGATGATGAAAATTGAGAGTGTTGGAATATTCACACTCCAATGAGACATTGTATGTGATTGAAGGTTTTTTCATTGATGGAAACCTTACAATCCTATGGCACCAGCAAGGCATTACATTGGCATCAGCAGAACACACTCTACACCGGCACTCAAAACATTGGCATCGGCACAAAGAAAGGAAGCATACCAGCATAGAGGCCAACCGGATTTTTGATATATCATGTTTTGTTTATTATTTGAAAAAATTTGTAAGACAACTTGATATCATTGTAAAATGACTCTTATATATAAAAGAGATCATTGTAGATATTTTTGTAAGCAAGGAAGTAAGTGATGTAAGCGAAAAAGTAAGGAGAAAAGATTAAGCAGACCTATTATGCGAAATATATGTTAAGGGGTATATGTAAAGAACAGAGCAGGAATCGATACTGAATATGGCATTGAAGATGCTATTGTAAAATAGTACAAGTTATTGGATTTGTATAATCCACATTGTAAGTCAGTGAGACTTCCCATTTGAGTAGTGAGCTCTAGGCAGTTGGCCTTCCTGCATGTGCAGGCCCCTATTGTAAGTAATATTCTCTTATTGGTCAATAAGTGAATATTGTGGGTCACAAATCCCACCAAGGTTTTTCCCACACCAGGTTTCCTCATTAAATCATTGTGTTATGGTGTGATTTTTATGTGGTTTCTTTCATTTCTTTTTATTGCATTATTTCTTGCATACCAGTACACTGTTACAATATGTTCTACATGTTTTAAGTTGAGAAATTCTAATTACCGGTTAGATACTGATTCACCCCCCCCCCCATCTCTTAGTATCTGTGAGTTTCCTAATAATTGGTATCAGAGCTTGGTCCTCTATTTTCAAAAGCCTAACATCTTGAGGAAGATCTTGACACTGGTAAAGATGGAAAATCTGATGAAGCAACTTGAAGCAGCTCTCTCAGACTATGATGCAGAAAAATTGAAAAATATCAAACTAGAAGATGATCTTAAAGAAGCTCAGGATATCATCTAGGCACTTCAAGAGAATCTTACTATTGCAAGAAATAAGAGAAGAGAACTTTGTGAAAAGATGCAAAATGAGAATGATGAGAAGGAATCACTTAATGATATGCTAAGTAAGCTGAAATTGGAGAACATAACTACAAAGAATGAGATGCAGGACATGACTATGAGATTTTGTAAAGAGATTGAAGACAGGAAGAAGAATGAAGAAGAATTGACAAGAAGACTAAGTGATGCAGCAAATGAGAACACAAGACTTAGCTATAAAAATGATCTATTAAAGACAAATATGATGCACACTCAAAATGACTCAAATGAACTAATGAGACAGAAAGAAGTCTTATAAAGAGAACTAGAAACTGCAAATCAACATAAAGAAAAATTCAAGAAAATCTCAGAGGAACTTGGCACCTTGCTAAAGAATCAAAAACCTAAAGGTGACACTTCTAGAATTGGCTTTGAAATTGGTGAAAGCTCTGGTACTGCAAACACATAGGATCACAGCAAACCGGTAAGGCAACTTAATGCTTATAAATTCAATGGAAAATGCTTTAACTGTAATAAGTATGGTCATAGAGCAAATGAATGTAGATCTAGAAATTATTAGAATATCAACATACCCATCGGTCAATGTTCTAAATGCAACAAAGTTGGTCACAATTATGAGAATTGCAAAATGAATGTGAGATGTTATGTTTGTGGAAGATTTGGACATTTATCTAATCAATGTAGAACACAAACTGACATAGGTTATGGGAAAGCTATTCAGAAGAATAATATAACTTGTTATGCATGTAACAAGATTGGGGATATTGCAAAATTCTATAGAAGTAAAGGATCACCGATAGACAACAAAAGTTCTAGCTTGAAAGGTAAAGAAAAAGTGGAAGAGGTTAAGCAAGAATTCTCAAAACAATGGATTAGAAAAGCTAATCTAAATATTGGGAATACTCCTCCACTGGTAGAACCAATCAATACTTCACTGGCAGGATAGAGTGATGCTTCACCGGCGGCACAGAGTGATGCTCCACTGGCAGGAAGTTCTTCATTGAATTAAAGAAAGTTTCCTTGAGGGTTTGGTGATCTAATGACACATGTGCTATTATTCCCTCGGTTAGATATGAGAAGTTGAAAATTAGTCTATTATCGGTAGACAATGTTAAGTGAATACTTAACTAACATGCATTTAATGTGGTAGATGGCAAAAAGACACTATAAATTTGAGGTTTTGGCTCCATTTCATTTCACAAAGATTTCAAACCTATGAAGAGCGCAAAGATTCTGAGCTAAGGCATTTTGAGCAAGAGGCAAGAACACTTCAAGCAATCATCCATCCTAAAGGTAGTAAAAGGTATTTTATCATGGCATCCACCTTTGCACTTGAATATATAGTGAACCCTACTGTTGTTGAAGTTGTAAAAAGACCTAGGCCCGTATTTCAATTAGCTCCCGAGGTAGCAAAGAAAGATGATACTTTAGGTTCTTTTTCTCAAATTCTTAAAGGAGTTGTTTATGCTGAAGACCCTAGAATTTACATTCACTGCAACATTGAGGAACTAGGAGATGAAGAGATTAAAACCATGTTTAAATCTATCATATGTGATGAATCTAACAATGTAAAAGATGAACATAAGATCATTGAAACCCTAGGATTTACAGAGATCCTTAGCATTCCTGAATTCCCCAAGGATGTGATTAAGATAGTCTTAAGCAGGGTACATGGTGAATTTTTCTAGTTAGATGCAATTACAAAATCACCAAGGAAGCTTTGAAAGTTGTCATAGGGTTACCGACCACTGGTAAAAGGTCAAACAAAACCAAGAAGGTTTCCAATGACCTGGTTATGAACCTAACTGGTGCCACATCTGATAAAAGGTCCTTAGGAGTAAATGAAGTAAAAGATACTAATGTAAGATTTATCAGCATGATATTAGGATATAAGGCAACTCATGCAAATAGACTTAATTCAGTTTCAAGTTTATGCATTAAGAGTGCTTATGACATGGTGACAGATAATGCAAAGATTGATGTATGTGAGTGGTTGAAGGATGAATTAATTGATAACTTAGGCAAGATTAAGAAGGATAAGAAAGGAACTTTCAAGTTTGGAAATCTGCTAGCATGTCTGATGCTACATATAACCAAAAAGGTTCCCGGTATAAGCTACAAAGAACTTGGATAAGATATACCAGTAGGTATACAGCTAACAAAACTATTCAATAATATGGGAGAAGATAAGGAAAACAATATCCATGATTTCTTTCAAGCACTTAAGGCCAAAATGAAGAAAAGAATCAGATTATCACAAAAGATTGTTGACAAATATAATGATGATATATGTTTTGTAATCAAAAAGGATGAGATCTAGATGGAAGCAGCCATCCCTAGGATAATCTGGGTAACAGAGATGGGCTACGAAATAGATGATCATATAAATGAAACATATGCTAAAGAACTTCTGGAAGCCCCTAAAGAACCTAAGGAAGAAGTATTTGGTAATGTAGAAACTATTGAAAGCCAAATACAATCCCATAAAATAGTGAAAAAGGTTGAGGTAGTTGTGAGAAGAGGTTCTAGGCAAGCAAAGGAAATCAAGGAAAAAGTAATGAAACAAACTGGTATAACAAAGGATGAGTTAGCAGCTCCACAACCTAAAACTCACCTATCATCGGTAGGAACATATTCAGAGAATGACATGCCTACAACTTTCAAGAGAGTTGTAAGGAAAAGAGATCCCTCACTGGCAACAACACCCTCACCTAGGAGGACAAGACAAAAACAACAAGCTTGGTTACTTCCACCAGCAGTACTCTGAATGTAGGTTCCTCATCATCAGGCTACAAATAAACTAATGTGATTAAAGTACTATTAGATTCAATTAAAAAGATAACAGATTGCAGCTCACAAGCTTATAAGGCTATAGATGACACCATACCAATTTTGAAGGTAATTGCTCCTAACTGTAATATAGACAATAAAGATTCTTTAGGACAACTTCATACCTTGTGTAAATATATCACAGAAAACATTGAGAAAATAAAGGAAGAGGCATTGAAGGATAAATTGGAAATTGAAAAACAAAGATTCTTTGATGAGTAGATAAAGAAGTGTACCAGAGATTTTGACACACTTCTACTGGAACTGTGTAACTTATTGAAAGAGTACAAAACTTTGTACAAAGACACCTGTAAGACAAACTTTTTGACTGTAGACATAGATAAGAAAATAAGCAAGGTACAAGATGAAATCAATAAACTTGCTGATAATTTTGTTAACTCACCTGATACATTATCATTTTTTGAGCAAAAAATAACAAATTTTGAGGAATAATTACTTAAATTAGAAAGAGAAAAGGAGAGAATAGTGAATAAGGCAAAGCATCTTAGACTAAAACTAAGTCCAAGATTGGATTATCTAGCATCATTTCACAAGGAAATATCTAAGGCACTAATACAGGGATAGAAAACACCGGCAGAGCATTTGCAGCATCTCACCGGTACAGCTAAAAGGACAAAGACAGTAATAAGAGATAGTAAAAAGTTTATGGAGAGTATAAACTTGATTTTGGCATATCTATTTCAAATTGTAACTACCCAGTTACAAGGTTGAAACTACAAACTCTACTGACATCTTGACAACCTTTGTCATTGATGCCAAAGGGGGAGTAGTGGTATGAGAAAATTCAAATATCACAGGAATCATATGCTTAGGGGGAGCACACATTTTTGGTAACATTTTTGGACTTCACATTTTATGATACACTTTTGAAATTTCTCATGAGTGTTTCCATCAATGCCAAAGGGGGAGATTGTTGGCATATGCACACTAAAATGAGACATTGTATGTGATTGAAGGTTTTGTCATTGATGGCAACCTTACAATCCTATGGCACTGGCAAGGCATTACACCGGCACCAGCAGAACACACTCTACACTGGCACTCAGAACACCGGTACCGACACAGAGAAAGGAAGCATACCGGCAAAGAGGCCGACAGGATTTTTGATATATCATGTTTTGTTTATTATTTGAAAAAATTTGTAATTCAACTTGATATCATTGTAAAATGACATATATAAAATAGATCATTGTAGACATTTTGTAAGCAAGGAAGTAAGTGATGTAAGCGAAAAAGTAAGGAGAAAAGCTTAAGCAGACCTATTATGTGAAATATAGGTTAAGAGGTATATGTAAAGAACAGAGAAGGAATCGGTACTAAATCTGGCATTGAAGATGCTATTGTAAAACAACACAAGTTATTGGATTTGTATAATCCACATTGTAAGTCAGTGAGACTTCCCATTTGAGTAGTGAGCTCTAGACAGTTGGCCTTCCTGCATGTGCAGGCCCCTATTGTAAGTAATACTCTCTTATTGGCCAGTAAGTGAATATTGTGGGTCACAAATCCCACCGAGGTTTTTCCCACATTGGGTTTCCTCATTAAATCATTATGTTATGCTATGATTTTCATGTGGTTTCTTTCATTTATGTTTATTGCATTATTTCTTGCATACCGATACACTGTTACAATATGTTCTGCATGTTTTAAGTTGAGAAATTCTAATTACCAGTTAGATAATGATTCACCCCCCCTCTCAATATCTGTGAGTTTCCTAACAGAGAGTTGATTGAGTGATTGCATGCCTGATAGATGAATAGATAGGTTGATTGATTGATTTGATTGCTTTGATTGATAGATTGGATCAATTGAGTAGCTGTAAGAAATTGATTTAATTTCTGATGTAAGAGCTTAGCAAAGTTTTTGAGTAAACTTAGTGTTTGATAAAAAACCATGATTGATAGGTTTTTAAAATATTTTGATAGTGTAATTTGCTTCAATTTGATTTGATAGATAGATAGATTTGATGATTCAATTTGATTTGATATATAGATATATTTGATGATTCAATTTGATTTCTCTTGACAAAAATAGGAGAAACTTGATGTTCTTCAGTGTCAGGAGAAATTACCGGTGGTGTGTCATTTAGTCCTAGAGCTTACCCAGGCTAAGATTAGACACATAGATGCCTGTGGTTTATGCCATTTGTTATATATGCCTAAGACTACGCATAATAGAGGTTTGTTGATAGCATTGGTCAAGAGATGGCATAGAAAGCATAACACTTTCCACCTGTCGACGGGTGAGATTAGTGTGACTCTGGAGGATGTCTACAGGATTCTGCATATCCCAGTGATTGGCGAGCTAGTGCAGTATGATTATCAAGATCAGGTTGGTACAAAGGCTTGCAGAGTTGTGTTTGTTGATGAGAGCATTGGTAGGGGAGAGATCTGATGGGTATATATGGTGATGTATTACGAGGCTCTTCCTATTATTCTTTTTGGTTTGATTGGATGATTTATATATCCTGATAGGAGATCATGAGGTTTTTCCATTGGATGGGTTGAGATTCTCCTTAGTATGATTTGGCATCGTACTTGATATGCATGGGGTGTTTGCATGCTGGCACACTTATATCATGATATTCATCAGGTAGTGTATGATGAGAGTGCGAGTTTATCTACTGGATGCACTTTATTGCAAATTTGGTGCTGAGAGCACCTTGCTGTTACTCAGCCTATCCATCATAGAGTTCATGGAGAGAGGCAGCCATATGTATATTTTTATGCAAGTATCCTTACTTAGCATAATCTAGGTAAGATGGAGTATTGGCGTTGGGTGCTTGATTCATTAGACAACATCACGTGGAGACCATATCTTGATTGTGATTCATGGATGGATGATGCACAAACATTACCATTCATCATGCAGAGTAGATATCTCATTGGTTGGACACCTTTTATTATTGAGCGATAGTTGATTGGTCAGATTTTGAGACAGTTTGGTATCATCTAGCCTATGCCTACTCATGTGATGATATATGCTCGGCGGTATAGAGATAGGTGAGATTGGGGACCATCGTTGTCATTTGAGATTTCTCGTGCAAAGTTTGTTGCTATTCTGAGAGTGGCTTATGATATGAGATTACACATTCTTGATCGTAGGGTTACTACAGAGTATGCTCAGTATATACTAGCTCATCCATTTCCTCGCATTACTGATCCAGCAGATCCTCCTTCCAGCTCAGGAGATGATGAGGATGACTCAGATGATCTAGTTTCTAGGAGACACAAACAGAGATGAGAGCTTAGAGCTTCTCATGAGGTTGGGGGAGGTGGAGATGATGGTGGGGATGGAGGTGGTGGTAGGAGACCTAGATGAAGGGGAGGTCAATTGAGAGTCCATGGAGGACCATTTGGACCAGCTGGTAGGATTGAGAGACCACATCCTATGGGTGGGAGAGATGTTGGACAAATTGGGAGAGAGCATGGCAGGACTGGTATGAGATCACCAAGAGGGTTGCCATTGACAGGAGGTAGGGTGACTAGACTAGATGGGGGTTGCAGGAGAGGCATTGATTTCAGATAGAATCAGCCAAATCCTTGAGTTATTGCAGCACATGGTGGAGATGATGAGGATCCTAAGGATCATGTTCCCCTGATTAGATGACGGGTTCAGAGAGTTACTCAAACTGAGATTCCAACAGTTGGACAGGTTGGTGGTGAGGGGATTGGAATTCATGTACCACAGCAAGATGTACCACAATAGGTTGCACCAATGCATGATATGCAAGATGTGGTTATACCAGAGCATGATGTGCTAGGGTAGGATACTACTGACAGTCTGAGAGAACAGATTGATCAACTTTGAGCACAGGTATAGACTCTTATTACTGAGCGGGATAGAGCTGTTATGAGATAGCAGGACACTTAGGGTCTTCTAGATCATATTCAGTAGGTTGGATCAGGTACTCTCTTGATGGATACTATTAGAGCACTAGTTCAGGCCAGGAAGGAGACTTCCCACTGATGACAATGATATTAGGAGGCAGTTGCAGAGAGCCAGAGAGCAGGTAGTTATCATACCACAGTGTTGATGGATACTAGCAGTGGTGGGGTCATGGGACCTCCTCAAAGGAGTGGGTAGCATGGGAGATAGGCATCTATGGATCTTCTCACCCACAGCCATAGAGACGGATAGAATCAGGTGGTAGTGGTATAGGATAGCCTTGACTTGATTTGCATTGGATGAGGCATTTGTCTTGTTTATCTGATATCATTGTATACTTAGACTTTTATTGTTTTATGATGTTCTATATTTAGACATGGATTCTATATGATGAAGATGATTTATATGCATGTTACTTTATTTGATGATGATGCTTTGATTATATGGATGCAGTGATTATATGGATGATGATATGATCTTTTCTTTTTATTATGATGATAATTTATATGATGATGCAATGATAAATGCTTTTGTTGATTTTCGATGATCTTGGATGCAAATGAAAATGATTTCTAACTTAAATGATGCAAATGTAATGATCTATATGGAATGCAAATGAATGATTGATTTTCTTTTGATTTATGATTATGTAAATGCAAATGATCTATATGAAATATTTTTGAGTTTTTATGTAATGTTTATGATGATTATGAATCGAAGTGCAAAGATGCAACTAAATGAAATGCATGATGATTAAAATGATTCTAAAATGAATGCACCTATAATGATCAAATGAAAATTATTTTTGTTTGTCCAAGTATACTCAATATTTATTTATGATTATTGATCTATTTAATGAAATGATATGCTTATAATGCAACTAACAAATGAATTCTTATAATGCAAATGAATAATGAGCTAATGAAATGATCTAACTAAAAATGATACTGCCAGTCTTCATATGCAATCTTGTAATAGTGCTTGATTTTATCATTGAGCTTTTAAAATGTTGTAAGAAAATACAAGCAACTTGACATTATGATTCAAGTTGACATGAGTATTCTTTACATGGATTTTGATATAGCAAGTTAATATAAGCAGCTTGATATAATGGATCAAGTTGACCTAAGTATTGCTTGCAGAACAGACAAGGAGTATCTTCTTTCATGCATGACTTGGAACATCCTCCTTGATCTTTTGTTGATCATATCCTGAGACAAGTTCATACCATAGTAAGAGATAAACCACAGACAGCAATCAAAGAAAAATAATCATGCCCCATCATAGCTTCTCTAGTCATGGACATCCTTGAGTTGCATAGAGTACATGATTAGCAATAAAATTAAGATATAAACACTGAACCTTGTATGTCATTCACATGTTCTAATGGTCATTAACTGATATAATCATATTAATGAATGATCTTTGATAATCCTTTATAGCTTATTGGTTGATTCTTCATTTTCTAAGTTTGACAATTTAGTTATTGATGAAATGCCTTGATCTTCATTGCTTTGTTGCTCATTATCTATTTCAAAACCCTAGATGTTTTTGGATTTTAAAGATTCAAAAGATCACCTTAGCAAAAGGAATTAGGATTTTGCCCCCAGTGGAAATAAAAATTTATTATGGATGTTTGAATTGATCAAGATCCAAACCACGATAGGATACAAATGCAGATATGATTGATTTTGATAAGGTCTAAGACAGTGACTACGACAAGTATGTCAAAGATTGGTTAACTATTGGTAAGCTGCATATTTCTTGCTAAATGGTTCAGGGCAATGGATGCAAAAGATGGAATGGAAAAGCTAGCGATAGATAGAAATGATAGATGCAATAGGATGGAGTGGATATGTGTGCAAAGAAATCTCATAGATGGAGGAACTCACGTTTTTAGATAGCACCTGTTTACCAGGTTTTCACCATCTAAATTTATTGCATTTTTTGGATTTTATATGCTTTTTATTAATTTTTTTTTTTCAGGACTTTATATCTCAAGCATAGAATTTCTTGAGATAGATAGAATTGATAGGTTCATCAAACCAATCACCTTTAGGAGTAGATAACTTGTATACTCCTGATCCATATGTTGCCACTATGACAAAAGGTCCTAGCCAATTTGGTTCAAATTTTCCCTTCTTTTCTCGGACTTCCTGATTTCTTGGATTCTCCCTTAGAACTATATCTCCGATCTAGAAAATACACGGCTTGACTTTGTGGTTATAGCTTCTTGCCATTCTTTGTTGGTATACTTTCAAATGTTCTGTTGCATTTTGGTGACGTTCCTGAATCAGTTCTAATTCTTGGAGTCGAGAAACTCGTTGTTCTTCTTCTAGTATAAGACCATGCAAGGATACACGCAGAGAAGGTATCTCTACTTCTATAGGTAATATAGCTTCTGATCCATAGACCAAACAATATAGAGTTTCCCCTGTTGGAGTGTGGATGCTAGTTTGGTAGGCTCAAAGAGTAGGATTTAGCTGAATGTGCCAGTCTTTTCTAGCTTCATTTACTATTTTCTTCAAGATTTTCAAGATAGTTTTGTTTAATTCCTCAGCTTGACCATTTCCCTGTGGATAATATGGAGTAGAGAACCTATGTTGGATATGAAACTATTCACATAGTTCTTTCACATCTTTATTTTTGAATGGCCTTCCATTATTAGTGATAATGGTCATAGGAACGTCATAGCGACAGATTATGTAATTCAAGATGAATGATGATATTTGTTTTCTTGTCACTATTTTTAAAGGAACTACTTCAATCCACTTAGTAAAATATTTAGTAGCTATCAGAATGAACTTATGTCCATTAGAAGATGAGGGATTGATCTTTCCTACCAAATCAAGGCCCCACTGTGAAAATGGCCATGATCTCATCATAGGATATAACTCTTGTGTTGGTGCATGGATTAGATTTCCATGGATCTGACACTGTTTACATTTTCTAGCATAGGTGAATGAATCTCTTTCCATAGTAGGCCAAAAGTAACCCATACGGATAAGTTTCTTAGCCAATGTTAAACCACTTGAGTGTGTACTGCAGATACCCGCATGAATGTCATTAGGAACTCTCTCAGATTCATCTTTTTCAAGACATCTCAACAATGTACCATATAGACCATGCCTATATAGGATATCAACAATAATGGTATAGCGAGAGGACTAACAGATAAAGTTTCTTTGTTGATTACGAGATAATTCTAGAGGAAGGATATGATCTTTCAAATATTGGTAGGTTTGACCGTATAAGGATTCACTGGTTCCTGATATATGAAAAATTCGATAGGTATGCTAGGATTGGATGGTAGGCATTCAAATATCTTCCATGAGAAATTCATAATGCTCTTGATTCTTTTTATTTTTCAAGAGAGATGCTATTGTAGCCATCGCATCTACTGCTTTATTCTCATTTTTGGGAATCTGGGTGATTGTGATTTCTTTAAAGTGTCTTTCGAATTCCTCTATCAACTATTTGTATGGCATAATCTTATCATCCTTTGTTTGATATTCATCATTTATTTGATTTATGACAATTTGTGAATCACCATAGACATGTAGTTCTTTGACATTCCATTCAATGGCCATTTTAAGCTCTATAGCCAATGCTTCATACTCAGTAGTATTATTGGTGCATGGAAATCACAGTCTATATGATTTAGGAATTGTGTGTCCTTGAGGTGTGATGAAAAAGATTCTTGTGCCTGATCCATATTGGGTATAAGAACCATCAGAGTACAATTCCCAAAATTGTGTACTTACTGTCAAGATATCTACATCAGAAAATTCGATGTGCAAAGGCATGTTATTGTGTAGAGGTGCATCAGCCAATTGATCAGCGATGACTTGTCCCTTGATAGCTTTCTGGTCAACATGTTCTATATCAAATTCACTTAGTATCATAACCCATTTGGCTAGTCTCCCTATCAATGTCGACTTGCTCAATAGATATTTGAGAGGATCTATCTTTGCTATTAGTTTTACAGAATGAATCAACATATAATGTTGTAGCTTCTGGGTTGCAAATACAATTGCTAGACATATCTTTTCAATTGAGGAATAATTTAACTCATAGCCAACAAGAGTTCTCCTGATATAATAAACTTCTCTTTCTTTTCCTTCATCATCATGTTGAGCTAGGAGAGCGCCTAATGATACACTTGTTTTTGAGACATAGAGTAACAATGGTTTCCCCTTGGTTGGTGATATCAGTAATGGAGGACTCATAAGATATTCTTTTATTTGTAAGAAAGCTTCTTCACATTTTGTATCCCATTTGAATGGAACATTTTTATGTAGAAGATGGGTAAATGGAAGAAATCTATCGGCCAATTGAGAAACAAATCTCCTGATTGATTGCAACCTTCCTTGTAAAGATCACAATTGACTTATGTTCTTGGGTGACTCCATCTCCATGATAGCTTTAACTTTTCCAAGATCTACTTCGATGCCACAAGCTGATATAATGTATCCAAAGAGCTTTCCAGAGGTTACTCCAAATGCACATTTCTTTGGATTTAATCTCAATTAGTATCTTTCTAGCCTGTCAAAAATCTCACTTCAAATGTTCAAATGTTCTTTTCTTGTGTGAGATTTTGCAAGTATGTCATCGACATAATCTTTCATGAATGTATGCATCATGTCATGAAAAATTGTCGCCATAGCCATTTGATAAGTTGCTCCTACATTCTTAAGCCCAAATGGCATAACATTCCAGTAGTACATTCCCCATACACAGGTGAAAGTTATCTTCTCTTGATCCTCAGGTGTGATTCTTATTTGATTATATCCTAAGAAGCTATCTATTAATGAAAACATCTCATGGCCTGTTGATAATTCCACTATGATATCAATGTTTGGTAACAGGAAATCATCTTTTGGACATGCTTTATTTAGATCTCTAAAATTTGTACAGACTCTTATGCTTTTGTCTGGCTTTTCTACTAGTACGATACTTGAGACCCATTCTAGATAAGCAACTGGTCTTATGAAACCCACTTCTAATAGTTTCTTGAGCTCAATTTTGACAAGGAGAGCAATATGCAGATGCATCTTTCTTAGTTTCTACTTAACAGGTTTTTCTTTTAAATCCACATTAAGATGATGCATGATAAGATCTGGGTTAAGTCCTGGCACATCTGCATAAGACCAAGCAAAATTTATTTGTCTTTACTTAAAGAATTCCATTTACTCTTTCCTCTCTCTTTCTGATAATGAGCTAGTGAAATGAAGTATTTTACGATCTTTTGATGTATCAATGTTTACTACTTCTATTGGTTCTATTAGGATAGCAGATCCCTCTTGAAAATATGTAGGAAAAATGTCAAACTTTCCATCTTCTAGTGCCTCTAGGAGGTTTTCACCATCAGATACGCCCTTTGTTTTCTCTTTTGATTGATCTAATGTTGCCATGAAACGGTTTTCAACAATAGGTCTCTTTCCTTGTTTTATTTTGCTTTTGTGACTGGAAAGTTTGGCATTCTCCTAGCTATGAGAAACATCACTTGATTCTACAATGGAAGATATCTTAGGATGGAAAGGTTCAACAATGTTAAGGTACACGGCTAAGTCATGATCATTCGAAAAGACATTTAGTTTGGGGTTGTCTAAATTATCCCAATCAATTAGTTCAAGATGTAGAAGGGGTAAATCATAATCCATGTCATCATTAGGTGTTTCAATGTTCATGACATAATGATCATAACTTGGCGTAGAATAGGTATTATCATAGATTAAATGTTTTTGAGAATTGTTTTTCTCAAGCATTTCCGGATTAGTCTTAACAAGATTAATATTAGCATTTTGTAGTTCACACTCAAGTGGTCCTTCAACTGACATTTGTCCCTTAAATTAATGGATTATATCCATGCACAAATCTTTGATATAGCAAATTCCTTCTTGATTGACCTCATTTACATTTTGGAGTTGACATATTTGTGCACATGATGAAGTAGATTCTTTTAATAGATTTTGTCTCCTTTCAAACTCAACTTCTTTTGGACTAATAGTTAGTCCAACTTGACTATCCCTTAGCTCTTCCATGGTTCTTCCATATCCGATCCGTGTTTGCACTTCTTGTGGCGTTGCTTCACTATCTTTTTCATTTCCTTTCCTTTTTGCATATGCCTCTTTTCTCTGGATTCTGAGTTTTTCTTGCCTTCTTTCTAACTTCATCTTTTGTTCTGCTATAGACAAGTCTTCTTTCATGATAGCTACTTGATCTTCATTATGTTCTTTACTTGATGTGGTGGATAAGACATTTGGACTCCATTCATATTCATTGGAGTCTATTTCTGAATCCTAATCCAAGATTACTCAACTATACCATATTGGAATGCCGTATGGTGCAAAGAGTTCTCTGATTTCTACCATCTCTATTTTTACTGCTTCTAGAATATCTTGTGAAGCTTTTGTCTTTATTTGTATTTTCAGAATTTGTTGACAAGATTTTTCTTCACCTTGGATGATGATCTCCTTTTCTTTCTTTTCATGTTCTTCTTGCCTTTTTTATTATTGGTTATTGTTTCGGCCGCTTGATGTAGCTTTTATTGCCAATTTTCTTCTTTAAAAACTGATTTATTTCTCCATTTTTGTTGTTGATGATTATGTTGCTTTTGATTAGACTTGAAATATCCTAGCCCAGATGTATCTTCTGTGGATTGTGAGTGTGGACAAATGGGTTCTAAAATACCTTGATGTTGCTTACCAATTGGTCATTTTCCTTCATATCCCATCTTTTGCATGATTTCATATCCTTTACCATATTGTTTTATGGGAATATTGACTTCTGTTGTTGTTGCTATAGTTTTATCTTCATCTTTGTATAACCAACCAAGAATATCTTTGTCTTCATTTTCCTCTTCAAGAGTTCCAGCACTAACAAAGGTTCCTTTAAACATATGTTTTGATTTTCCTGATGCCTTTGATTGAATATCTGTAGGTTTCCCATATGACTTAGGGGAAAGTGGAAAATTTTGCAAAGAATACTTTCCCATTCCTTCATCATTTAACTTGAGCTTTTCTTCAAAATTTTATCATAACTTTGCTTGAATTTCTTTGGTAGGATATACTGATTCTTTGTTATGTGGAACTCTTGTATCTTTTGTTGGCTTCAAATTATTGCAATATTGACTGGAATTTGCAATTATAGTGATTTCTTTTCCTTCATGAGGAAATTTTACGCATTGATGATATGTAGAAGCAACTGCTTGCATCTTGTGAATCCATGGTCTTCCCAAAAGAATATTGTAGGAGAGGTTCAAATCTAAAACTTGACACAATGTATCCTTTTCCACAGGTCCTATCTTTATTGGTAGCACAACAGTCCCTTTAGAAGAACGTTTTGCTTCATCATAAGCCTTGATGGTTATTTTCTTTTTTGGGTCTACTGCATTCTCTGAATATCCCAAAGCTTTTATCAAACTTAATGCACAAATGTTTAATCCAACTCCTCCATCTATGAGAACACATTTGACATGAGTTTTATTTATAGAGACTTCAACATGTAAGGGAGCATTGTGAGGATGTTGCAAGGATACATCATCATTTTCAAAAAATGATAAGAATGAGGAGCTATGAGGTGTCCTACCATATTTTGGAATTGTTGTTTCCACTAAAGCTTTCTCCAAAATGTCCTTATGCATTGGTTAAATCTTGAGAAGTTCCAGAATTGATATTTGAGCGAGCATTCATTGTAATTGCTCTACTAAATTGTATTGTTGTGGATTGGGTGTTGGCTCTTTTTCTATACTTGGAAAGTTAACCTTTGCTTTGCTTCTCATGATAACATTGATTGGTTTTGAAGATGAATTTTCGTTAACAATAATCACATTTACTACATCATCATATGTATAAGTGTAATTCACCTTGGTTTTTCCTTTGTCATCTTTTAATTGGGACAATTCACCTTTGTCATAATTTGGGAGTGGAGTTTTCAAAGCCAGGTGTGATTTGTTCATTTTATGGCTATCCATTGTAATGGTTCCATTATCGTTTAGATCTTGGATAAGGTGTTTCAATCTCTGACAATCATTATTTAGGTGTCCTTTATTCTGATGATAGTTGCAAAAATTATTGTCATTCCACCAATTGGGCTTCATTGGTGGTTAATAATTTCTTGTTTCTGGCAAAACAATCAATTTATTAGCAAGTAAAGTTTTTAGAGCTGATTCTAAAGATTCTCCAATGTTTGTGAATTTTCTTCAAGCATTGGAGAAAAAGGAATTAGCTTTATTGTTTTTAGGATTGTTATTGCTTGGGTTTTGACTTGATAGATTGAAAATTGGTTGTTGTTGTTTTGTATTACTATTATCGTCATTCCCTTCATTGTTGGCATTCCTATTCTTTGACCAGAACTTGGGTTTGTTATTACTATTGTTGTTGTTGTTGTTGTTGTATGAATTATTGTAAATTTTTAGTTCTCCTTTCTTTACCATTGTGTTCTCTATTTTTAGTCCATTCTCGATCATTTTGGCAAAAGAGGGAGGACATTGCATCCTTAGTCGATAACTCATTTCACTGATAAGATTATCAATGAATATGTCCATTTTTCTTGATTAGGTACATCTTGGGGATACCTATTAAACATGCATTTCCATAGTTGTAAGAAAATCATAAAGGATTCACCATTCTTTTGTTTAACATTGCAAAGATCTAGCATCGTTATTTCATTCCTTATATTGTAGGAATATTGTGAAATAAACCTATTCACAAGTTCTTCAAAGGATTTGATTCCGGATGGTAATCTTGAAAACCATTCCATTGATTGTCCATTTAAACTTCCAGGAAAAAGACGCATAAGGTAAGTTTCATCGTGAGAAAATTCCATGCTCATAGTACAAAACTCCCTAATGTGATATTGAGGATCAGATTTTCCATCGTATTTGTCATATTTAGGAATCTCACAATGTTGCAAAAATGGTATCATATTCAGATTTTTATCAAAAGGATATGGGCATATATCTTCTAATGAATATTTCTTGGAGCTTGTCCCATTTTGCATGTCTTGTATTTGTTGTTGAAGAGTTTGTACTTGTTGAGTAAGGTTTGATAGGGGATTATCTACATAGTTTCTTCTTGTTTCTTTGTGAGTCTTTTTGTCACTACGCTCTTTTCTTTTATCATCCCTTTCTTTCCTTATTTCTCTGTTACTTTCTTTGTTCACATCTTCATTATTTTGCTCATCTATTTTTTGGGTGTCTCTGCATCTTGTTTCAAGCTTTCCATGTTAAAGTCTTGTGGTAGTTTAGCTCCATATTTTGCCAACATTAAGAGATATTTTTCTTTTTGTTTTGCCAACAATTTTTCCAGTAGCCTATCAAATTTGAAATCTTTCTCAAGGTCTCTAATGGTGCTATTGACTGCTTCTTCATCAACAGCGGTAAATCCAAGAGTGTGGAATATAGGAATATCTTCTTCCTCCATTTTTTATTGTTTTCTAAGTTTCTCGTGTTGGGCTCTAGTCCAAACTGGCATGTGATTATTTCAATGTTGTTGAAATTCCCAAAGGACAAAGTCAATAGGTGATTATTGGTTTAGGAAGATATGCTTTGTTGATCTTACCACTATTGTTTGTTCATTGGGATAAAGCATCTCTTTGTTGAAAGGAACATCTTTGTAGAGTTTCACCATCAAATTCTATACCATAGCCACGTAAGTAGTGACGAAAATGGTGTAAGAATGTCCTATGTTTCAATAAGATCTTGCAATTCATATACAAGAATCTTATCCTTTTCTGAGTAGCTTTATAACTGGGTTTTGTTTTCTTAAAGTGATACTTAAAAGTCATATAAGCATTTGAAAATTCACAAGTTTGTTTGATTCCAAAGTTGGTGTGATTTTGGTTTTGATATAACCTAGGTTCAAAATAGGAAAGATATGTCCAAGATTAAGAACCTAGTATAGATTTGATCAAGCTTCATGATAGAGGATTTGATTATCCTGATGAGAAACTTGACAAAAGATGTTGATTTTTTGCACTTAAGATAGTAATTGAATCGATGGCTTGTTAAATGTTGATGTTTATAGAACCTTTTGAGTATAACTTGTTGGATTAGTAACCTAGTTGTTTGAGCTATTTTGAAAAGTATGTGATGGTTTAGAGACAAAACCTACCTCAAGAATTATTTTGTTGTTGATGTTTTGATACTTTGATTTTGGTCTGGTGTTTCAACTGTTGGAAAGCTTTTGTATTACCCTTTTTGATCAAACTTTTTCAGAAATTTATTGGATTTTTGTTCTGTTGTACATGATAATTTTCTTCAATTTTTGACCATTTGGAACATGTTACAAACATAGAAGACACAGTGTTTAATAAACAAAATGCACAAGAAAGTACAATCCCTATGGCAAGCTAAGACAATAGCTGTTGAATCTCATGTGGAGTTTCCCCCGAGGCTATGCTATTCAAAGTGGATATTTAGATGCTTGACCCCACTAGCTCCACCCTCGACACTCACTTCTTCGGGGCAAACAAACACCAGTTTCCATGAAATCTCCTCATGGCAAACTTTATATCTCTACTAGGAACTGTATGTATGTGAGCCGCTTCAGAGGTCCGACCTCCTGCACCAACAACTAGGAGGATTTTGGCAACTAGTACAAGTCATTTTTAGTAAAGGCTTCTAGTCATGTGGCCATACATGCAGCACTTTCAGCTCTGTAAATACAGAAGGTTCCCAACCTATAGAGGTTACGCTCCATAGGGTTAATGGGAAAACATAGTGTCGGTATGAACTTATTAGCACATGTTGTTTGAGACTTTCATCACAAACACGATTTATTTATAGTGGATTGGAAGGACTCGGTATTATCCCATTTTCAATTTAGGTCATTCCCCTCTCACTAGCCCCCTCAAGGCAGCTCAGGAAGGTAGTCCCTCTAAAAGGATTTTAATTTCTTGAAAGCAAACAAAGCATAAAAGAGTGGGTTTGGCTTTTTGGTCACCCAATTAAGGGGAGAGCATATACCTACCACTTTTGAGACACGGAATACAAGTGTTCTTTTTAATCTTTTCAAAGCAATAATTGGCTAAGTCCTATTTGGAGATGTTGCTCCAACAAGCATGGTGTTCATTTTAGCCCTTTTAAAAGTCTATGTGCAACTATTTTAGAGAAAATACCAAAAATGCAAATTGCATGTTGTCAATTCATCCTCTTAGTTAAACTAGATGAACAAGATATGATATATTACTTCCCAAATGAAGACTTTTAATTAGCTAGATGATAAAATGCATAAAATTTGTTTTAAATGTCATCCTGCACATGCATTTTAGTAATCTAAAATATCTGATTTCTTGGACATTCGGACCTACAAGAAAATTTTGTTAGTTTTATAAACAACCTAACATATGCGCTATCTTTCTATTCAAAAGTGCTAAACTGCAGATCAAAAGCGCTAACTTAGACTACAAAAGCGCTGCTCTATGGATACAAAAGCGCAATTTCTTTGACATATGCGCTAACTTTAGATGCAAATGCATGAACCTATGATGCGAATGCATAGAATTTATGACAAAAGTGATAACATATGATGCAAGTGCACAGTTTTTCACACAAAAGCGCTAACCTACATGACATATGTGCTAACCTATCATGCAAATATGCTAACATGTCGAACAAAAGCGATATAAAATTTCACACATGCATGAATCTGCATTACAAATGAGTTAATTTAACTTTTTGCAAGATTTTTAAAGGTATATGCGAGGTCCAGCCCCACGGTGGGTGTCAAAATGTGTGAGCTTGAATTTCATCCTCAAAATGTTACCTGTAATAAAGTTAGTTTCACAAAATACAATGGAAATGCATATAGGAAATCCACAATCCACTAATGAAACTACATGAAATACATACTAAAATAAAACATTATTTTACCTTCATGGCTTATGTCTCATTGTGTCCTAGCTCCACTGTTCCTGGTTGCAAATGGTGTGCTCTCAGATAATGCACAGTTGGCTTCCAAGATGGCATATGAAGAATGGAGTAATAACTTGTAGTTAACTGACACTATGATATACAAATTCTACATGATTATGCTAAAATGATTATACTATGATGCTATATGATGATTGCTATATTTCTGTTTTCTTCAAAAACTCACGGATGCATAAGATTAGCTTGCAAAATGCACTTGCAGTCTCTTGAAGTCTAACTTGAAGATTCTTGAAGATTAACTCTCTCAACTGAAGCTCTTGATTTTATAGACTTTGAGAGGATAAGATGATGTGGCTCAAATCAATGATCCTAATCAGATCTGTAGTTTTGAAAGGCTATGAGCAAAGGTGAAGGTTGAGAGAAAGGGGGAAGGAGAAGACAAGTGTGACTCATCTCACCTTGACTAGGTTGCTGACTGAGGGAATCTAGGGATGGTTGGAGGAAATTTAGGCATGAGAGGACAAGTGGACTCAAGTCCTTCCTAAGATGTAGGGAGTGTTGGAGAGAACATAGGAGATGGTTATGAAATATGTGTACGTACACAATTTTCATTAAGTTTGGAAGTTGGAGATAAATGATAAATTAATATTTAAGAAATATTAATTTCCTTAGCCACATGTTTGATGAGTTGGCAAAGGGAAGATAAATTGGAGATGGAGGGTGAGTTGGATAAGAAAGATTAAATAATTTAGGAATTATTTAATATTTGAGACTATAGGATAGGAGAATAACTATTAAATATTAGATATTTAATTGATTGGAGGAGATAATTAAATATTAAATATTTAATTAACTTGGTTAAAAAAATAATTAAATATTAGATATTTAATTAATTAGAAGAATATGATAAATGAATTAATTAATAAAATATTAATTAATAGAAAGACATGAAAATGAATTAAATTAATTAATCTTTTCAAATTAACTATTTAATAGAAGAATAATTATTAAATAAATATAAAATATTTATTTTATTTAATTTCTCATAGCCAATTTTTATGTGTATACAATTAGTATAGCTAAAAGAAAATCTAAAGGCTAAAAAGTAATTCTTACCTTCAGGAGAGATTAACATAACACCACCTCCAGAACCAACCTTGCTCCTCGAGTCATCAAAATAGAGTTGCCACAATTCATTGTTCTGTTGATCACCTTGCTAATTGGATAATCGATTGTCATCCTTTTCAAGATTAGGGATTGCAACACCTTCCTCATGGATCATGTAGACACCTAGCTCTAATTCTTCCATATGCTTGAATGGATCTTCTTCATCATTTTCTACTTCCCATTCATCTAATACTACATCAGGTATCCCTTCTATTGGGTTGTTTCAATCTAGGATACCAGGTTGTTCATTAGGTTCATGTATAGATAAATTTGCATTAATAGCACTTGGGATGTATGGTTCTATATGATCATTAGCTAAAAATTCTGATTTGATGGTCACTTTGGTACCATATCTTGTTCTAAAAAACATGTGTGACCAATCAGAAGACAAATACCCACCCAACTTGGTTGTGAAATCTCTGGACAAGCATAAAGCAAAGTAAGGTGGAAGATCTATGATGTAGACATCTTGTGGGATTGAGAAGTTTGGGCATGCATGCAATATGAGATCCAAATTTTTAATCACACCTACTATGTTTACTGTTGTCCCATCTAGTTGGACTACTCCTTTTGAAAGAGGCTCATATGTCAAACCTAGCTTATAGACTATCTTCTTTGGCATGACAAAACTACTTGCACCTGAATCAATCATACAATTATGTGCTAGGTGCTACCCTATGATTAAAGTTAGATAAAAAGGAGGGGGTTTAACCTTTTGAGTTTGTCACTCACCCTTCTTTTCTTGAGGAGCATTGGATAAGACTACTTTGGGTTGCTCATTAGGAAACTCTTGTGACAAAGAGATGTTACACAAGGCATTTTTAAGCAAATCCTTTTGCCCTGGAAGAGATAAGGAATCCCACATTGAGAGATTGACATGCATCTTTTCCAATTGATCTAAAATATTAAATGAGCTCGTACTAACCTTCTACTACCCTCTTTTAACAACAGCATCATCTTGAACTTGTTTTGTATGTAATTGACTTCTTGGTTGATCCTTCCTTACTATTCGGAGTGGGTTGAGGTCTAGGTCATGTTTGTTGGCTTGTAGAAACCTGATTGATGCCTTTATCAGCTTGATGTCCTATATCAATGGCTCTCTTTTTGGACCGTGTATTGGTCTCAATAGAAGTGTAGGACTGATTCTGATCTTGTGGCTGATTTACTCCACAGAATTCTTCACCTTGCCAATTGACCAAGGTAACATTTGGGCCTTGTTCAGAATGAGAAACTTGTTGATCATGAGTTCCATGAGTACTATCTTCTGAGAGAACAACATTATTTTGAACCATGAGTGCTTGATGTAGCATACCATCTAAATAAGTGGTCTGATTAAGAGGTTGGTTGCAAGGATAACACCAATCATAATCCGATGCCATGTTGTTTTGAGTTGGGATGATATCTTTGGATGTGCTGGTAGTGTTGGGATTATAAGGTATATTGGATCTTTGGTTATAATTTCTCCTTTGACCTTGAGGGTCATCTTGATAAGGAGGCATGTTCTGCTAGTTGTTCTGATAAGGAGCTTGATAAGGCTTGGTGTTCTGGTAAACTTGCTTCTCAATATTGGTCATTTTGTTACCAAAGCCTTGGAACATAGTTTTCATTTCATTTTTAAACTCCTGAAACTCTTGATTTGGGAGTGTGATAGTATTTGTTTGGGTTGCAACTTGATAATACAGTGTTGGTAAGGTGGGACAACGACTAGAGGAGGCTCTAAAAGAGGTACAATAGGCTATATTTCTAGAAATATGGGCATTGGGGCCTAGGGGCTATCTTGCCAGCCTGAATTAGACAGTTTTTTTCTCTAAGAGAAACATCAAATGCATTTGGTAGAGTATTTGCACCCATAGACTGAATCATCACTTAAATGTCACTATTAAGGGCTCTAAGATAAGATAGAAATGCATGAGTAGGAGTAGGCCTTACCGTGATAGGGATTCTGCTCCAAGTCTTCTGGAAACAAAAATTGAAGTCAGTCATTTTCTCTTGAAGGGGTCTCTTTATGGTACTCAATTTTTCTAATAGTGACAAATGGTCAGATTTGTCCTCAAACTATGAATTTAATCTATCACCCAGCTGATCCCAGGTATCAATTGAGTTTACAGGTAGTCCTCTGAACCACTGAAGCACTTTCCCTTTAAATGAGGTAGCCAAGAGTCTGATTGCAACAATCTCTTATCTGATATGATGTACACCACACAGCAAAGCTACATCCCTTATATGTTCGATGGGAGTGGCCTGATCTTCTCCTATGAAAAAATGTAGGCTTTTCAATGCTGCTATAGGGATATCATCATAATGAGTAAAATTCAAAGGGCTACCTTGATTAAAAGGTACAAAAGGTTGAGCTCTTGGCAGAGCCATTGGGATAACAGGTGGATTTACTTGTGCTATATGGGTAATAGATTGTTAAATTGGAGTAGTTGCAAAAGGAGGATTTATGTGGGTGGCAACATTAGGCTGAGAATTAGGTAGAGGAGAAGAATTAGAAAGGAGGTCAGAATCTAGAGTTTCTTGAAAAGATTCAACTGACAAACTTTCTAGAAACTCAATAGTTGAATTTGTTGTTTTCTCTATCTTTTTCGTTGTCCTTGACCTTCTCTGTGATGGTGGTAGCTCAATATGCTCAACTAAATCCTTTCTCTATCTGGTTTGATATTTTCTCATATGCTACAATATATCACTGAATCTACAAAGAAACCAAGAAAATCAATCGCCAGGTATGAAAATTGGTGCTTCTAAAGGCTAGAATTGCTACTTCTCACACCAAAACCAGCAAAAGTGAATATTTGTTGAACTGAGATAGCTCAAACATGTCCCACCAAGTGTGCCAAAAATTGTTTTCACTCAAATTAAACCATAAATGCACAAGTTGAAAAATCAAGCAACTTGGTGACACATGGGATAATTCTCAAGCCTATGGATTGCCTTTAGTGAGAACTAACCTCCAAATGAAGGGGTGGTTTCCTATGAATAACTCTACATATTTACTGAGGAAAGGGATAGGAAAACTAAAAATGAAAATAGAAAGACTTGCAAATGCTAAACCAAAGTGAAGCATCAATAAGATATCTCAAAATGATAGAAATACAATCTTAAAAATATCAATCTGCACAAATAGACTTCTAGTTCATAACACATAAATATTTCATGCAAAGGATTTAAACTTCAAGAAATTGAAAGGAAAGAGAAAAATTTCACAATCAGCCAAATGAACCAATTTATCACAATGCACAACCTATGACTTATGAATGAGACAGAAAATTTAAAGGTTATTTAAACAATAATACAATAAACTAGCTCTCAATCATGAATAAGAAAATGAACTGTAAAGACATAAGGCATAAGCTGGTAATTTTTATTTAGAATTTTGTCATAGAACTACTGCATATGAGCTACAAGAATGTATTCCCTGCTAAAACCAGCAAGAGAATGATCAAGAACTAGACAAGAAAGATAAAACTTTTTTCCCTATATACAAAAACCTTCCAAAAGGTAGAGGAAAGATAACTCCAGAATGACTGAAGCTAAACTGCCACTAAAAATATCTATTCTAAAAAATGATCCTCTCATAGAAAAAAAAGCCACCCAAAAAGGCTTTAAAACATAAAAAAAAAACTCATGCAAACTTGCTCTTAAGTGGGTAGTTCAGTTCCAATTATTAGTCAACTAAGGGTTGACCCATGTGGCACTCAAAAATCAATCCTTATCACCTCAATATCACAAGAAAGACTCATGCAGACTTGCTCTAAGCTAGGTAACCAAACCTCAAACTACCTGATGACTTCTCTTCTCATTACGCATGGATCCCTGGACACTACGTTGCTTGCCACCACTTTTGGCTTCTGATTGTAACTAGCATTGCTTTCTTCATCGGATCATCAGGTTAGCACTAAAACACTTATTCTGATGGCCAATGATATTTGCATTTCACCTACTTTTATGTTAGGTTCACCACATGTCACTTCCTAGTTGGTTCTAGGGTTCATGCCCTACCATCTGACTTTGTTCTTCATCTAATCTCTACTATGTGGTGCATTCGCATTCATTCTGAACCCACCTAGATGGCCACCTCAAATACCACATCGCTAGTCACTATGTTACGGGGGATAACCATTGAGCATCTTCATCATGTAGTATAGCGATGGCCCTCAGATCTCTTGCATCACCATTGATCTTGTTTCAACTTGCTTGACCTTTAACCTCAGCTGATTTTCTCTCTTGTGCCACATGTCAACATGTGGTACCCTCTGATTAGCTCCAAAGATCCACCTAGGCACCACCTATCTATCAGGCCTACCACACATCTTGTTTTGTCAGATATCATTCTTTCTGCCAAACAACTCCCTCAGTGAGCCATTTACAAGTCTCATCGAACCTGCAGTTTCATCAATATTATTCTTTCGACGGGACTGCTTCCGATTTCTTCGATATACCCTATGTTGATGGAATTGAGCCTTCGGTGAAACCTTTTTGGGATTCATTATGACCAAGGTCTTCTTGATAAGCCACCCATCTGTGCCATGTCATCAATCACCACTAGACCGCCACCTGTCTGCCACCTGTCCTTGGTCTTATACTCTCTACCCCACCACGTCATCAATCGCCAAGTTGCAATGATATCTGGTGAGCATCTGACCATCGTGACATAGCGACAGCCATTGGATTGACTCTAATCTACATTCAATCTTCCTTACTTGCTCGACGTTTAGTCTCTTCCTGCCAACTGATCACAAAATTAGGACACCTTGAGATGCGCATGAATGCGGGGTCAACCACTTCCTTAATCCCCCACTTGCCAAAATCCCGTAAGCTTTGACACTATAGTTACTTATGATCTCATATTTAAAAGTGATAGACTCCCTTTGTGCAGCCAATGTGGGATAAATGGTCTTCCTACCTGGCAACTGAAAATGCTTGGAAGTTCTCTGACCTTTTAAAACCCTCTTTGGCACCCAAGTAAAAACTTTACACAGGTCGATTACATTTGCTCTGAGTTTCTTTTGGCCTTACGATTTTTAAAACCACACCATTTCATCTACAATGGAGCATAATATCTCTATGATCTACAGCATGCTGAGCTCAACCCTCATGGGAGCCACATTTTAAACCCACATGCTATCTTACTTTTCCTGTATCTACACATGAAGCAAACAAGTTAGATAGAAAGAGTGCATTTCTGATTTCTCATTCATGATTTGACCTTTTTCAAAATGAATGAATGAAAGGCTTCATTAGGGCACTAAATTTGGCATGTGCAAAATTTGGTAACACAAACTTCGCTTTACTTTTATCATCTAGTCTGTTCTTGTCTACCATAGCATTCTTGATCGCATTCTTGCTTCTACAATATTTTGCAGTTTGATTGGATTTTTTGCATGCATGACAAACAACATTTCCCTGCATAGGCCTGAAGTTCATCTAATTTTGTCTCATCCTACATTGATTAGAAATGTGTCCTAATATTCCACAAGCATAGCATCTCTTATTCTAAAAATTATTTATCATTATTCTGCACATGTCTGAGTTATGACCAAAGTTGTTACATATGAAACATTGAATGGTAAAGGTAGGACCGTTATTCATCCCATTATTCATCTTATTTCTACATTGACTTGCCATATGACCAAATTTTCCACAAACAAAACATTTACCATTGAATTTATAAGCATTAGGATGTCTTACTGGTGGTTTCTTATTCTTTTGATGATTGTTTTGTCCAATACTAGAGGATTCTCCTTTCTTAAATCCAAGTCCTTGCATGTCTTTCCCATGTCTCTGACTTTCCAGCATCTCATGTAGTCAGGCTAAGCTAGCTTTGAATTTTTCTTTGTACTCATTAGTAGTAGAAAGCTCATCTCCAAAATTATGATGTACCTTTCAAGTTCATGTCCATCAATCAAGTTTCAACTAACCATTCTCATAGTTCAATCTATAACATTCATCATATATGTCCTTCAATAACTAAGTCATATTTTCTTCATTCTCAATCTCCTTTGTCAGCTTCATCACAATGGATTTCATCTCATTCTTCAGGGCTGCATTATCTCTAGAAAGCTTCTCACATTCATTTATCTTATCTTGTAGGGATTGATTGTCAACACTTTATTCTTCTTTCTCCTTGGGTTTATCCATCAATTATTTTCTCTTCTCTCTCTCATTGTACACACTTTTTATTTCAGGGATTCAATGAAATTTTCAGCTACTTCCATACTTCTCCTTAGAATACTCTTCTCCTTCATAGTTGAATCATGATATTCAAGTGCTACAGTAAGTTGTTTCTATTAGGGTTCCCACAGATACTGAGAGGGGGGGGTGAATCAGTATCTAAGTGGTATTCAAATTTTCTTAAGTTAAAATGTGCAGAACATAAAGTAGTAGTGTATCGGTATGCAAGAATTAATGTAATAAACAGAATCAAAAACATCCACATGAAAAGAACACCATAACCCAAGATGTTTAACAAGGAAACCCAATGTGGGAAAAACCTTGGTGGGATTTGTGACCCACAATATTCACTTATTGGCCAATAAGAGAATATTACTTACAATAGGGCCCTGCACATGCAGGAAGGCCAATTGCCTAGAGCTCACTGCTCAATGAGAAGTCACACTGACTTACAATGAGGATTATACTAATCCAATGATCTATATTGCTTTATAATAGCATCTCTAATGCTAGATTTAGTACCGATTCTAACTCTATTCTTTACATATATCATTGACCTATAATTCGCACATTAGGTCTGCCTAATAATTTTCCTTTTTTTTCGCCTTTTTTTTTCTTTTCAAATGTATACAATGATCTCTTTTATATACAAGAGTCATTTTACAATTTGCCAAGTCAGCTTGCAATAATAATCAAAAAATTACATATCAAAAATCTTGTCGGCCTCTGTGCCGGTATACATATTTTCTTCTGTGCCGGTGCCGGTGTTGGTGTAGAGTGATCTTGTTGATGCTGGTGCACTGTCTTTCTTGAATAATACTTTGTCGGTATGATGTCTTGCCGGTGCCATAGGATTGTAAGGTTGCCATCAATGAAAACACCTTCAATCACACACAATGTCTCATTGGAGTGTCCATATGCCAACAATCTCCCCCTTTGGCATTGATGGCAACACTCATGAGAAATTTCAAAAAGGTGTCCAAAATGTGTAGACCAAAAATTTACCAAAAATATGAAGGGCTCTCCCTAAGCATATGATTCCTGTCTTTGAACTTTCTCATCCTACTACTCCCCCTTTGGCATCAATGACAAAGGTTGTCAAGATGTTAGTAGAGTTTGTAGTTATACTGGTCCATATCCTCAACCTTGTAGTTGGGTAGTTATTATTTGAAAAAGATCGCCCAAAATTAAGTTTATACTATCCATAAACTTTTTGCTATCTTTTATTGCTATTTTAGTCCTCTTGACAGTACCGGTGAGATGTTGCAATTGTTCTACTGGTGTTTTACTTCCCAGTGTTAATGCCTCTGAGATTTCCTTCTGTAGAGATGCTAGATAGTCCAATCTTGGACTCAGTTTAGATCTCAAGTGTTTTTCCTTATTTATTATTGTCTCTTTCTCTTTCTCCTATTTAAGTAATTCTGCCATTGAAGTGTCCTTTTTCTTTCTCTTCAACACTTTTCCCTTCGGCAATTCGGTGCTAAGTGTTATGGCTACTTCTTAGGCTTCTGTCTCCTCTTCGGTGATGGCTAGAACTCCTTTGATAGGTGTGGAGGAAGACTCTTCTCCAAATTTCTTAGTTAATGCCTTAATCATTTTTGGAGCTTTTCTTGTAGCCTTAGGTACTACAATGCTCATTTTTACTTTTTCCTTCATCTCTTCATAGGTTCCATACCTCAGCTCAGTAGTATGCCTTGGCAATGATAGATAGGCATTGATTTGCTATTGTGTGATATCAAAATCAATCTCATAACCCATAGGTGACAAAGATTGAGTCCTCGGTTCCATAGCATTCATATAATAGTAATTGGTGTCAACCTCAAAACATATTTCATCTTTATATTTTTCTACCAGTTGTGGTGGAATCCGGTACCTATTATGCATTTTCTCTTGGAACTTGTTGAAGTAATCATCCATTATATCATTAAAGTTATCACCTAACTTCTTGATGAAGTCATTGATCTGATGGGTGATTGGTCAGTGTAGTTCCCAAACAACTTTACCAACTGTTGGAAAAAAATTCTCAAAATAGAAAAACATACATACAAGTAGTGATCCAAATTTTAGAGTATTTTCTGAGTTGTTCTTCTTCGACTTCCTGATTGTGTGTAGATTTTCAAACAAGTTCTTCAGCAATACTTCACACAAGTCAATTTTCATGCCTTTCTTAACAATTTTGTATGCTAAGTCCACTGCTGCACAAGGTACACTATTTTCCCTTGCCAATTGGAAGAAACAGTAACCAATTACTCTAATGGAAAATTTGAGTTCAGGATCAGTGACATTGTTCAACTTCAGACCTCTGTAATCTGATTCAACTCCAGTCAAACTGATCAATTCCTTTTGTGATATCATTTTCTGTGCTCTGGCATGATCATAGATAGGATATTTGGTGATCAGATGAATGATTTCTTTAGTGATCTTAAATGGTTGCTCTTGTAACCACATGAAATCATCATGCACTTAGCTTAGTACAAACTTGACCCATTGGGGTTTGAACACACGGGGATAAGTTAGGGCTTTAGTCAATTCCTTGATTTTGATATGCTCATACTTGCTATCCATTTTACCATCTGTGCACAATTCATCATATGCATCTTTGATCTCAACATGACCAAATTCTTCAACATGACATTTTGTGAAGAATCTCACATCCTCGACTAACAAGACTCGATCTGGGATGAGTGAAAAAGTAGTTTTGTCATCCGGTGCAAATGCAATTTTGGGAGTCAAAGAGTATTTTAGTGAGGGCTTTTCCACATTTGTGACAACAATGGGGTCTTAGATCTTAGATGCCATTTTGATTTCAGATAAAAATTGACATAGGAACCTTAGGGTTTGAGAACTAAACAAATGGCAGATGCTTCACACTCAGCAGATAATAACAACTTAATGAGTTTGGTAAACCAACTTAGCAATGTGATGAGATTCGATGTAAATACCTTAGATTTTGCTTTGAAGATGGTTTGATCGCCTTGATTCACTCTGCTCTGCTTCTTGAAAACTTGGTGAATGAAAATGACTATGAAAAACCTTTTAAGTACTCAAAAATACCTTGTCGGGCTCCATGCAAGTTAGGTTAAAGACATTAAATGCTCTCGGTTTACTTAACTTTCTTTCCCTTTTTTTTTTGTGCTTTAACCGAGTAACCAGATTTCCTTCATATACCGACTTGATAGGCTTCCTAAATTCACCAACTTCACAGTTTTCCTTTAAAGTACTCCAAAAAGACTTTGATAGAATTTCAAGATTACTACTACATCTTACTATGCAGATTTTGAATTTAGTACATACTAAAATAGGAACTGTTTCAAATTTAACCTTGTGAGAATGGAGTCCCTTCATACCTTTGTCGATTAATTTGGAGTGGAAGCACCTAACTTAGTAGGTAAGGTGCTTTCTTTATTTGACACAATTTCCTTCTTTCTCCAAATCATCTTTAATTTCTCTTTTATTTCCTCAGTGTCTTTTCTAGGTTGATCTCTACAATCTCTAGCCAAGTGTCCAGCTTTGTGACAATGAAAACATGCCATACCAGGATTTCTCCATGATCTTTGGTTATTCATTCCAAACCTTATAAAGTAGTTGGCACTTATATGTCCATATCTTCCACAACATTCACACCATATCCTTGTATTGTAATCCCATGGTACTGCAGAATATTGTCGGTAACGATCTGTGTGAGTTTGGTAACCTCTAGTATTTGCTCGGTGTGCAAACCACATGTGGTTCTTTTGCTTAAACCAACACTTCTTGGTACTATGTCCATATCTATTGTAGTTTTTACAAAACCCTTTGAATTTTGCCTTCTGATAATTGTTAACAGACTTTGTCCTACATTGATTAGATGTGTGACCATATTTATTGCAATTGTAACAATAACCATTGGTCTTAGTGGTATTCGATTGCTTACCTTTTCTGATTTGACACATGTTGGCAGTATGACCTTGATTTCCAAAGTAGTAGCAAATAGGCTTCTTCCTTTTGATGTAATTCCTTCTTCCAGCTTGCTTTGATGATTCTCCTCTCTCAGTAGTGTAGATTCCCTTCTTGGTAGAGTCTTTTCCTTTGTAACCAAGTCCTCTTTCTTTGTAGGGTCGTCTTATGTTCAATTGCTCATCCAACATCTTTGATGCTTCATAACTCTTCTTCAGTGTTTCCTTGGATTTCTTCTCTGTTTCAAGTTCATTTCTCAACCTTGATACTTCAAGTTTCAATGCTTGATTCTCATTATTTTTCAGATTTGCTTCATGATGTGTATAACCTAGTTGATCTGTCAGATTTTGTTGAATACCAGTTAACCTTATGATTTCATCATTCTTATCAGATACTAAGACTTCAAGTTGTTATTTCTCTCTTTGTAGATCTCTTGCTTTATCCTCAGCTATCTTTAATGCATCTAGATTTTCAATCATCTATGTACTAAAATGTTCATGTTCTCTTTTCATTGCTTTTAGTTGATCAGCCAATGCTTTGTTCTTTTCTTTCAACATTCGAATCATTTCTTCAATTTCTTCAGATATACTATTCTCAGATGATGTCTCAATTTGTTCCACTAACTCTTGAGAATCCTGCAAGTCATTAGATAATCTTCTCCTTACTTTCGGCAATTTTTGCATTTGCCTTTGCATGTCTGCAATCACTTGATTCGCATTATCTAGCTCTTCTTGTAGAAACACAATCCTCTGAGATTGTTTATAGCCTTCCATTAATAAGATCTTTCTCTTTAGGTAGTTAAACCCTTTTCCAAGATTCAAGCTCTGATACCAATTGTTAGGCCCAATATGGAAAGCTAATGTACTGAGAGGGGAGGGGTGAATCAGTACTTCAAATCCTTTTCTCAACAATATTTTTACTATTATGCATAAACAGAATAGTGCAGTAACATAAAACAAAACTATAATCAACAGATAACATTCATACATGATTCACTGCATAACAGATATATTTTGGTCATGCAAAAACTCTTGGTTAGAGAGAAAAAAATGCAGTGGGGATGGTACCCACAACTTCACTACTACAATAATAAAGAGTGCTTGGTTAGAGCTACATTTAGCTATTTTTGATAGCTTACCCTGTTACGAGTATTAAGATCAGTTAGATCTACCTTACTAAAGGATTTATACAACACTATATAAGTGTAGCACCTGGTTAAAGGATTTACAATTTATAGACTTGGTTAGAGTCTTTTACCCTGTTAAAGGTTTCTTTTACAACTTCAAAATATTACAATATAATCATTAGAAATATCTGCAACTTCACATCTGAAATGCTGTAGCAGATTCTATATGCTCAAAATAAGATTACCTTGCCTATAGCATACCTCGATAACTCATAAAGTAACTCAGTAAACCCTTCTGTTTACTTTGTTCCTTGACTGTTCTCTAATAACCTTCTTGGTGACCTCTATGTCTCTATTACAATCAAAATACTCTGTGATTTCTCATGTATCACATAAGTCTTGCTTCATACACATATGCACACATATTTCTCACATTCACACCTCTTTCTAACCCTAAATTCATGCTGTATAAATAGACTTCTTATGTTGGTGATCTGATTCATTGCTTCGATCTTACAAACATGATTTCTTAAATAAATAACCATGCAAAATATTTCATTGGTTAGATGACCTCAAAATTATACAAAATCTATATGTACAATTTCTAAGGTGATAACGGTTCTGTGTGCCTTGATCTTGTAACACATTTTCATATGTGTGTCTAGGTTCAATGAATCTGGTACCACATTCCACTCTGTGTATTATCTTTACTGCTCGGTAGACATGAAATAACACTCAGTAGATAGCTCGGTGTCTACTGGGCTTTGTGACTATTTTCCTTCTGTAACTGACTAGGCTGTTCATACCGACTAAATATTTCGGTAGTGGTAACCGACTAGAGTATATAGAATGACTTTGTATATAAAACTAATGGCAATTTGGTAAGTAGTAACAGCTTGTTTATCTCTTCATGTGTCTTTCTTATTTTCTTGTCAATATCTATAGTCAGGAAGTTTGTTTTGCATGTGTCTTTATACAGATTTTTATACTCTTTTAACAAACTACACAGTTCTGGTAGAAGTGTGTCAAAGTCTTTGTTACACTTCTTAATTTCTTCCTCAAAGAATTTTTGTTTCTCCTTTTCTACAACGTCCTTTACAGATTCTACCTTTATTTTCTCAATATTTCCAGAAATGTATTTACATAATGTATCCAACTGTCCTAAAGAATCTTTATTATCTATATTACAATCAGGAGCGGTTATCTTCAAAATTCGTATTGAATCATCTATTGCTTTGGAAGCTTGAGAACTATAGTCAGTTATTTTCTTGATGGATTCAAGTAATACCTCAGTCACATTTGTTGACTTTGATGGTGACCCAACAAACTAAGTACCAGTGGAAGTTACCATGCTTGTATTGACCTCTGGCAGGTCAGTTTGTGTCTGCATTTCCTTTAGCACTGGTTTTCCCTCTTCATTTCCTACTGGTGGCACCTGTTCTGGAGCCTTTAGCTCTATCAGTTTCTCTGTTTGTACTTCAGATTCCATCTTTTTCCCTATATCCACTACCAGTTGCTCTGTATTTCTTGTTACCAGAGGCTCTTTAGCCATATCTGATTTTTCACTTGGGTCTTTATCAACTATTATGTTGATCTTTTGGGTATCAACATTTATAGTGAATAGGACTTCAGAATTTGTATTGCTATCCTCTGCATCCATGCTTTCAGCTATCGGTTGGTTTTCAGGGATTGCAATTTTTATAGGTAGAGGTAGGTTATCTTTAACCTTTATGCTTGGAGGTCCACCAATTTTCCCTTTCCCTTTGTCCTTATCCTTCTAATATACCTTAATAGGCTTGGGATTCCTATATTCTTCTTGTTTCTCTTTTTCAACCAAAAATATGTCCCAACCATCTTCTGTTTCCTCTAAAACCTCTGTAACTCTACCTGCCATCAGTGAAATATGCCGGTGTGCAATGGAAAAAACTATCTAGTTGGCCTGAGCTATCAGATCATCAATTTATTTTGGGGAGTTCACTGGATATACAGCAGGTAGTTTTTCTATTTTTATTTTCTTGTCCAGTTCAATTACTCCTTGCCTTCTAGCCTCAAGTCTTTTGTATAAGTCATCGGTAATTTCATTTATGAATTCCATCAAAAACTTTTTAAACATGTCCATGTGTAGTATTACACTCTCCTCAACTTTCCCTTTCTCATCAACCGATAGGGTGTCATAAATTTTCCCTATTTTCTTCAGTTTTCCTTCCTTTGTGATCTCATTTAACAAAATGTCTAGAGGTGTCAAGTCAGTTTTTGCCTTTTTCTTTTTCTTAGGGGTCAGCTTCTTTTTGGGTGTGACCTTTCTGACCAGAGATCTCACAGCTTGTTTCTTTTGCCTTGTCCTTCTAGGTGAAGAGGTGGTTGTCAGTGAGGGATCTCTTTTCCTAACAACTCTTTTAAAGGTTGCTGGCATGTCTCCTTCTGAAGAAGTACCTACCAGTGATAGATGAGCTTCAAGTTGTAGGGCTGCCAACTCATCTTCAGTTATGCCAGTTTTCTTTAATACATCTTCCTTAATGGCTTTTGCTTGTCTGGATCCTTTTCTCACAAAATATTCTACCTTCATCACTCTTTTCTTGGACTATATTTGTTTCTCTAATGTTTCAGCACTACCAAATGCTTCCTTCTTAGCTTCATTGGGGGCTTCCAGAAGTGCTTTGGCATAAGTTTCAACTATGTGGTCATCTATTTCATAGCCCATTTCTGTTACCCAGATTGCCTTAGGGGTGACTTCTTCCATCCATATTTCATCCTTTTTGATAACAAAGCATATATCATCTTTGTATTTATCTACAATTTCCTGAGATAACCTTGTCCTTTTCTTCATTTTTTGTCTTTAGTGCTTGGAAAAAGTCATGAATGTTGTTTTCCTTATTCTCACCCCTGGTATTGAACAGTTTTGTTAGTTGCTTTCCTATCGGTATGTCATATCCGAATTCTTTATATCCTATACCGGGAACTTGTTTTGTTATATGAAGCATTAGACACACTAACAGATTTCCAAATCTGAAGGTTCCTTTCTTATCCTTCTTTATCTTTCCAAGGTTGTCTATCAGTTCATCCTTTAACCATTCACAAATGTCAATTTTTGCATTGTCTGCTATCATGTCATAAGCACTCTTAATGCATAAACTTGAAACTAAGTTAAGTCTATTGGCATGAGTGGGTTTGTAACCTAATATCATGCTTATGAATCTTACATTTGTATCCTTTACATCATTAACCCTTAAAGATCTTTTATCAATTGTTGCACCTGTTAGGTCTATGACTAAATCATTTGAAACTTTCTTGTTTTTGTTTGGTCTTTTACTGGTGGCCAGTAACCCTATGACAGCCCTTACCACTTGCTTGGTGATCTTATGAATTGCATCTAACCAGAAAAATTCTCCATGAACTCTGCTTAACACTATCCTAATCACATCCTTAGGAAATTCAGGAATGCTAAAGATTTCTGTGAATCCTAGGGTTTCAATGATTTTGTGTTCAGCTTTGACATTGCCAGTATCATCACATATCTTAGTTTTGTACATGGTTTTGATTTCCTCATCTCCTAACTCTTCAATATTGTAGTGAATATACATTCTAGGGTCTTCAGCATATACAACACCTTTAGGGATTTGAGAAAATGCACCTAAGGTATCATCCTTCTTTGCTATTTTGGGGACCAACTGAAATACAGGCCTAGGTCTTTTAATTACTTCCACAATAGTAGGGTTCACTATGTATTCAATTGCAGAGGTGGATGCCATGATAAAATACCTTTTTCTATCTTGGATGGATGATTTCTTGGAGTGTGCTTGCTTCTTTCTTGAAATGCCGTAGCTCGGAAATCTTCGTGCTCTCTGAAAGTTTGAAATCACAATGAAATGAAATGGAGCCAAAACCTTATTTTATAAAGTCCTTTTCGCTACCTACCACATTAATTGCATGCCGGTTATGTATTCACTTAACTTTATTTGTCGATAATAAGTGATTTTCAACTTATTTTCTCTAACCAAGGGAATAATAGCACATGTGTCATTAGATTGCCAAACCCTCAAGACAATTTGCTTCAATTAGATGAAGAACTTCCTATCGGTGGAGCACTTCTCTGTCCTCCCGATGGAGCATCACTTTGTCCTGCCAGTGGAGCATTTGTTAGTTCTACTGGTGGAGGAGTATTCCCAATATTTAGATCATCTTTTCTAATCCATTGCTTTGAGAATTCTTGCTTAACCTCTTCAACTTTTTCTTTACCTTTTAATCTAGCACTTTTGTTGTCTACCGGTGTACCTTTACTTCTACAAAATTTAGCAATATGCCCTATCTTGTTACATGTATAACAAGTTACATTATTTTTCTAAATAGCTTTCCCATAAACTATGCTGGTTTGTGTTCTACATTGGTTTGATAGATGTCCAAATCTTCCACAAATATAACATCTTACATTCATTCTACAATTTTCAGAGTTATGACCAACTTTGTTGCATTTGGAGCATTGACTGGCGGGTGGATTGATATTCTGATAATTCCTAGATCTACATTTATTTGCCCTATGACCATATTTATTAGAGTTAAAGCATTTTCCATTGAATTTATAAGTATTAGGTGGTCTTACCAGTTTGTTGTGATCCTAAGTATTTGCAGTACTGGAGCTTTCTCCAACTTCAAATCCAATTCTAGAAGTGTCACCTTTGCATTTTTGATTCTTCAATAAGGTACCAAGTTCTTCTGAGCTTTTCTTGAATTTTTCTTTATGTTGATTTGCAGTTTCCAATTCCCTTTCCAAGATTTCTTTTTGTCTCATTAGTTCATTTGAGTCATTCTGAGTATGCATCAGATCTGTCTTCAACATGTCATTTTCATAGCTAAGTCTTGTGTTCTCATTTGCTGCATCACTTAGTCTTCTGGTCAAATCTTCTTCATTTTTCTTTCTTTCCTCAATCTCTTTGCAAAATCTCATAGTCATATCCTATATTTCATTTTCTGTTGTCATGATCTCTTGTTTCAACTTGCTTATCATATCATTAAGTGATTCCTTTTCATCATTCTCATTTTGTAATTTTTCACAGAGTTCTCTTCTCTTATTTCTTGTAATAGTAAGATTTTCTTGAAGTGCCTGAATGATATCCTGAGCTGCTCTTAAATCATCTTCTAATTTGATATTTTTCAACTTCTCTGCATCATAGTCAGTAAGAGCTCCTTCAAGTTGCTTCATCAGATTTTCCATCTTTACCAGTGTCAAGATCTTCCTCAAGCTGTTAGGCTTCTGAAAATAAAGGACCAAGCTCTGATACCAATTGTTAGGGTTCCCACAGATACTGAGAGGGGGGGTGAATCAGTTGCTAACCTATATTCAAATTTTCTTAAGTTAAAACATGCAGAACATAAAGTAGTAGTGTACCGGTATGCAAGAATTAATGTAATAAACAAAATCAAAAACATCCACATGAAAAGAACACCATAACCCAAGATGTTTAACGAGGAAACCCGATGTGGGAAAAACCTCAGTGGGATTTGTGACCCACAATATTCACTTACATGCCAATAAGAGAATATTACTTACAATAGGCACCTGCACATGCAGGAAGGCCAATTGCCTAGAGCTCACTGTTCAATGAGAAGTCACACTGACTTACAATGAGGATTATACTAATCCAATGATCTGTACTGCTTTATAATAGCATCTCCAATGCCAGATTTAGTACTGGTTCTAACTCTATTCTTTACATATACCCTTGACCTATAATTCGCACATTAGGTCTACCTAATAATTTTCCTTCTTTTTTTTCACCTTTTTTTTTCTTTTCAAATGTCTACAATGATCTCTTTTATATACAAGAGTCATTTTACAATTTGCCAAGTTGGCTTGCAATAATAATCAAAATATTACATATCAAAAATCTTGTCAGTCTCTATGCCGGTATACATCTTTTCTTTTGTGCTGGTGTCGGTGTCGGTGTAGAGTGATCTTGTTGATGCCAGTGCACTATCTTGCTTGAATAATGCTTTGCTAGTATGATGTCTTACCGGTGCCATAGGATTGTAAGGTTGCCATCAATGACAACACCTTCAATCACACACAATGTCTCATCGGATTGTCCATATGCCAACAGTTTCTGCAAACTGGAGTCTATTGATTCAACCTCTCAGGTCTTCCTCTACCTGTTAGGCTTCTTCCAAGGAACTAAGATCTTATACCAATGTTGGAATCAATGAACATTGAGAGGGGGCATGAATCAGTGTTTTATAATTTACAAACTTATTGAGCTGACTCTTAAACCACTGAATGTATAAGAATGAAAGAAAAGTGCAGAAACATAAAGCAATTATCCACACAACCATAACACCAAGATTTTTATGTGGAAACCTGGAAAGGGAAAAACCACAGTGGGATTTGAACCCATAATATTATTAAACTATAGCCAAAAGTATGATAATATTACATAAGGGGAATGCACTTGCATTTAGGCACACTCCCTAGAGCTCACTACTCAAATATAAAAGGGGCTTCAATCCAAAGGAAGGCTCACTATCTTACAGGCTATTACAATTGATTACAAAAATAAACGAACTAAAGTATAGCATCTACATATGCCAAAAAGTAGTTATGGTTAGGCTCAGATTATTTTCTACAATTAATTTGTCTCTTATGCTCTATTTATTTGCTTTGTCATACACCAAAGAACCAAAACCTTCAATCACATTCACTCATATAGACTTCTTTCACTCATAACATACACCAAAATGTTCAACCAAAATGATCTCATATATCTGCACCAACAAAATGAATCATTTACTAAGTCAGCTTCCAAAAAATGCATAACACGTAACATGAAATGTGTATCACCAAGTCAGCTAAATCCATCCACAAATTCATATGAAGACCAAAACATGAGGATAATAATCTTCCCATAAGTCGGCCCAATCACCTCAAACATGAAACCAGTCACCGAAATCAACCCAACAATTTTGCATCACACATTACACCAAAATAGCTTTGTTCTAACTAAATTACTGAATATAGGATCTTTAATCTTTCTCATGAATCAACACTGAATATCAAGATCACAAAATAAATTGCCATAAACCTCAAATCATCTACCTTTATCACTGCAACCAAAATTATCAAATCAAAATTAAGATATGCACAATAAACTCATATTCTACCCATTATTTTGTTCCACCTTTCAGACTTATGCCTCATGAACAATATGACTTATGGTAAATCAATGTTATGTACACTGGATGTAAATTCTAAATTGAGTTTCCATCAATGACAACCTCTAAGCATCTCTCATGCATCAATCTTCACCAGAACAGTGTCTCTTGCCAACATAGTCTCCATAGACAATGATCCTTAGATGCAGATGTCAATTCGGCAATCAACTTTTGTGCCCTGCTAACTTTTCTCCCTCATTAATTACTCCTAATCTATCCTATTCTACTAAAAGACTAGGTCGGGACTAGGGTATATACCGGTGTTTTTTACTCTGATGGCCTATGGTACCTCTGGACCCTCTCACCTCAATGCTTGTGTCATGGAATGCATGCCATAATTTATGCTCGCTCTACTCGCCAAGGACTCAATGAACTATGCATGACAATGACCCCTCCTTGGGGCCCATGTGTCTTATATAGGCCCTTCCTTCACCCTTCTATCACTTTTTCTCCATCCTCTCTTTCTCTTTACTCCAAAATTCTTCTCACACCCCTTTTCCTGTCCTCTTCATTTTTTCCTATCATTTTCTTCATTTTTTCAAGAAATTTTACAAAAATAAAATAAAATTTCCATTTAAATTCTCGAGGGGGCATACCTCACCCGTGTCTTCATGCTTAGGCATCTTCTTCATCTTTTGCTCACTGCCAATTTTGTTGTTGTGTAAAAGGGCAAAATGTAAACATTGAAAATTAATATTTAATTAATTTAAGCCTTTCCACATAATTAATGTAATTTTGTTAATCCCTTTCTTCTTAAAATTAATTAAATCAATTTTAATTAATTTTAGAACTATACCCTCATAATTAATTTATCAAAATTAAGTATTCCCCTATTCTTCTAAAGTCATATAATCATTATTTCTTCTAAACTTCTATTAGTTAATTAATTTTAATTAACTAAGCTAACTATGTGATTCGTACAAATCACATTTTCTAATCCTATCATCTAGCCTAATTAATTCTTCTAGTCATGCTTATCATTATCCCCCAATTTTATATTCCTCTACTCATTATCTCTCCCCATGTCACATCCTCCTAACTTTCCCACTTGCACTCTAACCCTCATTAACCCACCTAATCACTCTTCTTAATCATTTGTTCATCCCTAATCAGCTTGACTAGGTATGGGTCAACTCTTTTTCATAAATGGCTTTCCTATCTCATTCTCCAAAACTTAAATGCACCAACTTTGGTCATGTCAAAGGATTTCAAATCCTTTACACATCTGCATGCCCCCTCTTCCCAAGGAATTTTTAATTCCTTTATCCTTTTATTCTTCCCACACAATCTCTTATTTAGGAATTTTTAATTCTTTTTTATTCTTAAAATTTACTTTGGGTCTCTTCCCCATGTACATTGAGGGGTGTGGAGACAAGAAATGCCTTTATGGAAAATCTCTTGCATCCCAAACCATATCCTCTCAATCCTCTCTCACTTTCTTTCAATCTCAACCCTCCATTCCGAATCAATCTTGGCCCTCCATTTTGGCCTCCTCCAATCTATAAATTGGAGTCTCCTCCCTTAACAATTCATCCATCATTCAAGTAATTTTATTTTGTTAGTTTGAGAGTCAAAAATCATCCATTGCACCATTATAATGCCCAAATCCTACCACACATAGCTAGATCAATCCATCCCTATCATTTCTTTAATCAATCCCTTGTTGTGTAGTGGAGAGAAATCCACAATCTACCATCCAAAGGAGCAAATCAAGTGGAGCAAGGGCGCATCCACTTCATCAGTTAGCTCAATCAGAGGAGGAAGGAAAAGGTATAAAAGGTTGTTTGCATATTTTACATTATTTATTTGGGTCTTTTGATTATTGTATGTAATTAACCCTTTGTCCATTTTCCTGTCTTCATTTTGGCACGCTTAGTGGGTCCCACATCCTTGTCATTTAACATTTTGTGTTATTTTTTAGAATTTTCTTGTGGAAACCTCTATATCAGTGTCTATGACTATATTTTGGCATCTTTCCCATGTATTTGATGTCTTTGCTCAACCAATTCAGTGTCTTCATTTGAAATAGTTTCCTACCTAATCTTCTTTTTGTAGGGGATTTGTTTTGGCATCTCCGCAATATAGAATGGCATCTCCACTGCTAACCTTCTTTTTGTTTCTAATTTCTACATTTTCAATTTAGCAATTGGTTATAAATTCAAAAACAAACAAAAATTCATATATAAAGTCTCAAAATCATAAAAATGGTATTTGGTTTTCTTTATTTTACTATATCTAGATAATATTAGGACCTATTATTTAAAATCTTATTCATTTTTTGTCTGATTAGTCAATTTTTTCTAGGAACTATGCTTTGTCTTCTACGTAGATGCCAATGTCTACACTACAGATCGACATCTCCGCCTCTTTGCTTTCCCACCTTCTGATAAGAGTTTCAATTTTTGAAATTTTAAAACTAATTGTTCTGTGTAAGGGGTGAATCGACATCCCCACTCGTCAAATCGATGTCTCTGCATAGGTATAAATCCCACTCAATTTTGAATTCAAATTTGAAATATTTCCCACATTTTTAGTCTATTTGTAAGGCAGCGCCTTAAATCGACGTCTGCACATATGCTAGCATTTGTGCCTTCCCTTTGGTGCCTGCATTGTGTGTAGATTCTTTTTATGTGTTACTAATCAGACTTGAGTTTTGGAGCTTTCTTGTGTGTTAAATACTTAGAAATAGACTACCAATCACGTTTTTGCAAGACGATTGTTGAAAATCTTTGATTTTTCCACTAGTATAGATTTGTTTTTCATGCTTTAGATTAGAAAACATAAATCTTGTGGTTAAAAAGAATGGTTGTCCTCCATGTTTTTTGTGCTTGCACATGTGTAGGGTGTACCCACCATTACATCAAGTATCCTCTCCCATCACCTTCGTGGGCCTTGGGTGTAAGAGAAAGGTGATTAAAAACACTCAACTTTTTACTTTTGAGTAGAGAATTGCCTCTTGGGGGCTTCATCACCCTAAATTAATGGTTCACAATTGAGGTATGTCAGGGATATTGTTCTCCTGGTGAGATCTAAAGTGATGTTTTTTGAGCCACTATATAAATTTGTTGGTTAAGCAACTAGAGTGTTGATTGAATTTGACATATGTGGAGGCCTTCTCTTCACCGATAAGCTCAATTATATCCTTAAGTGTCTTTCTTTCAAAATCCATTATTGGATTGGGATCCCTTGGAACATTACTAGATACCTTGTTGTAGTAGCCAAAATCCCTTTTTCTTCTTGATGTAGGAGGTCAAACCTTCGAAGTAGCCACACATGTATCACTCAGAGTAGAGATAAATTTCCCCCAATTCATAAGATCTCTAGATATTTAGGGTAAGACATTTTGGTATGCTTAGGAAGTGGGTGTTGTGGAGGGGAGCTAGTACTACCATGTCTCTATCTATCCACCCTGTCTAGGTATATGGAGAAGTCTATATGGGGATCAACAAGTAGTATCCACTTTGCAACCAAAGTCATATGTATTTTGTGTCTTCATTGTGCAAACCAGTAATTTTGTAACATCGGGCCAATCTAGGCCCTCCTCACTTTTACACTTATTGCAAGCGTTTCCTTGGCCAATGTGTTTATCACTATCTGATTTTTCTTGCCAAGAGTAGGGACAAAATCCAAAACTTTCCAAATTAACCAAAAATTTGACCAAATTTTCCAAATTCTCATCCAAAATAGTCAAACTTGAGTTTCATCATCCCCGCCTGAGTAACGATGTCTCTGCCTTTGTTTTGGTGTCTTTGCCACTAAGGATCAATGTCTCTATTTCTGAGGATCAACATCTCTGATTTTTTTTAGCGTCTCTTTCCTAATCAAAAAGTTAACCAATTTTACTCATGCACCATAAGCCCAAGTCTCTCAAGCATCTTAAAAGTTTATTTACCACCAAGTAAAGAAGAAGAAGCCAAGTTACAAAGAAATCCTCAAGCGTCGTAAATTTTTGTACATCAACCATAAACTCTTATTTAAAAATTGTACCTTTCTATAGTATTTCCATGATTACCTTCATGGTTACAACAATGAGTTTGATGAGGAACTTTTGAGGACCTATGCTTTCCACCAGAGATCAGGGTTATTCCAAGGAATCAATAGGAGTGGTCACATCCCATCCTCTAATCTGCATGTCCTAGAAATCACTTATGGAGTCATTCCCCATCTAAGGTAGACTTTTCTTAATTTCTCTTTCTTCAATCCATATTCTTCCATAATTATTTCCATCTTCATATTTAAAGACTTACAACATCAAATCAACAACCTTAATCCAATTTCAATCAATCAAATCAACCAACCTCCCAATCTAAGTGTAGATAGGAATCTGGAAATCATCAAAGAAATAGCAAATTGGACTAGTTCAATCACGAAAACTCAATTGCAGTGACCAATCCTAATTACATTCAATGAAAACATGAAAGAAAGACATTCAAAATGAAATCTAAGCAAACCAAATGCAGATGTCTCCTTCATGTGGCTCCATTGTCCTTCTTTCTCCTTCAAATAGCTTTGTTTTGTGGATCTCACCTTCAAGTGCATAAGTATAATGGGAAAGCAAGATTGTCAAGATGAGACGACAGCATAAGGGTACTAGAAGCGTGATTGATTTGACCAGGGACTTTGATTGAAGAAATTCATCCAATTTATAGACAAATTGGAGAAAAGATCAGATTAGCATGAAAGTGATTCGAATGGAAATTCAAATTAGAAATAGCAAAATTATGACAAGTGTATGACAAATTGCTATGCAAGGATTTATGACAATTTATGACAAGTTTTTGAAATAGAAATAGACATTAGAAGCAATTAGAAAATTAGGTTAGAAATGATGACTTGGAATTTAGGAAATTGATGAAAATTAGGTAAATTAATTAATAATTTCTCATCATTAATTAATTTACAAAAATAGGAGGAATTAATTAGCCAATTAAATAAACATTTAATTGTGACAAGAAGACTTAGGATAAATAAATAAATCATTTATCCTAAAGAGAAAATGGAGAGAAAATGACAAACAAGGTTAAATGAATAAATCATGAAACCCTAGAAGATAAATTAGAAATGCAAGGACAACAATTAGGTCTTGATGTAAGATTGATTTGATGTCAATTCGATCATGATTTTGAATTGATAAATGCGCCAATTAATGAGGAACAATGACAAATTGATCCAAATTGACATGATTGAGAAATACGACGGTCGATGACAAATTAATCGCAAGACAACAAGATTGAAAATAACAACAATTGATGACAAATCAATCGCAAGTTGACAAGATTGAAAATGACAACGATCAATGATAAATCAATCACCGGATGACAAGATTGAAAATGACAATGATCAATGATAAATTGATCGCAAGATGACAAGATTGAAAAGAGGACAAAACCCTAATTCTATCATCGATTAGGATTGACAATGTCAAAATATGCCAAATGAGCACACACATTGATGTGACAGGATAAGATTGACCAAAATCATGACTAAAGATTGTTGTTGACAAGACCAAATTCAAGAGTGAGACAAATGAAGAATGCAAAAGAAGGACTTGATGCTCGCAAATGATAAAGATCAAGTGTGCAACATAGAAGAAATGTTAATACGATGCAAAAACCCTAAAATAAGGCAATGCGCAAATGTTAAAGTATGACTCCACAAGCGTTGACCATTTTTAGATGTCTACACTAAGGTTAGAACATTGCAAATTCTGACTTAGACCTTTTATCATTTGTCAAAATTAACCTTTTGCTTGAGGTAGATTATATGTCAATTATATTGTCTCATTGATCTTAATCATTTGGGTTGATCAAAACCCTAAATCACTTGCCCTATTTTGCATAGGAATGAAGTCTATCCTAAGTAGAAGAAGGTTTGATCCAATCTTAATTCAAGGTCTAAGTTTAGCCTAGCTTGGTTGTTACCTCTCTTTGTGGCACACATCATTGGCCCCTACACCTCATATATGTCCTAATCCAAGGGATAAGATATCATCCAATCAATATCATCCTAATCCAAGGACCATCCAATCAAATTCAATCCAAATCCAAATTTTCTGAGTCCTTACCATGACTTTTTCTCACCAAATCCAAATTATTCTAAATTCCATTCTTGAGGCTACTCACGTATGGTCTTGACTCTCTCTCAAAGAGAAAAGATGGTCAAAGGCAATCAGATGCATGAGTCCAGTCGCCTCTTCAATCATGATTCCCAACAAGAGGAACAATTTGTTGACTAGCCTAAACACTCCCCTCATTTAAAAACTTTTATGGATGATCCTTAAAATCAAGAAAGGATAGAAAAATTCTTCAAAGTTTATCCTGATGGTTTGGTTACCCATCTCATCAAAAAAGGGGCACGTTTGCCCCCTAACTTTGACTGGTTAGCTCTTAAGAACCCTATAGAAGGTGACCTTGTAAACTACCCTATTCTTGATCCCATTCTTCATCCACCACCTGCGACATCTGCACCTACAACCTCCTTACCCCCAAGCACTTCTAATCCACCTATCTCTCAACCTACTAGGTCATTTGTACCTCTTCATAATTTGGCTAATTACATCAATGTTAGCTTACCTCCTATCTATTGGCAATTGACACTCATCGGATTCATATGTTGTCATTGATGGAAATATGGCAACATGGTAACTTGGCAACAAGATTCATAAGGAAGCATACACCGGCATTGGGAGGTATTCACCACAAACACTGGCATTGGAGAATCCAGGGTTACACTGACACTGGCATCCAACACTTCAGTGAAGCCAACATCAGTCTTGGACCCGAAGGAAGTTTTATTTGTAAAATCATTTTGTAATTATTGTATAAGGCTGACATTGTATATCTTTTGTAATTCATTGTAAGCCAACATAAGGCATATTTTTTGTGAAGGGTATATAGGTCAGTTTGTCAAGGTCATTATATAGATGAGAAATGTTGTAATAAGGAGTTAGGAGACTATGTAATGTGAAGTATATGCATGTAGATCATTTGTATGCAAATGTTATATCATGCAATGATTTGTAGATAGTTTGGAAAGCATTCTTGGAGGAGAGGAGATATTGGTAGAAGTGTTTAGGGTTTATGAACCAGTACAGAGGAGAACTATAACCGAAACTCTTTTTGGCATAGTAGATGCATTTTATCGAGTTCATTATTATTGTTTCATTTCAGCATAAGCTTGTAGTCAATGAGATTGTTTTGTGATGAGTAGTGTGCTCTAGGTAGTGTGTCTTCCTACATATGCAGGCCCCCATGTTACGTAATATACTTTCATATGGCCAGTGAACTAATATTGTGGGTCACAAATCCCACCATGGTTTTTCCTCTTTGAGGTTTCCATGTATAAATTATTTGTGTTATGTTGTTCATTTATGTGGATGGTTTATTTGCTTCAAGTTATATGTTTCTTCATTTACCAGTTTATATGTGTATGTTATAAAAAAGGTAAAATCATATCTTACCAGTAGAACATTGATTCACCCCCCACCCCCCTCTCAGTGTTCTTGGATCCCAACAATTAGTATCAGAGCCTAGTTCCTCAAAAGAAGTTTAACAGCTTGAGGAAGATTCTAAAACCGGAATCATTGAACATGGCTATGAAGAAGCAACTTGAGATGGCTCTTGAGGATTATGATGTTGAAAAGATGAAGAATTTAAAATTGCAAGATGAATTCATTCTTGTCCTGCAAGAAAGGTTATCATCTACTCAAGCCAAGAGAAAGGAACTTTTGCAAAACCAGGATGATGAAGAGAAAAATGCACTTAAGGAACAATGTCAGAAACTAAGTCAAGCAAACATGCTCATGAAAAAATGAAATGCAAGACCTGACTATGAGGTTATCAAAACATATTGAGGACAGAAAGAAGAAGGAAGAAAATCTTGTTATATCTCTGAAGAACAAATTTGATGAATGTGGCAGATTGACTCGTGAGAATAATCTATTGAGAACTAATTTGGCACACTCCTGGAACAATGAACAAGAGATTGAAAGACAAATAACTACTCTAAGAGATGATCTAACTACTATAAGTGAGTACAAAGAGAAATTCAAGATTAGTGCTACACAATTGGGTGACTTATTGAAAAGACCAAGGCAGAATGATGATTCTAGAGGACTTAGATTTGAACAAGGTGAAAGCTCTAGTAGTGCAAATGAAGATGAGACAATCAGTATGCAAAACTCATCAGACCAGAGGAAATCGTTAAGGCAATCAAATGCTTATAAATTCAATGGTAGATGTTGTTAGGATAACTAGTGAACAACTGAGAAGGGGGTGAATTAGTTGTTAACAGATTATATCAATTAATCCACTTAAAAACCTTTAATTAGATTAAGTACCGGTAAAGCAGAATCAGATACTGGTAAGCAATAAAACTTAACAATGAAATAGATAGTCAACACAATGCAACCATACCACATAACACCATGATTTATACATGGAAAACCCAGAAAGGGAAAAACCATGGTGGGAAGCCTACCCAAAGTCAGATGATACTTCTACATAAAGTATGTGATACAATGAGGGGCCTACACATGCAGGAAGGCACACTACCTAGAGCACACTGCTCATTACAAAAGAGTCTCACTAACTATAGAGAGGTTATAGCCACCTCAAGATAAATGGACAACAATCTAGAGTAATTAACTACCAGAGATAGCATCTACCATGCCTGATTATAGTCTTGATTAAGCTTAATACTGGAGACCTTTAACCTCTTCCTTAATCCCAACTCGATCACCTATGATTGACCAAATTTCCTTCGTATATGATATTGCATTTCAATACCACGACACTTATTCCCCATTCCCATGAACTACAATGAGATCTTACATCATTTTATATCAGCCCTAAGGCCTAAACCAATTAGGTCAGCCACCTAAAAGATATTACAATAAGATCATTACATAAATCCATATTACAATGATATGCCATGTCAGCTTAAGACCAAAACAATAATAACCAATCCATACAACATCCTAAATCATCCCAGTAACATGTAGAGTACACGTTAACATGATACTGGTCCATAACCTAGATAGGCACCAGACCTATTATGGGTCCACTACACCAAAGCAATGTTTTCAAGTTGTTTAAGCATGATCAAAGAACATCTTCAGCATCCTAAAATCCATGTAGAAGCCACACCAACACCACTTATGTATCCTATCAAGATTCCTCAGTAAAAGTTTTGTCAATAAAACCCTAAACCAATGTCGGTAAGGCTTTACAAGAGTGTATGATAGCATCCAATCACCAAGTCAATACCAACTGACCAAAACATGCTCCAGGAACATGTATTACATAAAATCAAACATACTCCATTGATCCAAACATGTTGGAAGTGTCCAATAGATAGTCTCTTCTGTCGGTAACACTAGATCTTCTATCGGTAACCAAAAACTATATGTCGACAACCAACCATAACAGCTAGTGTTGACATCAATGACCAAACATCAATGAACACATAATGAATTCATCCATAATGCCAACAGATTCTTTGTTTGTAATAAATTTGGGCATATGGATAAACAATGTATAAATAGAGAAAATCAAAACTACAATTTTATTTCCAGTCAATGCACAAATTGCAAGAAATGTGGTCATAAATCAATAGATTGCAGAATGAATGTCAAATGTCATGCATGTGGAAACTTTGGTCATTTAGTTAATCAATGTAGGTCAAGGAATGACACCGAATATGTTAAATCAATTCAAAAGAACAAGGTTACATGTTATGCATGCAACAAAATAGGTCATATTACTAAGTACTGCAGAAGCAAGACTCAACAGGTTAGCAATGATAAAGAAAATGAGAAAGGAAAGAAGAAGGTAGATGAAATACAACAAGATCACATGAAGAGATGGGTTAGAAAGTCTGAAGAACCAAGTGGAGATGGATCTACACTAGTAACTCCACTAGTAGAACAGAGCATTCCTGCACTAACAAGAAACTCCATCAATAACTAAGGCATATGCCTTAGGGGTTGGAAAATCTATTGCAAATCTTTCATATTCCCTAGAGGAGATCTAAAAGAGATCTAGAAGAGATCTAGAGAGTTGTCTTAATCATTAATGAAGGTTTACCCAGCATAAGACTATGAAACTGACATCTGGTAGGGTACATCGTGAAGTGTTTATGACAGTGAAGGATTACGGTTTACTCGCTGATTAAAAGGGAAAGTGAATTCATTTTCTCTCACCCAGCATTCAAGTTATCCAAAGTGAAGAAAAGGTGAATCCCAAGTGATTAAGAGTGAGCAAAGGCATTCTGAAAGGATTTCCAACAATCATCTAAGAAGCAATCAAATCTTCACAACGGCGATCATTTTTAGGTATTTCTTTGAAATGGCATCTGGATCATCTTCTCCTACTTTCATTACAAATCCCACCATTGTTGAAGTTAAGGATAGGCTAAGACCCAATTTTAAGGAAGTTCCCCAGATAGCTAAGAAAGAAGACTTTGCAAATTCATTCTCTAGGGTTCCCGACGGTGATGTATGTTGAAGATGTAAGGGCATATATTCACTACACCTTGGAGGATCTAGGTATAGAAGAGATAAAGGGCATGTATCGATCTATGATACTGGGAAGCTCCGGAACAATCAAGTTGGAATATAAGATCATTGAGGATCTAGGGTTAACTGGTATCCTATAAATACCAAAATTCAAAGATGAGGTGACCAGATATGTTCTGAGCAGGGTTCACAATGATTTCATCTAGCTGGATCAGCCCTACATGATCACAAAGGAAGCAATTCAAGTAGTCACTAGCTTACCCAAAGTCAGACAAGAACCTGGCAAGAAAATTTCCACCACTGCAGTTGAGAAGCTCACAGGTGCAACCCATGATGGAAGATCTATGAGGGTCAGCACAATCAAAGACACTGATGTGAAATTTGTCAGCATGATAATC